>NW_015544160.1:207279-212650 GCF_001515605.1 Sinocyclocheilus anshuiensis
TAGGCCACGACTTCCCCCCAGGACTTCCCCCCTCACCAAATAGGTGTTATGATCACAAGTTCTATTGCACCATTACATTTTGTTTTTCACCGCCAATAATAATCTACAATCAGACCATCATTTCTGATTGTAGATTATTTATTATATAATTATATAGCTTGCACACTATATTGCCAAAAGTATTGGGACACCCCCCTTCTAATGAACAGGTTTGACTACTTTAGTAATTTCCATTAGAACAAATCTTTATGTTTAAGCATATAATGATATTCTAGGGACTTGTGTGCTTCTAATTTTATACCAACAGTTTGGACAGTTCTATTATAAAATGACAATGCATCTGTGTATAAGGCAGGGTTCAAAAAGAAATGACTTGACTAATGATTGTACGCATATGTACAAGTCATTGATGTTTGGCGATGAGTTTTTTTGAGTTTTATTGAGTTTTTGTGCGGTTGGGGGCCCAACCTCATATTCTTTCATAGGGCCCAAAATTGCTAGTGGCGCCCCTGCGTACACGGGCCATTTTCCCAGTCTTTATCCGTTCGGTCAGATTTTGTGAACATCCATGACAGCTGTTGTCCATGCTTGCAAATAATCATGTCCACTTGACGTGATTTAAATAATTTTAATAGCACGGCCATTCAAAACCTGAGGGCCTACTACCGTGTGCATAGTAAAGCGATCACTGACGGGCGGTGAATGTTGGCAGGCCAAAAAATCGGATATGGTCAAAAAATCGAATCTGTGCAGTGTAAACACTGAAGTGGCTCAGATTGGGTGCGAAAAAAAATCGGATCTTGTGCGGATTTTTGTGTTTAGACCTGTTTTTATACAATCTATGGTTTAGACGTGTCCAACAAATTCTGATCTGTGTCAGAAGTGAGCAAAAATCAGATTTGAAAAGAAAGATGAAAAGGAAAACAACATTTAAACCTTTGTAAAGACAGTCCCCCTCAGAGATACATTCATATAAACCCACAATTATTTTCTTCCAATATTCATCACGAACAGAGCTGTTCTGCCCTTATGGTTCTGCCGGCCACAGGTTTTTTTTCTGCTGGTGTGTCTGTGCTCCGTTCACAGCGTCTCTCTCTTAACGTCCCATTTACAGACTTCGTAATATTTCACAATTTGGAAAATGATTGCAATGCAGTTTGTGCACAAGTCTTGAAAAGAAATTGGCTGAAATTAAATAAAATTAAATTAAAAAAAGTCCGATTGCCCATTTTTATGAATTAATATAGATTTTGAAATGTAAAAAAAGGATTTTAAAATTGTAAAAAAAAAAAAAAATGAGGTAAACCGATTTACCCCCCCCAGTCCAATTTAGAATAGGTTAAAATAGAAAAAAAAATCTAATTTTTTTTTTTTTACTTAACTGACTAACAATCTGGAATAAAAAAGACCCAGTGTTAAAGTCCTTGGCCTTTGCTCACCATGTATCAAATCCTCCGTTCCAGCTGCCAGCAGCAGCCGCAGCTTAACCCTCCCTTGTTGCTTCATTGACTCGCCAATCTATCTGAACAATGAACTCGATTGAAATCTGGGTGTCCCTTACCCGTAACCATGACTACAATGCCGCAATGACTAATGCCTCATAATGCATACAGTATTTATGGTTGGAAATGTAGTGAAACTGGGTGTGATGGAACTTTTAGAATATACTGTTTAACATGAGTACTGAACGTGTTTTTGAAAAAAACTGCTTGAAAATCATACAAATTTTTTCCATGATGTTCATATCAGAATCAGAATCAGAATCAGAATCAGAATGAGCTTTATTGCCAGGTATGTTTAGACATACGAGGAATTTGTTTTCGTGACAGAAGCTTCCACAGTGTAACAGAATGACAGTGACAGAACAAAAAACACAGATAATAAAAAATAGAACAAGTAAATAAGGCGCCACGGAGGCAGCCATCACCGTCGGCGCCATCGTACTTTTGCACTGAGGCTGGAAATGAGAATTTCCATGATTAAAATGAATCATGCCTAATGTTTGTTTGGGAAGCATCACATTCGTTAGGCTTAACATTTTTCCTCAAATCATGTCCAGCACAAACGGAAAGGTTTTTGTGTAAACTGAGAGAGTAAAGAGAAAAGAGAGGAGTAGTACAGTAAAGAAACTACACTGGAGGAGTAGTGTACTCCTAATGGTTAATCATCTGGGTGTCTTCAAAAAAATTGCAAGCACAGTGAGGCTGTAGAAAATGGAGCACAGTAGAGATCATAATTCTCTTTTACTCTGTGCTATTGAAGATGAGCAAGCTAGAATTTATAAAAACATTACTGTGATCATAACACCAAGAATATAGCTACGTACATATACACTGCCTGTCCAAAAACGATGCACAATCCAATATTTAATTGGACTGCCTTAAGCTTTGATTGAATTGCACATTAATTGGGGCATTTTTTAGACAACGTCATGCAACATCACAGCATTTATTTCCATCAAGAGTTGCATACATGTTTGGCTGTGATCTTGTGTTGACAGTGGGGGAGTCAAACTACTGTGTAAAGTTTTCTGCAGCACATCCTAAAGGCTTATAAGGCAATAGAGATAAGCTCAGGAATCTGTGGTGGCTAATGCATACAAGAAAATGATTCCTTGTGCTCACTGATCCACTATTTCACAAATTAAGCCTGGTTAATCTTGGCATTGTCATCCTGGAATATGGGTACATGGGTACACTCTTCCAACATGGTTGCTTGAGAAGTAAAAAGCTTTGCTGCAAAACATATAACATGCCAGAAACTTTTTAATCACTACAATAATGATTCAATCCTAAACTCTGTAGTATTTGCTTATTTAAATCCAAATGGTGACTTTTTTTTTGGCCAGGCAGTATATATATATATATATTACACAGTAGTACTTTTTTGTATTCATCATAACTTGAACAAGATGCATTTTGAAGACAAAGTGAAGTATTATTGTATGATGACCTTGCATTTCATATTCTAATCCACAAAACCCATCAGCAAAAATGCTCTCAAAGTAAAGTTACATGAGCTCATATGAGTCAGTAAGGAATGTTGCCATTTCCTTGTGTTTTGTCTAAAACTGATAGGCATCCTTTTCTTGTCTGTGCCAAGCAAACCAAAAACATAAAATTTTCTGCTTGAACATCCCAGAGCACAATTAAATTCATATGATGCAAGATTGTTTCTTTTAGACAGTAAGGAGAAAGCTACCAATGATGTGATGCAGTGTTAATTTTGACAGGCATTTTCGATTTAGTCTTAATCTTGAGACGAAAATGCTTAATAGTCTTAGCCACATTTTAGTCATTTGAGTTTTTCATAGTTTTAGTCTAGTTTTAGTTGACGAAAAGTCATTGCATTTTTGTCAACTTTTAGTCATGACTTTCAGTCATCCAGTTGCAGTTACCAACATTTATTTTAAATGTAGTCTTCAAACAAAAATAGTCATTAATTCTTCTCTCTTTAGATCAAATCAATTAAGCTTATGAGAAATTTGAATCAAAGATTGAATTTGGAAAAACTTGAATAAATGACAATTTTCATTTTTGGGTGAACTATCCCTTTAACGGTAGTGAAAAGGGAGCAACTTATACAAATTATAGTTGTTCAATTATAATAGAATATATAATTGTTGAAAAAGGAAGCAGAATAAGACAATAAGACAAATACAAAAGAGATACAAATTAAACTAATTTTTCAGATAAAGTCAGTTTACTTAACATTTATTTAACATCTTTAGTTGGTTAACATTAATGACACGGATAGGTACTTAATGTTGTCCCTTTAAGGAGGAAGGCATGCATGTAATATTGACACACGTTCAGTTTTCACCCACCTGTTTACGTTCACTTAATCCATAACCGACGGTATTTATGTGAGATGCTCTACACGATAGACATTTGGACTGCTGTGTGTGTATTTGAGCACTGAGAACTGATCGCGTGCTGTATATGAGAACTGAAGAAGTGGAGCGTGCGCGAGAGAGAGCACTTCTATCAGCGCGATTCCGCCTATCCCCCCCTCCTCCTCCTCATCCTCCTCCCTCACTAACTTTAAAGGTGACATATCACGAAAATCTGACTTTTCCAGGTTTTAAGTGCTATAATCAGGTCCCCGGGAAACGTGAAAAAGATTAACCCAGTGTCACGAGCCGGGCTAGAAATCGGGTTTCTGGTGTGGTGGTTGAGAGATCTACTACTGAGCCAGGGGAGTGGTAACGTTGGACCCAAACGAAACACTTAAGGCAGTATCCCAGGAAACGTAGATTTATTAAAAAAAAGTCTTTGCAAGAAAAATACAACAAAAGTTCTTCTCGGACTGAGGTCTTAACTACAGCAAAAACAAAGGAAAAAAAACACATGAGAAAATAAAAACTCCACGAGGGGAGAAAACAAAACCAGAGAACAATTACAACCAAAGAAAGGAACTCAGGATACCTTACTTGGGGTAGCTAGGGAGGCTTTAGCGAGACCAGGCAGGAAACACAGGGAGAAGACTCAAAAACCTAGTGAGAAACCAAGAGAAAAATACACAACTTAAATACACTGGGGAAACAAGGCACAGGTGACCTGGATGATGCTAACAAGGCCACACGAGGAAGAACTAAGGCAGAGGAGAAACCAGGGGACCTCTAGAGGCATGGAGACAAACTACAGGAGGTAGGATGCTGACACCCAGTAACTTTGTTTTGGTAAGTCTTTTTCTGCAAGCATCTGAAAAAATGAGCACGTCTGATTTCGCTCCCTTGGTGACGTGTCAAAGGGATCTCATTATAATATTACCGCCCCTTAATCTGTAAACTGCCGTCATTTTGATTTTGCAAGTGACAACGGTGTACCAGCTCTAATGCCATGGAGCAAAAGTTTGAGCAAAACATGCTAACTGTTCTGTCTTTGGCTGCACAGACGAGCACAGAACACTATTTAGAGTCCCAGCCTCAGAGGAGACAAGAGAGCAGTGGATCTATTGATTTATTTACTGTATATTGCTGCTGCCACACAGATCTAAAATAAACATGCGATTTATTTCCCAGCTGTTTACCTTCATAGACGTAACCGACTGTTTTTGTAACTCATGTGTGTTTTTAACATAAACTTGTGTGTGAATGAAAACTTAGTTTAGTACTCACATGCTGTGACAGCCGCTTTCTGTACGTGTGCACTCAGAAAACCATATATCAGAAGTTTAAACTAATATGGTTTAAAACACATGATTTCAGTGCGATAAACATGATAATCAGAACCAAAACACTTTGTTTTTAGCAGGTACGAGCTGTAATGACGCAGCTCTATTCTGGAAAAGGGGGCGGGGAGCAGCAGCTCATTTGCATTGAAAGAAACAGGCCCGAAAAACAGCGTGTTTCTGCTTCCACTCAAAATAG
>NW_015544160.1:215757-216389 GCF_001515605.1 Sinocyclocheilus anshuiensis
CTGTATATTGCTGCTGCCACACAGATCTAAAATAAACATGCGATTTATTTCCCAGCTGTTTACCTTCATAGACGTAACCGACTGTTTTTGTAACTCATGTGTGTTTTTAACATAAACTTGTGTGTGAATGAAAACTTAGTTTAGTACTCACATGCTGTGACAGCCGCTTTCTGTCCATGTGCTTTGGATGTGTGCACTCAGAAAACCATATATCAGAAGTTTAAACTAATATGGTTTAAAACGCATGATTTCAGTGCGATTAACATGATAATCAGAACCAAAACAGATGTTTTTTAGCAGATATGAGCTGTAATGGCGTGCTCTATTCTGGAAAAGGGGGCGGGGAGCAGCAGCTCATTTGCATTTAAAGAAACAGGTATGAAAAACAGCGTGTTTCTGCTTCCACTTAAAATAGGAATTTTCTAAATGATATAATAAATGATCTGTGGGGTATTTTGAGCTGAAACTTCACAGACACATTCTGGGGACACCAGAGAAGTATATTACATATTGTGAAAAGGGGCATAATATGTCTCCTTTCAGTTAATTAGGGATGCACTGATACCACTTTTTCCAGTACTCACCCGATACCGATACTTTTATTTTTGGTACTTGCCGATACCGAGTACCGA
>NW_015544160.1:216641-234057 GCF_001515605.1 Sinocyclocheilus anshuiensis
TATTAAAAAAAAGTCTTTGCAAGAAAAATACAACAAAAGTTCTTCTCGGACTGAGGTCTTAACTACTGCAAAAACAAAGGAAAAACCACATGAGAAAATAAAAACTCCACGAGGGGAGAAAACAAAACCAGAGAACAATTACAACCAAAGAAAGGAACTCAGGATACCTTACTTGGGGTAGCTAGGGAGGCTTTAGCGAGACCAGGCAGGAAACACAGGGAGAAGACTCAAAAACCTAGTGAGGAACCAAGAGAAAAATACACAACTTAAATACACTGGGGAAACAAGGCACAGGTGACCTGGATGATGCTAACAAGGCCACACGAGGAAGAACTAAGGCAGAGGAGAAACCAGGGGACCTCTAGAGGCATGGAGACAAACTACAGGAGGTAGGATGCTGACACCCAGTAACTTTGTTTTGGTAAGTCTTTTTCTGCAAGCATCTGAAAAAATTAGCATGTCTGATTTTGCTCCCCTAGTGACGTTGCAAAGGGTTCTCATTGATATTACTGCCCCTTAATCTGTAAGCTTCCACCCAAGGCGCGTCATTTTGATTTCACAAGCGACAACGGTGTACCAGCTCTAATGCCATAGCGAAAGTTTGAGCACAACTATGCTTATCAGCTCGCGCACATCAGCTATACAGGCGTTGATACTGAATATTTAACATTATATTCATTGCATACATATACTTCGTAGACATTCTTAATCTCTAATAACTCCATTCTGCTGTCTGTTGTTCTGTTGTCAGTGTTTCTTTGTCTGAATATGGCACTTAACACATGTGTGGTATCGGTGTTTGGTATCGGGGCATTTTAACAGTACAGAAGCTCAGTATCGGGCTCGATAACGATACCAGTACCGGTATCGGCGCATCCCTAAAGTTAATCGACAACGAATTGTGACTCCCGGGAAAAAACGGGACATCTGGTCACCTTATCCCTACCCCCTTGTTTCAGATCCCTAGTTCGCATTTTGGTAGCCTATCCATCCACTGCGGCTGCCATACTGAGACTAGATATGCAAACACCCCTTATACGATTGCAATCCAATGACACATTTTGAAGGACAAGACAGTATCCTATAGGATGTGTTTTGAATGTCCTGTAGTCCTCAAATAACATTATAGTCCCGTCTCGTCTTGTTAACGAAGATAAATTCATCATCATAGCTTTTATCATCAGATATTAGTTTCATAGTTTTTATCATCAGATATTAGTTTTAACTCGTCAACGTCTTGTCTTAGTCACAGAAAAAATGTTCGTTAATGAATATTTTTCGTCTGACGAAATTAACACTGATGTGATGTAATGTCGATTTAAAAAAAAAAGTAGGATAGAGGCCATGGAACTTAGAGTAGGTAGTTGAATAGATAGAATAGATTGATAGTAGAATGCCATATTTAAAATATTTAATATAACACAAACAACGATGTGCGGGATAGACAAACATTGGCTTCAATGGGTCACACATCTTCAAAAAATTTCCAGAGGGCACACAACTTCGGAAATGATGGGCTGTGAAAAGTAGATGCAGCCTTAGGAACTTATAAGACAATACAACCCATTGAACAGACTATAATTTTACCCCTCAAAACCTCATTGTACTTTGTATAAAAAATGGAAAATGCCATCTACCCTGAATGGTGAGCATGATTTGACCAAGTACAACATGTTCCTGGATAAACATCCTTGTGAACATCATTCCAATCAACCAATCAAAATTGAGAGATAACTTTTCAGGAAATCAGCTATCATTTCCCTCTGATTTTAGGAATAAATTATGGGTAAGGTTAGGTTTAGGGGTAGGGATTGGGTTAAGTCTGTATTTTTGGACAGTAATGTTGATCCAGGATCAACAAAAGATGTTGATCCAGGAACATGTCTTACTTGGCAAAATCACGGCGACCACCATGAATAAGGACCACTGCAGCACATTTCAGAACCAATTAAAGGTGTTATTTCTTTTCTTGACGGCAGATGGGGCTATTCTTGCTAACTACCTCTTTCTGTTGACAGTTCATTTTATATTTTATGTGGGCTTCTTAGCACAACATGTACTGTACCTGGGTTTTCTTACATGTTTATTTGCATTTACTATACCTGGTACAAATAAATAGTATGATTTAACAGTGCATTCACCACAAATGTCAGATTACGTTATCAATCAAACTCAATCTTGTTAAGATAAAAGTCTGCACTTCCACTATATTTAAGTTTTATTCTCACAATAACGGAACAAACCAAGCTTGGGATTTGTCATTTTCCCACAGTCATGAATAGATGCCCCTGTATTAAGAAAACGCAAATGGTTGAAACATTTTACAAGAATCTAACTTGGACAAACTTAATCAGAGTCACCAGCCTAGAATGAATTTTTTTTCCCGGATGAAATAAAGTCATGTGGTAGGTGCCTTTCCCTTATTGGTCAGGCAAATGCAATAACTTGCTTTGAACAGCAACAGTGTAAACACTTATTCTGTAGAAAATTAATCAAGATGTGTGAACCAAACAATTTTAACCTCCACTGAGGGGTCTCTAAGTTGAATAACTATATGGAATTTTGCAAATCTTCTCTGTTCACACATTGAGCAGAATATAAATAGCATGGACAAATAGACTTCGATGTTTGGTCACATCCCAGTTACATGACAGACTCAAAGCAAAAGCAACACTACGTTATGCTATAAGGTTTAAAAAACACACACACAAAGGAGAGGAGTATCAGTTAAATGAAATCCTAATCATTGTTTTAATCATAACTCAAAATAAACTAAACACACTTCACTACCTGGAATTCCAAAAAAAAGAAGAAAGAAAATGCACTACGTCCTTAGTGGTAATCAGTGCAATGCAGGCAGATAACCTATAGTGGTTATGTTGTTATTGGAGAAAGCTTATGTGATGCAAATATAAATACTTTAAGTATGCTATTCAAACCAACTTGGCAGCCAGTCTTGAAAACTGTGACATTACGCTGAATTAAGATGTAATTATGCTTTAATGTATTGTACAGCTTTTGCTGCAGCTGTTTTACAAGATTAAATCAGATGTTGTTTCAACGAGAAATTTGAGGTGGGGTTTAAATATTTCAGTGGCCCTTCCCAACCCCACAGTTAACTGGACATGTGATAAACATAGCAGCTTGATTTTCTGCCTGAAAATGGTTAGCTGAAATCCCACTGGACTACCACAGGCTGCTGAATCAAGACCAGGTAAACATTTTTACTAGATACTAGTTATTAGGCTATATAATGGCTAAACCTAAGAAGAGATCCTATGTAAAATGTGTAAAATTATTACTTTTTTTGTCATTTGTATAATGTCAATTATTTCGCAAAAAATTCTCTAAATCCTTAAATGCACTTACTTGAAGAAAAGCTTGCCATAGCTGTGCATCAGTTAGTCTTTTTAGTCTTCTTGAGTTATTTATGAATGAAATAACATGCCAGAGGGCTGCAGCATTACTTTTTATTGCTTAACAATCCACCAGTTTTCCATTACATAAAGACTTTAAGGGCCAGCGGTAGGATATAAGAGATTAAGCACAGATGTTGAGTGGAATGGCAGATATGAACCAATTCCAATAAATAAACAGATACTAATTTTAGTTTTTACAATGCTACAAAATTCATTTTCAGCATTCATATAAAATTCTTATTCATTCATATAAAATTCTCTTTTTTAAATAATTTCCTTATAAAAAGTCTTTGAAGTAATTTCACTCATTTCAAATGTAAAGGAAGAAACTTGAAAACAGTATAACTTGTTAGCGCACCGTTGATTAGTTGCCCTTTTGTAGTTGAGAAGGAAATAGTAAATCTTTGAATAAACATTTTATAACTGTGTCTTTATAATTCAGCATTATGAAGGGAAGATAGACACAACTTTCAGATAATGATGTCATGGGATTTGACCAAAGGAACTTAAATAAGAGCTTAAAAATAATTTTAGCAGCTTATCAACAGCTAGTCACATTTACATGCCTATTCAAGTGTGTAAAAGACAAATTAAATTACTGATTCTAATGGCTTTTTGGAAAAAAAACATCCCTTTATCTGCAAATAGACAGTGGCTGACACTTTTTGACCAGGCACCCACAATTTGCATATTAGGCTGATGATACACGGGGCAACTTTTTGAGCAATTTTGCCGGGCAACTTCGGGCAATGTTGCCGACAATGGGCAACCAGATGAGACACAGGGCCCGCGACCGATCTAAAGTATCCAGATAGACATTTGTTATCCATTCTCAATGTAAAAGTGCCCAAGCAACATTGCTAAAAAAAAGTTGCCCAGCAAAATTGCTCAAAAAGTTGCCCAGTATCATCAGCCTAAAATTGAATTATTTGACCTCAACACCAAACGATATGACTGGTGGAAATCCAATATAGCTCACCATCCAAATAACAACATTCCTCCAGTAAAGCATGGAGGTGGTGATATGCTGTTATAGGGTGTTTTTCTGCAGCAGGTACAGGAGCACTCGTCGGGATAGATGGAAAAATGGATGGGTATTTGAAATACCATCAAATTTTTGAGGAGAATCTGCTGCCCTCTGCCAGAAAGTTGTCAATGGGATGAAGTTTTATCTTCCAACATGACAATGACCCAAAGCACACAGTAAAACTGAGCACACAGTGGTTGACGGAGAAAAAGGTTAAAGTCCTTGATGGCCTCCAGAGCCCAGACTTAAACACCACTGAAAGTCTGTGGAATGACTTGAAGACTGCAGTCCACAAACGCTCACCATCAAATTTAACTGAACTTGAACAGTTCTGCAAAGAAGAGTGGGCGAATATTGCAAAGTCTAGATGTGCAAAGTTAGTAGAGACAGAGACATATCCCAACAGACTAAAGGCTGTAAATTAAAGCAAAAGGTGGTTCAACAAAATTCACAGACACAAGGGGTGATCCTTTTTCCAACTCAGTGATTCTGTTTTTTTTTTCTTCTTTCTGACATGTCGATGTTCTATCTTTCACTTGGATGTTATAAGTTGCACTGAGTAAATACAGCTGGATAAAACAAAAACTGTGTCCATCTTCATTTCAGGCTGCAAAGCAACAAAATGTGATTATTTTAAAGGGGGGTGATTCTTTTCTATACCCACTGTAACTAGATTCAGCCTAAGTATGAATGGATGCTAGTCTTATGACAGAATGTAAAATGCTACATTACCATTTTGTTTACAGATAAGCTCAATCCCAAATGTTGTTTTATATTAAACCTTTGAAGTGGCTATTTATTCTCAAGAAAATGTGCTTTAATAAATTGTTCGACCTGTGAGGAGTAAAATACTTAAGATTAGCCGGGTGCCAGCTTACAATAAATGAGGCAGAACGATTAATTGTTCTGTCTCTTAAAACAACGCTACATGTTTGTTAAGAAAGTGGCACTGTGATTTGGTTCACAGGCTTCCTCATTCTACCGGATGAGATTTAAGATGATGCCCAACAGCAGTAATGGGAAGAATTTGGATCTCTCCAGGCTGACAGATGACGAAGCCAAGCATGTCTGGCAGGTGATCCAGAGAGATTTCCACCTGCGAAAGAAAGAAGAGAATAGACTAGGGTGAGACACTCTTGATCACATTTACATGTCATTAACTGTCAGTATATGTTCCTAAATGGCAATCTAAAAATTATTTTCCAACATCTCATCGAAAAAGACTGATCACTGATATTCCTTGATGGTTCTGTCTGACTATAATTAGCCTCATCTGAACTATTGCTTACTCATTTTGTGGATCTGGTAAAACTTAAGTGGTTTGCTGGTTTTTGCTTACTAGAGGTCTTCTGTAGTCTGTTCATCTGTGATTTATCATTTGGCTGGAATCTGGAATCTCAGGAACAGTTCCATGGCACTTAGCCTAATGTGAACCCATCTGAAATAAATCTGAAATAATTTTCAGTGGATAACTTTTCATGAAAATAATTTCTTTAATTAGGTTACTTTAAAGGGGTCATATGATGTTGTTAAAAAGAACATTATTTTGTGTATTTGGTGTAATGAAATGTGTTTATGCAGTTTAAGGTTCAAAAAACACATTATTTTCCACATACTGTACATTAGTGTTCCTCCTCTATGCCCCGCCTTTCTGAAACGCGTCGATTTTTCAAAGCTCATCTGTCTGAAAAGCGAGGTGTGCTCTGATTGGCCAGCTATCCAGTGCGTTGTGATTGGCCGAATACCTCAAGCGTGCGACCGAAATGTTACGCCCCTTACCATACCGTGATGCCCTGTCCGGCCGCAGCGATGAGACAAATACATTAAAACCCATTATAAACGAGGCATTTGTTGCATCCAGTGGGGACATAATTACGGATTATAATGATTTATACTGTCTTTTTACGCGTTGCGTTGCATCGCGCCGTGTAAACATAAAACCATGTCTGCATTTGTGATCGGAGAAATGACAAACAACAAGCGCTACTCTACACTGCTCAAAACTTGCGTTTGAATAGTCAGTGTCAAATCCTTCAAATATGAAAACACTTACAGTCTGTGAGTCAGAACAGCCGGCATTGTAGTCTACTCTCCCAGGATCGGGAAACGGTCCTCCATAAAATGAGTGGGCTTGAGAATGGCGCGGCCGGCGGATTTCGACGAAGGAGCATCCGGCGGGCTTGCGGCAATCACATGTGACAATCACATCCGGCTGGACTCCGCTTCGTCCACGGTGAAAGCCGATCCGGCGATCCACAGCGCAAAGTTGATGTATTTCCTCAGCGACCAGCACGGATCAGCTCTAGGCATGACGAAGCGATATCGTCCTCTTTTGGAAGACCAAACAAAGTAGTTTTGCTTTCACAAGGAAACACAAAAGCGCCTTCATGACATGGCGGCGGCAGCAACAACAATACTATAGCGAGAATCAATGTTATGCCTTCTTTCTTTGCGTGAACATTTGTGCGGTGTTATGCAAATCATCCCACATAGTGACGTAGACATGTGGGGCATGTTAGAACGAGCCGTTTTAGGTAGGCATGGTTGACTCTTAACTTTTATAAAGAAAATTTCTTTGGATTTGAGACTTTAGTCTTTGCAACTTTACAGATCTTCTTTATGCACCAAGAGCTTGTAACACTCCAAAGAGAAAGGAAAAATTGAAATCGCATCATATGACCCCTTTAAGATACTTTTTTGAAAGAACGTTCAAACCACCAAAAACATGTCAATAGGTGTAATGCTTATCTTAAGGAAGTATAATTATGTTTGTCAACAGCAGAGAAGGGCATTCATGTATTCTGGAAGATACAACTGCTTGGCTTTGGACTCTCATGTTATAATGGGAAAAGTACCAAACTTTCACTAAAATTCAGTTAATTCATTTAATTTTTTTTTCATCTCTTTGAAGGAACGGCTTAATGACTCGGCAAGCAAAGAAAATGTCTTGTGAATGCAGTACATTGTGGTTATATAATCATATATTTTGTGCCTACTGTCTGGACCATAACCATCCGCTTTCTTTAATCCATTAAGTAATAAGGTCATGGATACAGCCCACAGTCAAGCTTACAGACATGTGGTACATGTTCACACCACTTGCATGTCTTAGCACTGACAAGTACTAGCTTTGTATGCAGTGCTGAAGAAAAGCGCATGTAAAAATCAATTCCTGTAAGAGGGCTGATGTCCATTCCTGTGCTGACTTTCATTTGTTGTGATGTTTCTACTTTAAGCTGTTTGTTGTCTACTTTTTTTTGGTTAGGTTTTCAGATACAGTTCAAAGCAAACAGAAAACAAAATAGAAAACTCATAAAAAGAAAGGGGTGGACAAACATATTTTGTCATGAGTAAAAGAGTGTCACCATATGAACCCTAATTTAATGTCCCTTACATATTTATTTCCTTTTTCACCAGATATTTCTTCATTTGTCCCACCAGAGTTGTTAAGCTTTTGGCTCTTCAGACACTTTATCAACAGGCTGAGCCCATGTATGTCTAAATTCCAGTCATTTTAAAGGAGGTAATAGGATTTGTCTCAGAATACTGAATAACATCACATGACTGACATTTTTCTCTCAATTCTCTCACAGTTGGAATGAGGCTAGTTCAAAATAGTCCTGTGGAGACTTTGTTGTAATGTGGTGAAGATTTGTGATGATGATAAAAACAAAGAAGTTCTTTCCTTGGAAATATGATGTGGTAATGTGGTTACATTCGCATTGGAGACAATTTCATTGAAAGTTTAAGAGGAAAACAAACAAGTGCTATTGCGAGCAGGTGATCTGCAAGTCAGCCAAATGAATTGTCTGAAACAATTTGAAATTTCATAATAATTCTGAATTATGAATACTATGTAGTCAGCTACTGTTCTTGGTACATGTTCAAGCACTATGGCTTAATTAGATCAAATTCACATTTTCAAAACCAAGCGCACTGTTACGTACAAGGGTGAAATAAGGGAGAAGATATTATTTTAAAAAGATACAAAAACACATAACATTTAAAAATTGTAAAAGAGTTTTTTTCCCCTAATCTTCTTTCATATGTCCTTTCTGAATTGATTATGCTGTAATGTGAGATGTTTGACTCACACTTGGACTTATGCTGAAGTGCTTTTAACCTTTGCCAAATAAAAGTTGAAAGAGACGCAGACACACAATCATTCAACATGTGGAGGAAAGCTCTTAGCAGTTTTTTTCCCCCTCGAGAAGAGCAGATTTAGCAGAAATTATATATATCCCATTTTAAATGCTACACAGCTGTGACAGAGGGGTCATTGTGCTAGAAGGCCATCACTTGGGCCATAAATCTTAAGAAATTGGCACATTAAGAATGGAGGTTTTTGAGGAAAGACTAGAAAGGAAGACCATGGAAGAGAATGTGGAGTCATTTCCCCTCTCTATTATGCTGACTTATGCTGATGATCCAAGTCAAAAACGGAAAGAACGGAAATTGGATTACATCAAGTAATCCAGTCATTTGTTTTGATCTGGATTAAACATTCATTACGTGTTGTTCTAACTTTGTAAGATTAGGATACCTTTGATCCAAAAAATAAATAAATAAAATAAATAAATAAATAAATATTCAGGATTATCCTGGTCCTAACAGAATGGTGTATACAGGGTTGATTTCAGAAACAACATGTAATAAAACGTTAAAATTGGTCAAATAATACAACATTTGCATCTCATTTACACTTTTGTGTATACCCCAAACAGCTGTCAATATCAAACAAGAATAATACATTAAATTTAAATGTAATTTATCAGTGTATATTAATTAGACTACAATGTTAAAAATAGTTTCTAACATTTGTATCCCATATTGTATGGCTATTTGTTGCCTGTTTTTCTTTATACTGTTGTTGTCCACATTGTGATGTATTAGTCCCTTTTAGAGCACTGGTAGTCTGGATTTCGGTAATGTGGAAATAATTGTATGTGAATTTGGGTAATCCAATCCAATTCAAAGTTCCTTTGAAAAAAAAAAATAGCACAATTGTAAAATACTTTACCTGATCCTGGATAGCAAAACATGGGATTTCCAAACCCACATCATTCTAATCCAGATTATACTTTTTTTAACAACTGATCAGATCAAACCCCACATTGCAATCCTAACCTTAATTTAAATTTATTTAAATTTTAATATTTGTTAGTTAATATTTTAGACAACTGGATTGAACATTTAACAAGAAAATAAGATATGACTTTCTATTTATTTAAAAGTCATAGGCTATATGCGCCAAGACTAACTATTTTAGTAAGGATGTCTCTCTCTCTCTCTCTCGCTCTCTCTCTCTGCTGCTGACTCTCCGTCTAAGAAGATTCATATATTGAGCGTATGTACAGATGATCGATAGACCAATCAATCGACCGTTCCCAGTAAATCCCATTTCCTAAATCCCAAAGCCATACCGTTTTGGCGTCCTCAGGTAGCGTGTACCCATGGCTTGTACCTGTGTCGTGTGACACCATCAAACAGTGCCGCTAAATTCTTATTTGCATTGACCACCAGTGGCCTACGACCTTAAAGTTGAAGTTTAATTAGATTAGAGGCGCTGCAATAGGTTGTTTGCAATCACGTGATTCTGATGACGCACGAAATGCAGCTGGAGGGCAGGAAGTGATTTTTCTCCATAGAAATCACTAGCAGAAACTCAAAATGCCTGTGTTTTGCGTTGTTTATGGATGCTCAAATCGGCCAAACCGAGAAACCACAAGGAGCTTTTATCGTGTACGAAAATGTGTTGCTCATAAGCGGGGAAAAGTCAAGAAATTGACTGAAAAACACAGGAAAAAGTGTCTTGTAAACCTGTGTCTGCGGTCGGTAGGAGCGGAGCCGGATAATGCTCGTGTGTGCAAATGGTTAACATAAGATATAATAATATATTAAGATATTAATAAAGAAATATATAAATAGATACAGGGTGACACAGTCAGAATTCACTGAATGCTAAATGCCACACATAGACACGATGTAAATAAGAGTTTATTTGCAGTTCTGAGAGCTTCATATCACGGAATTGTGAGATTGCGATAAATTGAAGTGAGTGACAGCTTTTTAGTGATTAACGTTATATGAAAGCGCTATTTGCTCGCTTTCTAGGCTATAATCGATTCAGAATTTAAAAGTTTTACGTGCTGCTAACAGGGCCAACAGCCACATACCCTTTAACTTACATGCAGCAAAGTTTCAGGAGTGACATATATTCCACATCCCTCATATAAATACGGGATTCACTTTCGAAATAGCTTGTTTACAATCAGGGTTAAGCTCACACTACAGGATTTTTGGCTGGATTTTGCTGTCGTGGACAGATTTACATAGTCTGTGACAAACCCCCCGGATCGTGACCAAATCTCGTGATCCGAACCTGTCTCGAGCTATCACAGACGCTACGATATTTTCAAACCTGTTTGATATTATCGCCACGTGATCTCGTAATGTGAGCGACACAATGACAAGGTGGAACTAATCCAGCCAATCACAGTGCAGATGGTATAAACACTCTTATCATGCATCTTTATGAACAGAAACGAAAAGCCACAAATTAATCAAATCAACTAGAAATAAATGTAACAAATGCATAGATTGTGTATATAATACCACGTTTCATTGTACTGTTTAATTACGTCCAACTCTTTCTGCAGTACTGACAATCCTTGTTGTACACGTCTTCCAAGCCATTGTTTCTTCCATATTCTCTTTTTTCATGGGTTCTTCTTTCTTTCAGATAAAATAACTGCACAGACCAATTGACGGGCCAGTTGATCTTCCATGCTTGAAGATATGGCCTATAATCGCTGTAATTTCTCACGAGAATTTATGTGAGAAAACGTATTTTTGCTGATGGTCGGGAACGCGTCTTCACTGAATGTTTTGTAGTGTGTGCACCTCGTTAGCGTTGTGTTGTGTAGTATGCGCGCAGCTATGACAAGACAACGACAGATTAGAACAAATCTTGTTGCGTAGCGTGAGCAACACAGTGATTCGGCTAGTCTTTCAATCCTGTAGTGTGAGCTGGAAAGTGATTTTGAGCCTCTCTGTGATGGTACCACGAGGCGTCGCTCACTAGCGGATCTCAGACTTCTGAAGGGGAGTCTTCTGAACTTCGTGACTTCTGAACATAGTGATTCGGCTAGTCTTTCAATCCTGTAGTGTGAGTCAGGCTTTAGTTGCTTAGCCTATATCCACCGCCTCAATGGCACAGTAACCCCTCACTGCAGAACACCAGATCCAGGGGGAGTGGTTGGATC
Organism: Sinocyclocheilus anshuiensis; assembly: GCF_001515605.1. Classification (NCBI taxonomy): domain Eukaryota; kingdom Metazoa; phylum Chordata; class Actinopteri; order Cypriniformes; family Cyprinidae; genus Sinocyclocheilus; species Sinocyclocheilus anshuiensis. The sequence continues at coordinate 228,353 of NW_015544160.1, forward strand.
CACATCTAGGGGGTGGAGATTGGTAGGTTTAGGGGCCCTCCAGCTGCATTTCGTGCGTCATCAGTGACGTCATGTGCAAACAACCTATAAACAAAATCAAAAACGCCTGTTTCAGAGTGAAAACATTGTTTTTAAACTGGATATAAATGTTATTTAATTCCAATAATTTTTCATTAAAAAAAATGTCGAGTAGCTGGGGAGGAGATCAGGTGTTACGATATTTTCGGTTTTTAAGATTTTCGGTTTCAATGGGCGGAGCATACATGAATATTCATGAGTTTCCCGGACTTGCATGTGGAACTGAGAATTTTAGTTCACACTCCTTAAATCTCAGCAGATTTAACGGAATACTTCAGAAAAGGTAAATATATTTTCAGTGTTGCACAAACTTAAGCCTAAACTACATTTGTTCATAATTTTGTAACACTTTATAATGTTTTTATTTGCAGGTTTTGTGCAGCCGTCACTGACTGAATGATTGCAGGCATTCTTTGTGTAATGTTGGGATAAAGCACAGCAAACTATGATTTCAGTTCGTTGTGCTGTAGCTTATTAGTTGTTATCATTTGAGTGCACCAACTGAAATAAACTTGTATCTGTGGACTAATAATTTTTCATCTGTGATTGTTCTTAAACTGTTTAGCATATTTACAAAATGAACAGGAATCTAAACCACACACAAGCATGAAATTGTTCCTTTAATAGGCCTACATACGTAAAATTTTGGGTTAAACAAAATAGTTTGGACAAGTGTAAAAAGTAGCCTACACTGTAAAAAATGACCGTGAATTTAACGGTAAAAGACTGTAAAATGTTACAATAAAAACCTGTTAAATGGTTAACGGTAAGTTCCCCTACTATATACGGTGAAAAACTGTATTGGACATTACATGTAATTTTACAGTAGTATACCGTTTTTGGAAGTGAAAAAGATTGTATAATTTACAGTGAATAACCGTAAATTAACATTCCCAGAATTCCCTGCGTTACATTTCAAATGTAATGTTTTTTTTTGTTGAAATATGTTTCTTCTTAGTTTTTTCTTATCAGTTGTGTACATTATATGTTGTATGTTACATGTAATGTTGTTCAATTAATGTTTATTGCATTATTTCAGTTTCATGTGTGTTACCATGATGGTGTTTAGTGTTTGTGTGAATGACACTGTGCACCTTCTATATATGTTATTATTTAAAAGCTGCTTGTGATAGGCTTTGGTTCATCATGTGATTTTCTCATCACCACCTGCTTTTGGTGCAGTATATTACAAAGGTACAAAACAGATTTCAGTACTTCAGTGGGTTAGTATATTAACATTATATCAGTTAAAGAAATTACGGTACTTAACTGTAAATTTAAGTTAAAACTGAAAAAAATTTGTAAAAAGATTTTTACGGTAAAATTCTAGCAACCACAGCTGCCGGTTTTTTACCGTAAATTTTTTTTTTACAGTGTACATTTTGGTACACTGTAAATGAGAAAACAAATAGCCTATACTTTACAGCATGTTATGGAATGGAATAAGCAACTAATTTGATGTTAACAAAATAATTTTATTTTACAAATGTTCATAAGTGTGCTTGTTCTTGTTTTGATAATATGATTATTGATTACTGTTTAAAGGTTTTGTATTAGTAAGGTTCTTTGTTCACCAACTGCATTTATCTGATTAAAAATATAGTCAAAAACAGTAATATTGTGAAATGTTTTTGCAATTTAAAATGACTGTTTTCTATTTTTTCCCTGTGATGTCAGATCTTGACTTCTCCAGTCTTCAGTGTGACAAGATCCTTCAGAGATAATTCTAATATGTTGATTTGATAATTATCACAGTTAGAAATGGTTGTACTGCTTAATGAAGTGTGGAAACCATTATACAGTGCAGGATTCCTTTAAATTAACATTCCCAGAATTCCCTGCGTTACATTTCAAATGTAATGTTTTTTTTTGTTGAAATATGTTTCTTCTTAGTTTTTTCTTATCAGTTGTGTACATTATATGTTGTATGTTACATGTAATGTTGTTCAATTAATGTTTATTGCATTATTTCAGTTTCATGTGTGTTACCATGATGGTGTTTAGTGTTTGTGTGAATGACACTGTGCACCTTCTATATATGTTATTATTTAAAAGCTGCTTGTGATAGGCTTTGGTTCATCATGTGATTTTCTCATCACCACCTGCTTTTGGTGCAGTATATTACAAAGGTACAAAACAGATTTCAGTACTTCAGTGGGTTAGTATATTAACATTATATCAGTTAAAGAAATTACGGTACTTAACTGTAAATTTAAGTTAAAACTGAAAAAAATTTGTAAAAAGATTTTTACGGTAAAATTCTAGCAACCACAGCTGCCGGTTTTTTACCGTAAATTTTTTTTTTACAGTGTACATTTTGGTACACTGTAAATGAGAAAACAAATAGCCTATACTTTACAGCATGTTATGGAATGGAATAAGCAACTAATTTGATGTTAACAAAATAATTTTATTTTACAAATGTTCATAAGTGTGCTTGTTCTTGTTTTGATAATATGATTATTGATTACTGTTTAAAGGTTTTGTATTAGTAAGGTTCTTTGTTCACCAACTGCATTTATCTGATTAAAAATATAGTCAAAAACAGTAATATTGTGAAATGTTTTTGCAATTTAAAATGACTGTTTTCTATTTTTTCCCTGTGATGTCAGATCTTGACTTCTCCAGTCTTCAGTGTGACAAGATCCTTCAGAGATAATTCTAATATGTTGATTTGATAATTATCACAGTTAGAAATGGTTGTACTGCTTAATGAAGTGTGGAAACCATTATACAGTGCAGGATTCCTTGATGAGTAGAAAATTCAGAAGAACAGCATTTATTTGAAATAGAAATCTTTTGTAACATTATAAATGTCTTTACTGTCATGTTTATTATTATTTTAATGCATCCTTGTTGAAGAAAAGTATACATTTCTTTAAAAAGAATTATAGCAATTCCAAACGTTTGATTGGTAATGTCATGAATCAAATGCCAGAATCAAGTTTAGAAATGTATTATTATTATTATTATTATTATTATTATTATTATTATTAGGCTACATATCTTACATATGATCTTATAATAGCTTTATTATGTGTCATATGTTTATACAGTAGATTCAATAAGGATGTTTACATCACTCTCGTCTCCTATGTTTTTTTGTTTTGGTGCATAAATCTTTAGTTTGTAACAAGAATTCAACAGTGGATCATACTCAAAATTCAGGAAAACTTTATTAATCGCATCCTCCATGCCTGGATTTTGGATTTTGAGTGTAGATCGCTATTGAATTCATATTTTTAAAAACAAAATGTCACTGTCTCACATAATATCAAACATCCACACCAGCGTTATACTAACATCTAGTTAGCAAAAGCTAATCAAGACCTTGATCCAATCTTTATTCCACTTTAAGTGACTCTAATTAAAGCCAAATTAAGAATATATATGTATATGAAACCTTATGACTTATAAATTATGTTGAATGAGTGTTTATTGTGCATGAAAATAGATCACGCATTTGTATCAATGATCATCATTGTCATCCAGGTACAGTGCAACACAGGGTCAAAGAAGAGATGACAGAACAACATCAGTGTAGGTTGCAAAATGTTTATTAGACCAATGGTGGTGGATGTTATTTCATTCATTGCCAGAGGATGAGTTTTAAAACTTAAAAAGTAACAGAAGAGCATAGCAATAAATAATTGAAATAGTTGGTGCACATATCTATGCTACTATTGTAAATCAGTGTTGCTGTAATCATCCAGATGTTCTGGGATTTTTGGTTGGTTTCACTGTGCAAGTGGAACCTTAAACCTTGTGATAATCTTCATTTGTAAACTACAAATGAAGAGCACATCGAACTGAAAACATTGTATACAGCTGAGGTTTGTACTTTATCCCAACATTACACAAAGAATGCAATCGTTCAGTCAGTGACGGCTGCACAAGAGTTTGTGTGAACAAAAATGTGCACTGCAAACTAATAAAAACATTATAAACTGTTATGAAATGATTAATCAACTGTAGTTTATGCTTAAGTTTGCGCAACGCTGAAAATATATTTACCTTTTTTGAAATATTCCATCAAATCTGCTGAGATTCAAGGAGCGTGAACTAAAAATTCTCAGTTCCATGCACAAGTCTGGGAAACTCGTGAATATTCATGTATTTAATGCCCATTGAAACAGAAAATCTCAGTCCTGTGCAGCGCTATCGCTGACTGACCGCGGCGACGGTGCCAAATTCTCTACCGCGATATGTTTCTAAAACCAGGCATCCATATACTAGCAGTGTTGGCAATGATATTTCTTTTTTTTTCATTATTTCTAAGTGGTTACGGTTGGAACAAGGTCACAACTGAGTTTTACACACCAGAAATAAAAACAATCAGCATTCAAGACTGATTTTTATTATTCACGCAGGGAACTCAAGACCAAAATAATGAAAGAGGACACCAAGAGAGAGCTACTGGAATATCAGCCTAAACTCAGTGATTCCCTCTGTATCCGCTGTCTGCAGCCCTTCAAATTCCTTGTCAACAGGAAGCGCCAGTGTCTGGATTGCAAGCTATTTGTCTGCAAGTCCTGCAGCCGTTTTAATAAGAAGGACCATGGCTGGGTTTGTAATCCATGCCACATGGCCAGGTGAGCACCTGACAGACACGAGTGTGATTTATATGCTCACATGACACATGTCAAAGGAACAACATAAAGAGAAATGAAATAAAACACAATAAGCAGAACGAATTTCCGTGTAAATAATGCGGAAAACAATTATTGTTGTAAATTGTCAAATTCAATTCAGTGGGACAATGTAGGCTAAGAATAGTCTCAGCCTCAGACGTCACGCACACGGAACGTTGGCTAAACGTCTGATGCATACGGCACAAAAAAGTGGAAACACTTCAGCAGTTTCGAAGTCGTCATCGGATTGGTTGAATTATACAGGATTTCCGGGAGACGTGTGTGTCGCGTTCTTTAACGTTCCGCCTGGAAACAAAGATGCCATGACGCCAAACCCCCTCACGAAAGAAGAAAGCCGTCGTGTTTACAACTTTGACGACGAGCGCTTATCAGGTTCAACTAAACGCTGGATTTTCAAAAGTATGTGAAAAATTTAAAGTTCGCGGCATAGAATCTTTAAAATACGTCCGAGAGTTTTACACACCGGTCTGTTATTGTGGCGACAATTCCACGCCCCGAAACGTGACAATGAACGAAACGAACTGTGATTGGTTGTTTGACATGTCAGTCAAACGGCCTCATGGGCGGGCCTTGGCCAATGAAAGCTGCCATGGATTCCAGACCTGCGTGTTTATGCGGTTTAAGGTTCAAAAAACAAATTATTTTCCCGTCTTTCTGAAACGCGTCGATTTTTACAAAGCTCATCGGTCTGAAAAGCGAGGTGTGTTCTGATTGGCCAGCTATCCAGTGCGTTGTGATTGGCCGAATACCTCAAGCGTGTGACGGAAATGTTACACCCCTGACCATACTGTGATGCCCTGTCCGGCCGGAGCGACGAGACAGAAACATTAAAACACATTATAAACGAGGCATTTGTTGCATCCAGTGGGGATATAATTACGGATTACAATGACTTATACTGTCTTTTTACGCGTTGTGTTGCATCGCGCCGTGTAAACATAAAACCATGTCTGCATTTGTGATCGGAGAAATGAC
>NW_015544160.1:234352-234539 GCF_001515605.1 Sinocyclocheilus anshuiensis
AGTGTTGTAAATACAACTTAACCACTGATTTCTAGTCGTGTCCTCTTTTGGAAGGCCAAACAAAATAGTTTCACTTATACACAACAAAACACACAGCGGGCTAGAGTGAGCAGCGGCGGGTGGGCTTGAGAACGGCGCAGCCGGCGGATTCGACGAAGGAGCGGCCAGAGGGCTTGCGGCAAACACA
>NW_015544160.1:236012-247937 GCF_001515605.1 Sinocyclocheilus anshuiensis
GGTAGGCATGGTTGACTCTTAACTTTTATAAAGAATATCTCTTTGGATTTGAGACTTTAGTCTTTGCAACATTACAGATCTTCTTTATGCACCAAGAGCTTGTAACACTTCCAAGAGAAAGGAAAAATTGAAATCGCATCATATGACCCCTTTAAATATAAACAACTGGTAGTAGATCCAACCTATGAAATGGCAGTTGTTGAACTGTCATGGCAGTGTGTAACTATTTTATGTTTTGGTAAATTACCGGCTAATTTATGTGAATTTGTATGTTTTTGTACATTCCTCTTACACCCCGCTGATGGTTATGTTTAGGGTTTTGTTGTTGTTGTTGTTGTTGTTTTTAAATCGTACATATCAGTGCGAATCACATCATTCAAATTCATAGAATATCACCACCTTGTAAAATAGTTGCATTTTCTCATGAGAGTTGGATTGACTGAATAATAATTTTGTTCTTCTTGTTTTTATCTTTGTTCTTATAGAATCCTTAAGATTGGGACTCTGGAGTGGTTTCATGAGAATGTACGCTCTCGTTTCAAGCGGTTTGGCAGCGCAAAGGTCATGAATTCACTTTTCAAAAGGCTGAACAGTGACCGTGCCTGTTCTCAAACTGACCTCAGAGGTAGACTTCAAAAGCCTGTTTAATTGAGCAAGAGTCATTCCATCTCAAGTACTCCAAAATTGTAATTTTGGTTGCTTGGCCATTTTTAATTTGCACACTATACACACTATACCACCAAAAAAAATGTTAGGGGTGAGACTTGAATCCTTCCCATTATAAACTGACCCTAAATATGGAACCCTGATCAATCTTGATCATTATATTTGGACTTAAATTTTAAGTCTAAGGAACAAGAATGTGCAAAATCTTTATAAACATACATTTGTTGTGGTTAAACTAAGTAAAATCAATTTTAAAAATTGTGGTTTTGCAATACGAATACATTAAGATTTCCACTCGCAAAACCTTAGGAAAAATAAAAACTCTATCCTCTTGTTGTAAAGAGCATTCAGTTGGACCCTGTTCCAAACATTTAGGTTAGCAAACTTCATTCTATTTGTTCATTTCTAACAGGAATACTAACCATTTAGAAAGCCAGTTAGTTATTAAGGAATGAGATTTGATTCTTACTGTGTCATCTGTTAATGTGAAACAATTTTTGAAGCAATGTCTGACAGATGACTTACAGCAGGAACACTGAAGGCAGAGCTTAGAGGAGAGAGGCCCTCATTACTTTGAAGGATTTAGTGAGGGATCCAGAGGGAAAGAGAGAGAATTGGCTGGGCCGAATCATCCATGTGATTTACTCCTTTACACAGTCACATGTCTTCTTTCTCTCTCTGCCTGGACCTGAGTGTGTCTCTTTTATCCAGTTTTCAAGCTCTTTCTGTCCTAAATACAGAGGTCAGAGAAGGAACATTGTTGTTTGGGTCAAATGAGATTAAAAAAATTACAAAAAGATGTTTTAATAATGTACATGATATTTAAGGGTTGATCACAATGGTGAATAAATGCCAGCAAACACCAACGTGGCTGTTGGAACTGAAATGTTGGGAAATGTAGACTAACTGTCTTGTTTACACTGCACCAAAAACACCAACGTGGTTAACAGCCATTGGAATTTTGTGTTTGTTGAGGCAGCGTAAACTAGCTTTAGCTGAAGCCACTGTTTAATTCCTCTATTGTTGTTTTTAACAGTGGTTGCTTCCTGCAACGAATCACAGCGCACTTTCTGTCTCTTGTCTTCTTATGTTTAACTTTGCATCTCTCACTTTCTGTCTCTTGTCTTCTTATGTTTAACTTTTCATCTCTCGCTGTTCCTCCCTAACCCCCCATTTCCATTACTTAGAGCCTCGAGATGATGACACGCACAGCATGCCTGAAGTTCACAGTGAGTTAAAAAAAATGTCCTGTTCCTTTGTGATATAGGCATTTTGAACGCTGATGTCATGCAAGATTCTAAAGTAATCAGTGAATGTCTTTCATCTGTCCAAACAATACAGCGGCCATCTGCACTCACATTATCTTTGATTTAATAAGGCAAGGAACATAGAGAACAAAATGTCTGTGGAAGAAAAACACCTAACATAGCCATGAAAGAACTGAACAGAGAAGCATTGCCTAAAACATAGCTGTGTAGTTATACAAAGGATATTTTTTCATTAAATGTGGCACTTTCTTTACCAAAAAGAAAAAAGGTTACATTTTAAAATACAAAAACATACAATACAATTAAAATTATTTATAATGTTTTTAATTTCAAATAATAGCTGCTTTTATTTGAAATTAATAGCTGTTTAATTTCAAATATTAGCAGTTATGTAACTTCATGATTATAACTTTATGACATTGCTTTAAACTATACTACATTCTTGCTTGAAAATGATCTCATGGGGCAAAAATTGCTATCTATTTATTTATAATTTGGAACCCATTCTAAATGATGCTTTCAGGATTTAATTAATCATTATCAATATTGTAGCTAAATCTCATCTATGTTAGCTAGCTAGATAATGGTATGGTACCTTAAAAAACATATTTAAATAGTTCTTTAGTTTTGGACACAAGCTTCTACATTTGGAGCTGTGAGAGAGAAAACCATGTAGTAAAAAAAAAGAAGAAAGAAAGAAAGAAAAGAAAATTATTTATGTTGTTACATTTTTAATGACAGATCCAAAAGAACATGCTTAAAACCTCCACAAAGTCAAAAACATAATTTAGAATTTATATTAGTTAAAATCGCCGCCTTGGAATTACAAGGTTCTATCTGCATTCTGAGCAGTTTTGAGATATTGAGCTTCAAAGTTTTTGCGTTCCATAGACTTCTGTAGATAGAACCCCTTTTGTTTTCTAAAACAAAAAAGGCCCAAAATGTACACAGCTTACAAAAGAAACATCACATAATGTACATAAAGTTTCACGGAATAAGAATATGTGAATAACTCGATTGACGAAAATGTGTTCGAACAGTCAGACTTGGTAATCACTACAGCATTTCTTGTCTGAGATCAAAGATTCATGTTTGTAACTCTTGTCATCCACACAGCTGGTTCTCTGTATAGCCAGGAAGATGAGCAGTCTGAGAGGGTCGATGGACGCCACTTCAGCCTGGTAATGTACCATCCCTTAAAACGTCAGAAAATTATGTTATACTGTATAGGGTAAAGTGAAAGTTAGCAGTTCTTTCAGTTAAACAGTAGTGTGAGATCGTCCTCTGGTGTTCAAGTCTTATTTTAGTTTTAACAGATTCATTTTGTTCTTGTTCCCCCTTGTTCTTATTATATGATTTTGATTCCTCACATTGCCACCTGGAGGTGGTTTTGAAGACCACATGTAAACAGGCTATAATTTTAGACAGAATACCAGTTTTAAGGCTATGCTCAGTCCTTGTCTAAATCTGTCTGTTACTCAGCCCTTTGTTTAGTTTTATGGGCCTCTGAGAATAGACAGGAAAGCGAAGAGCGAACAGGATTTGGTCATGATTTGAAACGGCAGGAGCACAGCTTTGAATTTTAAAACAGGGTTTGGCAAAGTGATTGTATATTCAAGTTCAAGTTCAAGTCTGCTTTATTTATATTCCTCCAGTATGAGATTTCATAGGTCAGCTGCCTTTATTTATAGATAGATAGATAGATAGATAGATAGATAGAACTACATATTGGACTACACTGCTACTTTTTGATATTTGGGTTCTAGACAATTAAAAATAACTGGTTTTTTTCTCCTTTAAGATGAGAAAAGGCAGATGGCTACTCCCTGTTGATCCTCTTGATTTTAATCTTGGCATTGAGAACTCTGCTTATTCTCGACCTCCCTTACTTCTGGTTCATTTGTTTGTGTTCTTACACATCTGATGTCACAAATAAGCAAATGTTGTAAATATATCACATGGCAAACACTGAAATACTGAAGCGTGCAAAAGGAACATTTCCCAAAAAAAGTTCCTTCAATGGCAGAGCCAGCTGCTTTGAAAAATGCATTAGATCAGCAATAAAGAATACATGGTTCGCAGTGGTGTGAAAAATTTGGGATTCGTTCACCCATTGTGTAAACAAATGATGTAAAGAGCTCCCACTGAGCATTTTCTGACTGCTAACAGTGATAAGACTTGATTGTTTTCTCACTGAAGCAAATCATCACAAAATTAGTCATGCAAGTGCTAGAGTAACAGTGTCATGGTTTGTTTCCTTTTGATTTCTGTACAGACTCTTACTGATTTGGTATACTAGACCGTATTCATTTTTAATTAAAATCTTCTTAAAGTTTTGTTTAAGCACATGATTTCAGGTATAAGGTCCATGCAATATATGAACATATTTATTTATTTAAAGTATTCAGGTAGCCAAGAGAAAGTTCCCCAGAGTAAGGACTCAGTAACCGAAGACGACTGGTCCACAACCTTTAAGCAGATCCTGGAGAATGGAACTCACGATAAAGGTGATGAGATGAAGGACATGTTGCAAATCAGCCAGAGAAATCTGGACAAACCCTCTCATTTTGGTAAGATGTGCTGTCTGCTTCAATTTCCCTTAAAGATTTCTGAGGATTCATTTTTTTCTAAGACTCTGTAGAGGTGAATGGATTTCTCCTTCAGGCCAGCCAATGTTTTTTCCTACTGTCAGCAAGATTTAGGCTACTTTGTGCTGGGAATATAAACCTAATGCACTATAAGCACAGTAATTATTGTTAAAAACACTACAGAATAGTTACATTAATCAAACTTAATTCCTGACATGACCAAATCCATTCCAGACTATTTGGACTCAGACATTCCTCTTTACTTCATTTCAGTATTTACATCATACAATAACAGCTAATGTTTTGTTTGCACTCTGTAGATGACTGTACACTACTTCTAGAACAGAGGATGACAAAATCTCGTTCCCTCTCCAAGATGAGCATCTCTTCAGCTGGCAGCTCTAATTATCACCTCCACCGCGAGCCTTCTTACAGCCTGGAAGATTCAGAGGATGATGATGATGATGAATCTGAGATACATGTCATTTATAGTCCTGCCCCACATAGGGAGCACTCACCAGATGAGGTTCCTCCACAGGTAAAGTCAAAAAGTCACGACAAAATCTGTGAAAATTATGACTTGTAAAATTGATGTGACATTTTGTCATAATGTCTTTGTTCAAATGCAAAGCTGGAGACCGAAGTCCATTCATACTCCTATAACCTAATGGGGCTTCTCGGCCTCCTTTAAAAACAGTTCATGCAAAACATACATTTTGTATCTCTCTCACTAGATTATTGAGCTCAACAAGCGCATGTCAGCAATTGAGACTCTTCTGAGCCGTTTGGAGCAGAAACTGACCTTACCAGTAACTGGGGCAGAACAAGTAAGTTTAAAGTAAATCTGCACAACCTACAGGTTATTATTTTACAGTTTACAGTTTGTTATTTATTTATTTTTTTGAAAGAAATCTCTTACATTCACCAAGACTGCATTTATTTGATCAAAAATACAGTAAAGATTGTATTATTGTGAAATATTATTCAGTGTCACATGATCCTTCAGAAATCATTATAATACGCTGATTTGGTGCTCAAGAAACATTTTTTATTATTATCAATGTTTTAAAACATTGTGCTGCTTCTTTTTTCAGTATTCATTAGAAATATTTAAAATTTCAGGATTCAATAGAAAATTCAAAAAAATAATATTTATTTGAAATGGAATGTTTATATAAGAATGTAAAAGTCTTTACTGTTTATCAGTTTAATGCATCCTTGCTGAATTAAAGTATTAATTTCTTAAAAAAAAAAAAAAAACATACTGACCCCAAACATTTGAATGGTAGTAATTTACTTTATTACTACTCAGAAAAAAAATCTTTAGCAGAATCCGTATATTGGTTTTACCCTTAAAAAGAGAAACATATCATCAACATTTCAGGATAAGTCCATAAAAGGTCATTCAGCAACTCTGAAACACTTTTACTGATAGGACGCAGTTTAGAAAGAATCACATGGAGACTCTCCTGACTTTAAATCCTAATGTAGTTTTTCTTGTCTCCCTTTAGGTTGAGCAGAAAGAGGAGGATCTGTCTCCAGCTGACTTAGAGGAGCTTGAGCTCCGGAAAAAGCTTGATGAACTTACTGAAAAAATAAGTGACAAAGGCTCATCTGATGAGGAGGATGCAATGAAACCTTCAGAGAACTCTCCAAAGAAAGGAGCAGTTTATTATGCTCCAGCTATGAGAGGAGATTCAGCTGGACTTGAGAATGTCAGACACGAATGGCCTCTTGAGGTTGAGTGGGTAAGATTATGGAAACAGTCAGAATCTAGCACTAAAAATACTGTTAAACATAAAGAGTGAATATTTATTCATGTTTCTTACAAATGCTTGAGTTCAGCCGTGCTTTGGTTTGAACGCACTCTACTGTTCTTATTCATTTTTAATATTATTTAATATTAAAAATTAATATTTAATATACATTTTTAATTTGATGTTTCTAATTGTATACTTCAGAAAGCAAAGCCAACTGTACCTAAATCCTTAAAGAAGCAGAAGAGGGTGAGGTCCTTTGAGTTTAGCAACACAACCAGCTGTGAGTTGTCGCAACTGGAGGGTAAAGTTGCACGGGCAGTGGCCAGCGTCCAGAGCACTCAAAGTGGAGTACGCCACTCAGTCTAAACATTAACATTTACTCCAAATTCCTTCTTCCAACAAAGCCGTAACTCTCCATATCTTGCCTTAACTGTTCGTTAACCATTGCTCTGTTCTTCATGTAAAGGTTACAGATATTCAGAAAAGAATCGCTGCTTTGAGTGCTGCAGGGATGACGGTGGAGACGTCCCGCAGACGGGTATGTAGCAGTCCAGCTGCTCAGAGTCACATATTCCAGTTTAGTTTTCCAGAACCCTGGCTGTACAGGAGCATGTACTGAATCTTTCAGAGAAAAAAATATATATCTATTTTTGACGCATTGTGAGCTAAATTCTGTTGTGAATAAAGCAGGTCTTTGTGGCAAGTTCAGAAAGAGGCTAAATATGGTTTTGTTCTTCCCTTTTTCATTCAGACTCCTCGGCCATCAAGAACATTGCATGAATTTCCAATTAGTAAGTGCAAAGCTTTGTACTGCGTATTCAGTAACATGTAATCTGTTATTTACATTTATTTCACACAATCATCTTTGTGTTGTATAAAAGCTAAAAGCTACATTTGTTTTCATCTTCTTTTGCACTTAATTTTGTATAAATGTCTTTGCAATTATATATCAAAATATTAAACCAAATGCATTTATTTTAAAGATAGCACATGTTTAAAAAAAAAAAAAAACATTTCACAAAAGGCCGTTTGTCTGGTATCAGATTATAAAATAGATTGTTCCCAGATACAAATCCTAATATTTGTAAACCACAATTTGACATTTAAACCTAGTGTTATTTCACAGTGCACAGTGACTTTAATGCATTAAACTGATAGCAATCAGATCCCCTGCTCGGCTTCTGGAACAAATCGACTACTCACATCCTTTGGTCATGAAAGAGCCTATGGAACATTTTCAGTTTGGTTAGGATGTGAGCTGTAATGAAATTGAATTGAATTGCTTAACAGATTGTCTTTTCAGAAAGTCACCAAAAGCTCTTTACTACTAGTCAGTTTCTAATCAAAATTCACTCAGTATTCATGTAAGTAACAACATGAAGAAACATGTCTCATGTACTTATGTTCTTTTTGCTTTCTCTGAAGGAGGCAGCAATGAAGCAAGATCTTTACGGAAGCTGACTTCAGCAAGCTAGCGCTCATTCACATATTTTTAGAAGTCCATGATGGTATACAAACTCATAGAACATTGACGGATTCACATAAAGCATATTTCATATGTTAATAAAATCAGCTGCAAGGGTTTGTGGAATTCCCATCTTAATAATATATAATTAATACTTGCTTTAATCTTTCAGTAGATGAGTGTGTTTTTCTGATAAATGAGAGGCTCACCTTTTTTTAGAATCGAAAATTTCTATTATGCACACAATAGAAATTGTCTATATTACACTTATTAACTGCTGTTGTTTTCAGTGTTTCTGATATATGAGAGGCTCAACTTTTTTTAGAATCGAAAATTTCTATTATGCACACAATAGAAATTGTCTATATTACACTTATTAACTGCTGTTGTTTTGATAAAAACTCAATATTTATACCATAATATAGTCAATATTTAATATCGTAATTCAGATTTCTATGTAGTTTCTTTGGTATATTTCATGAAATATTGTCGGATATATTTTTCATATATAACATTTTTGTTTTTCTGCTAAATAAATATCTTAAACTACACAATTTTCTTTTTCATCACTTTGTCTTCGATGTCAGTTATGTATAAAGGAATCAGTCAACACTTGCACATTGTCAAATCTCAATTCCAACATATGCTGGATTATCACATTCTCCATATCCAAATTACAACATCATTTGCATATTTAGTGTGCATATTTAGGATGTTTTTGAGTACATGTAAGCTGTGCAGTCTTCACCTTCCGCCAGAGGGGTTATATATTGGTGGATCAGTCTATCAGTGGATCCAGACGAGAATATCCTCAACCTCGGAGAACGACTCAAGAAAGATGCTCAGAAGTTTTCTTATACTCACAGCTATGACAAGACTATAAGATCACAAATCCTCTGAAAAACTGCTACCTTGAAGACAAGACACATTTATGCTTCCTCTGCACTAAAGGATCATTTTATCTGACAGCTGAGGATCACAGAATAAGATACCAAGAGGTGAACAGCTTGCCTTACAACATCCTATAAGTGTCAATATATACTACATCCTGTACGTGTAATTTACATAGTATGGTGTATAGAAGACTATTTTACTAAAGTAATTATTTCCAATTAAAAATCCTGTGAAATTACTGTATATACTTGAGAAAATTTAGCAGCCTCAAATAGAAGACATTAATATTAAATTGCCAAATAAAAAAACTAATTATTTTGTGCTAATCTACAAATAGTGTATTAGTTTAGGCCATATTTTGTCATTTATTTTACCACAAATATGTTCTTAGTATCTGTAAAAATAAATCTTTTTTTCTTCTTCTTCCGGATGGCATTTCTTCTGAATGCCATTCATTCATTTTTTATTTTTTAATACAGGTGACACTTCTCTCTGTCTACCGACAGACACTAAGCCATGGCTGTAAATCTGTGTTTTGCTCTGTATTCTTATGCTGTTAGCATGTTTTACCCAGCCTAAACCTCATGATGTTCTACCATTATGCTCAGTGGAGATTAGAGGTATAATTTTACTGACCTGAAAAACGAAATCTAAAATTTAACATGCCTTTGAATTATCACTACAAAATATCAGATTCCTAATACTTCATATTCCTTGTACTATTATTTCTCTGTCGATCCAAACATTGATGCAGTGTGGTATAAAGGCAGAGGAATACGACCTGTCGGGAGATTTGGCCGAAGAATGGCACAAAAAGGTGAAAATTGCCAAATAAAAAAATTAAAAAACTAATTATTTTGTGCTAATCTACAAATAGTGTATTAGTTTAGGCCATATTTTGTCATTTATTTTACCACAAATATGTTCTTAGTATCTGTAAAAATAAATCTTTTTTTCTTCTTCTTCCGGATGGCATTTCTTCTGAATGCCATTCATTCATTTTTTATTTTTTAATACAGGTGACACTTCTCTCTGTCTACCGACAGACACTAAGCCATGGCTGTAAATCTGTGTTTTGCTCTGTATTCTTATGCTGTTAGCATGTTTTACCCAGCCAAAACCTCATGATGTTCTACCATTATGCTCAGTGGAGATTAGAGGTATAATTTTACTGACCTGAAAAACGAAATCTAAAATTTAACATGCCTTTGAATTATCACTACAAAATATCAGATTCCTAATACTTCATATTCCTTGTACTATTATTTCTCTGTCGATCCAAACATTGATGCAGTGTGGTATAAAGGCAGAGGAATACGACCTGTCGGGAGATTTGGCCGAAGAATGGCACAAAAAGGTGAAGGATCATATTTTGGAAAGCACAGGTTCTGCTATCCTGAGGTCCTGACTGTGGACTGACAACTTAATTATAAATTCCATAAACTGATCTTCATCTGTTTTGTGAGAACTTCTTTCAATATCCCTTTCACTCCAATACATTTTGTTTCAAAATAACACTTTAATGTATGGGTTAAATCATTAATGAATAATAAATAACATATTTTTTTTCTGTATTGTGATGTACATCTGAGTGAAACGAATTAGTGATAAAGAAAAAAAATGTAGTTGAATGGAAGCAGATCTTAATGGAAAAAAAAGACATGCATGGATGAATCATTCACAATAAGATAACATACAATTAGAAAATATATAGGGTGAATTTTCATTTCACGCTGACTTTAAAATGTGTCATTGTATTTGTTTAGATAACCTGTTAACAGATGTAGCCTTACTTGGTGACTTCACTGTCTGAAACTACTTACCGTGTTAATGCTACACGCAGAGAAAAAAAAAGACAAATAAAACCATTTAAGGTCTCTTGATTTATACTTTTATCATTTCAGTGTTCTAGAAAGACAGGCTGGTGGAATGTTGAAAAAAACAGTCAGAATTCATTTAAACTATCATAATCTGCAGCAAATGAGTATTAGAGTATATAGAGCTTATACAGCTCAAATCCAATGTCATTCTTTATCCAACAAACATGTTAACTCTGAAATGTTGGAAGTAGCTATCAGCAGCCGCTTTCTCAATGTTGTAACAATTTGTTGTCACTGTGATTGGTACTATGACAAACAATAAATGTGATAAATCAACCCAAATGATGTTAATTAAGAGAGCAATGGTCAGACTGACGTCACTGTAGGTAGAATCTGTCTGTTCTATCTGCTTGAAGTTCTCGAAAGGACACATGAATTTGAAAACTCCAGATGAATCCAAACAAGAGTCTTGGCAAAGGCAGTTCACGTGGTCTGTTATGTGCAAACGCACCCTCAGCACATCCAGCAATGGGTCATGTACTTTCACAAGCACCACTGAGCATTCAATAACGAATTTATACATTAAAACAGACTCTCAGAATCTGCAGGAATGACTTTCAGTGGTGGCCAAAAACAGAGTTGAGGTAAAAACTCAAAATGCTCAGCGGTCCAAAGAACGTTTCTGGATCGCCTCCATAACAACGTTTTTGAGGAGGGCGATTACAGAACGAGGGTCATCACTGCTCACTACAGCACTGCCCGACACGATCATGTTGGCTCCAGCCTAGGAATGTTGGAGTAATGAATAAAGATGAGTAAAACACTTCTTCAAATAATCTCTTGATTTTTTATTCATACAAATGAATATGTGTGCACTAAAGGACAGCTATACCTCAGCACATCTGTAGATGCTGTCTGGGCCAACTCCTCCATCCACTTCAATGTCCAGAGAAGGGAACTGACTCCTGAGCCAGCTCACCTGCAGAGACACGAGCATCTTCAGTGTCCGTCGTCTGAGGAATCTAAATGAGACTAATAGACAGTACACTTGTGTACCTTTGGCATCATATCTTCCATGAACTTCTGACCACCAAAGCCAGGCTCTACAGTCATGACAAGAGCCATATCGATCTGCCCAGCCCACGGTGCCAGTTCCTCAACAGTTGTTCCAGGTTTAATGGCAAGACCAACCTGCATCATAAGAATGTTCTTACAATTTATACTATCAGCAATGCTTGGTCTATTTCAGAATGTAAGATTTTCTTTACTTCTAGTCAGATGTATACATCAAAATCAGAGTTTACTAACACGTCCTTTAAACCAGTTAAATTACTTCTGTTCTGCCCAAATCAAATTCTTAGAAGTCTTACAAAATAACTGCCTTAAACAAAGAAAAAATAAACTACATTATTAGTCAGCAGAGGGCGCCATAAGGCCATAGCAGTCAAAGCAACAAAGAATCTG
>NW_015544160.1:248120-292519 GCF_001515605.1 Sinocyclocheilus anshuiensis
GTGTGTGTGTGTGTGTGTGTGTGTGTGTGTGTGTGTGTGTGTATATATATATATATATATATATATTATACACGCATACATATATGGCCAAAAATAAATTTTTTAATGACTTAAATAATTTCATTCATATTTTTATATGATATGCTTCTTTTATATTTTATATGCTTCTTTGTGCTTTACAAATTAGCTAATTAGTAAAGGAACGGCAAATGTGTGTGTATTAGGGATGTGCATCTCATGACTCAGGCCGATACGATACGTATCTTGATGCATAGCCAACGATACGATACATTAAAGATACATATGAAGCAGCTACCGATGCGATGCTATATGATTCACCCCTATTACGATGCAGTGCGATCCGTTTTCAATTCGATTCAACACAATGCGATTCGTTTCATAACACAAGTTAACCAAATAAGCCAGGCTTATTTCAGTTATCTGACTCATTGTCAAATGATTTGGTTCCATAAAGCAAATTTAACATAGGCAGGCTAAGTTAAGCTCCTCTTCTGACCAATAGGAACATAATGATATTACCACTGTCTCACATACTATTATTTGACTTTTTTATTTATTTTTATTTTTTACAGTTTCTAGCCATGCAGCCTTTCTCTCTGGTTTTATTACAGCTGTACCTTTTATAGTTTGCAGAACAGATAGCAGAACATTAGAACATTAAAATCTAAAATTGCTCTTTAACCCTTTAAGGTCTGCTTAAGAATAAGCGTGCACAAATTAGTGAGAGAATGTGAATTTAATTTGTCGTTAATGGAACCGCTTTAGCCCCTATTGATTTGTTAGGTTATTTCAAGTCCGGTTTTGGATAGGGGTGCTCTGATCAGGATTTTTGAGGCCGATCACAGAAAGCAGTATCTGCCGATACCGATCACCGATACCGATCTTTTTAAAGCCATTCATAACAAATAATTTATAACTATTTATAGTGATACTCCAATCAGGATTTTTAGACATTTATTCAGGGCCTGAATTTCATTTCATACGCACTGCAAACGGAGTAATGTGAACCTGGCATTATGTGTGTGCGCTGCGAGTGCCAGTGTGCATGAGCGCAGTCTCCAAGAGAGCGCGTGAGCGCTGAATGGTTAAACACGGGCAAGAATTAAAAAGTAATGCAATTTATAAACTTTAGTGACGATGTGACACTGCCTCATTGTGCAAGTGACAATTCCTGTGTAAACTGTGCAGCATGCAGCTCGCTTATAGTGCAGACGCAGTGACGATGTGACACTGCCTCGATTGTACAAGTGACAATTCCTGTCAACTGTGCAGCTCGCTTATAGACTGACACGATGTGTGGTGATTTGAAGACATTTGTGTATTTTGAGAGAGCGCATGCGTGAAATTTCTTCTCACACAATGTTGTCAAATTACTTTATAATTATCTATAATTATTATTTATAAATATCTAATGAAGAAATATGAAGGTGAGTACCTCACCTTCAGCATTATAATGATTTCACCCGCGCCAGCAGCTCGAGATCGGTTTTTTGAGATCGGCCTTTTTAGAGAGCACCGATCAATCATCCCAACGTGATTATCGGCCGATAATGATTGGTAGCCGATCAATCGGAGCACCCCTAATAAATACATTCATGAACTTTAATCCCAGTTTTTCCTCGGGTCTCCGTGGTGTTGTGACGATGCGTCTTATTCACGCAACAGCAGCGGTGATGAGACAGCGCGCTTGAGAAACAGTTTAGAGAGGAGAAATCAATCTACTTATAAAATATTGGTCACAGATTATTGGTCACTTTCTAAATAATAAAAGTATAGCACTCACTAGTAATTATATATAAATAAATCGGTTTTTACCGATGCAACTATGTTAGAAACGATGCATTGCGATATAAATGACAACTTGTAGCCGATGCACACTTTTTAAACCGATGCATCACATCGTTAACTTCTTATGCCGATGCACCGAGCAAATCGGGGAATCTTCCCATCCCTAGTGTGTATATGTATATATACCAATCGGTTCTTCCCTTTTTTACAGACCTTCATGCCGCTCTCCCTGATTTCCTTGATGAGGCTGCCAGGGTTGGTCGTGGCTTCTAGATGGAAAGTGTACTGATTGGCTCCCGCTGCTGCCATGGGCTTCACCCATTGCTCTGGCCTGGACACCATCATATGCATGTCTGTAATAAGGCAAAGTGTAAGCAAAGCCTCCAAACCTACACAGAGCAAACACTGCAATGTTTTACTTATCTGGTTTATCCTAGAGGCAATGTTTATTTAAGAATACAGAAAGAGAGTGAAAATGTGAAAGAACCCAGGGTGTCTACTTGAGAGGATTACTAACAAAACTGTCCCAACGAAGAGGACCAGATTGTGTGCAGCTCAAATGAAACAGAAACAAGAGTAGATGCAATTTTGCAATGACTGGAACTCACCAAAAAAAGGATCAGGTCCGATACAGCGTCGTAAACGTTCCACCATAGGATGTCCAAATGTGATGTTTGGAACAAAATGCCTTCAGCAAATTTAAAGATGAAGGAAAGAGATTGAAAAAGGCAGGGTTAGATATCTTAACTTCTGACCAAAAAAAAAAAAAAAACTCCTGACAAGATTATTGGTCACTTTCTAAATAATAAAAGTATAGCACTCACTAGTAATTATATATAAATAAATCGGTTTTTACCGATGCAACTATGTTAGAAACGATGCATTGCGATATAAATGACAACTTGTAGCCGATGCACACTTTTTAAACCGATGCATCACATCGTTAACTTCTTATGCCGATGCACCGAGCAAATCGGGGAATCTTCCCATCCCTAGTGTGTATATGTATATATACCAATCGGTTCTTCCCTTTTTTACAGACCTTCATGCCGCTCTCCCTGATTTCCTTGATGAGGCTGCCAGGGTTGGTCGTGGCTTCTAGATGGAAAGTGTACTGATTGGCTCCCGCTGCTGCCATGGGCTTCACCCATTGCTCTGGCCTGGACACCATCATATGCATGTCTGTAATAAGGCAAAGTGTAAGCAAAGCCTCCAAACCTACACAGAGCAAACACTGCAATGTTTTACTTATCTGGTTTATCCTAGAGGCAATGTTTATTTAAGAATACAGAAAGAGAGTGAAAATGTGAAAGAACCCAGGGTGTCTACTTGAGAGGATTACTAACAAAACTGTCCCAACGAAGAGGACCAGATTGTGTGCAGCTCAAATGAAACAGAAACAAGAGTAGATGCAATTTTGCAATGACTGGAACTCACCAAAAAAAGGATCAGGTCCGATACAGCGTCGTAAACGTTCCACCATAGGATGTCCAAATGTGATGTTTGGAACAAAATGCCTTCAGCAAATTTAAAGATGAAGGAAAGAGATTGAAAAAGGCAGGGTTAGATATCTTAACTTCTGACCAAAAAAAAAAAAAAAACTCCTGACAAAAATATTAAACACTGCAACTGTTTTCAACATTAATAATGAAACATTAAATATGACAATAATAATAAATAAACAACAAAAAAATTTTGAGCACTAATTCAGCATATCTGAATGAATTCTGAAGTATCATGTGACATTGAAGATTGGAGTAATGGCTGCTGAAAATTCAGCGTTGACATCACAGGGATAAACAACATTTTAAATTGTAATAATATTTCACAAACTTACTGTCTTCTGTATTTTTTAATAAAATAAATGCAGCCTCAGTGAGCATAAGAGACTTATTTTAAAAACATTTATTTATTTATTTACCAAACCTAACCTTTTAAATTGTGTGTGTGCATATATATGTATATATATATATATATATATATATATTACATACATTGTTCTTTGTATCAAATAATAATAAATAAGGGAAAAAAATGTATGTAAAAAAATAATATTTTTACTAAATCTAAACATTAATAAATCTATATAAATTTATGTGTACAATGATATATTAAATATTTTTTCAAGGAAATTAATCAGAATGAAGTGTGTTTTTACTTAAAACTTGCCAGTGGAGTCAGAAAAATAAACAAAATTCAAAGAGATATATATATATATATTACATACAATAATTTGGGTGCAGATCCAGTAAGCCCCTAACTTTGTGTAAAAAAAATTTGACAAGGAAATAAGATAATTGTCTCACTGCAATGCCAAGCTGTGTATGACTTCTTGTAACTTAATATTGTGGCATACTTTTTTTTTTTGCAACGAGGGTGAATGCATGCTGTATCATTCCTGTGCCAAAATGTGGGATAACTAAATGTTCTTGCTCATTAAAATTACTTTAGAATGTAATATGGTATTGGTTCTCTGGTCATGATCGCTCTCAGTGCCTGCAGGTCAACATTGGGTGAGAAACTTAGACGAAAATTAGCAAACTTTATTCCTCACCCATCCATAACGTCAAGGTGCAGATAATCAGCACCGCACTCCATCATTCGCTCACACTCCCTCCCGAGCTGCGACAGATCGCTGCTCAAAATAGACGGTCCGACTTTCGCCGTGTACGCCATGCTGCCGCTTCCTGCCTCTAGTCTGCTGCACACTTCCTTCTTCTTTGGAATTTTTGGCGTATTCCGCACCATAGGCACATACCGCCACCAACTGTTTATATTCGTACATGGATGATAGTCCCGTCTCTATTCATATTTTATTTTATTTTATTTTATTGTTAATTTTATTTCGGGTTCACACAAGCTGTATTTCTGGCTGCTGCGTGTTCAGCTCCCATGCCAAAAAAAACAGCTTCGGTGTTCCCCTATTCCTTTGCTTTAATTATTTATTTATGTATGTAACTATCAAATTCGTTTATTTAATCCTGTTTCTACTATATATTCCATTACTATTCTTTGATTACTACCTTCTCTTAATCCTTTTCCTAATATCCAATTTATCTTCTTTTTTTATTTATTATTACCATTTAAGTTCTTTATCATTTTAATTATCTCTATATTATATTTCCGACATTTTAATATTACATGTTCAACGGTTTCTATTACCCCACAAAAAGCACATTTACCTGTAATATGTTTACCTATTTTGTATAGTGATGCATTTAGTCCTGTGTGCCCAAATTGTAATCTATTTAAAATCACCTCATCTTTCCTACATCTTCCAAAATTGCATACTTCTTTAACTGATGAATTAATTTTAAAATAAAACCTTCCTGTATCAGCTATGTCCCACTTCTTCTGCCACTCTTTTTGAATATTTGATTTAATAATTGATTTAATTTCTCCTCTTCCTAATGGGACTTCAATCTCGATATCCTTTTTTTTTTTTTGGTTGCCTTTTTTTGCTAACGTATCTGCTCTTTCATTTCCATTGATTCCTGTGTGAGCCGGAACCCCTGCACACTTCCGCTATTCACACACGCCTTTCAAAACAAAAGTCCTGCGTCATCTCATTATGGCC
The DNA here is from genome assembly GCF_001515605.1 of Sinocyclocheilus anshuiensis. NCBI lineage: Eukaryota > Metazoa > Chordata > Actinopteri > Cypriniformes > Cyprinidae > Sinocyclocheilus > Sinocyclocheilus anshuiensis. The sequence goes on from NW_015544160.1 coordinate 253,507, forward strand.
AGGAGGTGGCGCGATTTGAAAAGAAAAAAAAAAAAGACCCAAAAAACTTTTCAACTTTTCAAGCGCCAACGCAGGCGTCAGCCAATCAGATGACCGTATGCAAATACCCTAGCGCAGACGCTAGCCAATCGCGTTCATGCAACACCAGAAGACTAATGTGATTGGCTGTTGTCACTATGACGGTCGCGTCAGAACCAAGCTTCAGAAACGCCCTCCGTCAAGCGTTAACGCTGGGGCGTTACTGTGTTGGGAGCTTCTGTTACTGAATTCATTAATTGTGTGTTTGAGTCTACCTGGCAGATAAAGGTCTAATTTCTGAAATGTTTCATAATTTCGAAACCAAAAATAATTTAAATAATGTAAAAACAAAACGTTGTCAATTACTTTGCTAGCTTGTTAATACATCACAAAACACATACATCCCCCCCCGTTCTGCAAGTAGCTTGAAATTTCACATAAACATTTCATTGTTCATTTGTCATTGAGAAAATTGATGTTTTTGATGTTTTGATGATGTGAATGATTAAATCTTTAGACTGACAGTGAAGTGAACGAAAGGTTAGGTTTTCCTTGATCTGCAGGGTGTAGCCTACTGATGCTTTCACGTTCATGTTTAAATCATTTAAGCAGAGCTTTAACAAATGTTTACCATATTAGATGAATCAGGCAGTATGCTTCCCATTCCATGTTAAGGTTTGATTTACGTTGATATAAAATAGGTTTACAGCTTTCACTGATGTATAGTGGCTCTGATGAGCTTGACTGTTTACAAAAGGACATCCTGAAAGCCTGTCCTTTCCGATCCTTTGAGTCTGACTGATAACTCGGCCTGTGACGGATATGTCCTTTTCCCATCTCTTCATCCACCGTCCTTCCATCTCCACTGAGGTAAACAACTTCAATTGTCCTTAGACTTGTTTGTCTTCCTGAGCTGTTTTTGTCCTTGGTTCAGGATGCTGTTTAAGAGAGAGAGATGCTGACATTGTTAATTTAACCAGCGGTGCTCATGGAGCATTTCACCAATTTTTCACATCTATGAGCTCAAAATGAGAATATCTATAAATCTGAGACACAAAATCATCTGTACAAAATACAAAGCAGTGCTTTGAAAGCACAAAGGTGGGATTTCAGAAAATCTTACATTAAGCAATATACAACCAAACACTCAATTTCCATCATTTATGTATTTATTGCCAGAATAGTTATTATGTAACACTTATCACCCCATGTAAGCACAATTATACAGTTTATGGGATTTATTTTTTTATCTATACAAGTTCCGATGGATAACTGTTTTCAGACTTTACACTAATTGTGTGAAAATATAAATGGAACAATAAAAGGAATAAGCATCTGTCTTACTAAAGTGTGACGCAAAACCATAGACCAGAGATCCCTAAAACTGGTCCATGATGACTATTAATTTGCCATGCCATTTCACAAGAGAAGGGGAAAATAGGGAAAAGGTATCATTTTGTTTTAACACTTTATATAATGGCATTGAAATGTAGAGGGATTATAAGTGAATTAGATTTTTTTTAATGTAAATTTTAATCAAATAAAGTTGGATATCACACAACATTTACTTTATGACCCATGGCCCACAGTCAAGTTTTGGGCAGTTCTAGCATATCTGCTAATTTGACCTTCTCATTGAACAACAATAATTCTGCGCAGAATTTTTTTTTGGCGAGAGCTCCATCTAAAATCTTTTATGAAGGGTTTCCGCTATGTATCTGCAGGGAATGATGGTGTACATTGCCTCTGGGAATAGTCTTGGCTTCTCCTACCTCATTCCTAGCTCTGACGTGAGAAACACTGTCTCAGCTGCGTTCCTTCTCATATTAGAGGACAGCACTAGTTCTGCAGGGGTCCGATCTCTGAGCCAACAGAAGGAACAGATGGTAAAAAAATGAGAACAGAGGATGGATTTACAAAGTTACATTATTCCCAGTTTTGCTTCAAAATATCATCATAACAACGAAAAACAGACTTAATACTAAAATGCATATTCCCTAAAAACAGAAATCGTGTTAATTTCTGCTAAAGCAGGGGTGGGCAAACTTGGCCCTTCCAGGCCACTTTCCTTCAGAGGTTAGCTCCAACCCTAATCAAACACACCTGAACCAGCTAATCATTGTCTTCAAGACTACTAGAAGGCTACTGGCAGGTGAGTTTTATCAGGGTTGGATCAAATCTCTGCAGGAAAGTGGCCTGGAAGGGCCAAGTTTGCCCATCACTGTGCTAAAGTCTATACAAAAGAATTCAGTTTGCTCACATTTCTGTCTCACGTCTCAGATTTCTGTGGTATTAATACAACAAACTAGAACTTTTATAAGATAAGACAAGGGTCAAGTATACATACATTTCTGCTCTTTGGCAGATACAGTGTAATGTAACATTTCCATATACTCTGTGTTTCGTAAAATCACAATAAATACTGATTTTTATTATATGCTTAAAATTAAATGTATATGCTGCTATTGAATACCATCATAATCTGTATCATAACAGATACTGTACAGTATGGTGAAATAATAAAAAAGTATAGTTAAATTACTTTTAAAGCACCAGCTGATAAAGCTTTTTGAGATTTATTGAACAATCTTCTCTTGTTGTCAAATCTGCAGACTTATGCTTATAGCTGTAGGCAGACTTCCTGTTTGGTTAGTATTGTGGTGCTGTGGTTTGAATCATGTTCCTCATGGTGAGTTTATGTGTCATGCTATGCTGCAATGATTTATGATGCCTCCAGGGAGTCTGCAGTCACCTGTTTGTTTATTAGTGTAAATGGAGCAGGGTACTAAACAGGCCAAATGAAACAGTCAATGTTTTAGTATAGGAAAGGACCAACCAATGTGAAAGGCCATTAAGGTTGACAAATATGTTAGCAAAAAACAAACTGATATATTCTAATGAATATATCCATTACTATATTGGCTGTTTATTCGTACTTATAAATCACATATTAATGCCTTATTCTGCATGACCAACAGCTACCTTACTGACTATTAATTAGCAGAAAATTATGAGTTTACTGAGGCAAAATTCAAAGTTAATAGTTAGTTAATAGAGAGAATTGGTCCCCGAACTAAAGTGTGATCATTTAGGTAAAATATATATTTTCAGGAACAATTTAAAGGGGTTTTCCATAGTTCAATATTTTCCCCAGGTTACTAAAAAGTAATAATCATGAAAATACTCGGGGGGGGGGAATACTTGATAATTGGTCAATCATGACATTTATATTTTAGAAGTGATGTAAATACAAGCATAACATACAGTCTGGATTTACGCATGTAGCTTTGAATATACAGAAGGGGTCGGAGGAGAAACTATAAAAAAATTAGGCCTGTCCTTTTAGAAAACAACACTTTGGTTGGGGTAAATTTGTCATTATTTATATGACTCAAGTTTCTTTGAAATATGGCAGTTTGCTAGATTGCTTTTATTGGCATTGCTAGAGAAAGCATAGACAAAAAGTGTCTATCGGAGGAAGTCAAATGTCAATGTGATATAAAATATGTGAATACAAAGATGATTCTTAAATGCTGTAGTTTCCTATCATGGAACAACCTTTTTACTTAGCTGAGTCATGGGGTCTTTGTCTGATTCAGGGATCCGCTTTGGGACACATATGATGATGAATAGAAAATAATAGTGGGTGGGAAAATCCTACTTCCCTGGTTTACTAATCAAGCTACAGTTTCCATGTGAAACACAATCCTATACATATTTGATTCAGCATATTGTATGAGCTGATGTTTGTGGTAAATGTGAAAAGGGGCAGAGGATTGTTCTGCTCCCTTTACCAAAGCAGACCAGAGGTTCCCGTGGGAATTAATGCTTTGTCTATAAGAGAACATCTGACATTTCAGGGATGTGAAAACAAGACTCTGTGCCCATCTACACACACACACACACAAACACACACACACACATCTACCTCCAGAGAGAAACTTGACTCTCACTGACTTCTCCTTGACTGTGGGTTCAGTTATTCATCACTTAATGAATGCTTTTTGTCCAAAAAAGCATTTTGCTCAAGGTCACAATGATGGAGGAACTGAGAAATTCTCAATTTCATACATCTCTCCCCTTCCAGGGTTTAAAATAAGAACCAACCCAGAGATTTTAACGGTGCCACCAGCCAATTAACAAGAAATAGAAGTTCATCATACTGCGGAGAGAGTAGACATAATGTATTTTTTCACAAAACAATAGTATATTACTCGTAATGGTAGTCTGAAGTCATCCACCGAATTCTTTAGAACTACTTTAGTCTACGTTAGAACTATGCAAGTAAACGTTACTGGGTCTGTCTACGTGAACAGGCATGTGGCACATATTATCTCTAGAATCCTTATAGGGGTTGAATGTTTCTGCATGAAAAAGAAGACACAGTGATGAGATGTTTGGCTGGAACCCAAGTGACAACCTTAGGTCTTTGATACATTGTGAGTCTAATTAGAGCAAAAGATGATCTGTCCTTTAAAAAGTTATTTATCCGTAACTTTTACATAACTACAGTTTGTGACCCCTCTCCTTCTAACGAATGATAGTAAGTGACAAACTCTAGAATATAAATGTATTTGATGCCAACAGATCGATAGGGTAATGCTTTTAGTATAAATTCTCTGCTTCTGCAAAATTTCAGGATGTCGTAGAGTTGGCCAGTCAGATTCACAGTCCTTCTGAAAATTAACTGTTTTTCTTTGAATAGAAGTTTCACTGTCACGTATCCGTGTCATATGAATGATGTAACTGTACATGTGTGGACTCACTAATTGATATCTGCATCTGTGAAAGTGATAGAGAGATGGTGGAAAAGGATTCAGCCATAACGACCCTTCAGGCAAAACATGGAAGAAATGAAATGAGATGTGACCTTCCAGTCATCCTTACCAACTACTGTATCTGTTCCTGTTCTTACAAAAACATTTTGACTGAGGAAACTTTGAGAAGCTGGGACAGTTTGTTAGCCTGTTTTCGTCAGTTTTTAGGCAATACTTTAAATTTAGTCAATTCATTGTCATATTCATTCCTTTGAAAAGCATAACAGATCTTTTCCCAGTGATAAACTATAACTCACAGATGGCATGGCAGTAATGTGAGACATCAATATTTGTAAAGCAAAAGTGAAAAGAGAGAACATTACCTCAGGGTTGTGGCCTTGACACTAGCAGTTAGGGTGGAGGATATTGTGGGGCACTGTCAGAAAGTTCCACCTAATAAACTGCCACGACTGTCACCATTATTAATGTTCAAGTCTTTATCTCCTTCTGTCAATATTCTACCTGCAGCTTGAATCTGTAATCATTTGCAAGTGTAATGTGTAAGCCAGAAATATTATGCATCTACAGATCTAATGTTGTCAGTTCACGATAAGAAAGGATAAAATGGACCAATTTAATTTGAGAAATCATAGAAAATTAGTAAATTAATGTAACTGCAGCTTGTTAGAAGCATCTTGCAGCATCTCTCTTTCATTCCTCTCACTAAAACCTGTAAGTATATATTGCTCAAGAACCTTTAAACTATATAGTCAGCATCTCTGCAAAGAGCTACATGAGACCACCCAACTCTTGAGAGACAACAGCTATCATTCAGCTGTACAGAGCTGTTAAGTTTGCAGTCCAAAAAATCCTGGAAGGCATCTATAAGACATGGGTTTTTAGCCGTTTTCAATTCTGGAGTAAAATAAGGACTAATTAAAAACTTTTGTTTTACAAAATAACAATCATACCTCAAATGTGAATTTTGATACCATTTAGGTATGTTAAATACGCAAGTTACTAACAAGTTGCTGCAGTACATAACTACAAGTTACAACTACCACAAGAATGTAACTTTGCGTGTGTGTGACGAACATTGTAAAAACAAGCTGTCATCAGCAGTATTAAATGAGATGTAAACACACCTAAATCTACCATACACACAAAACATATTCAAAACATTTGCCTTTTATTTGGTGAATTTACAAATGAATGGATGTAATCAGTATATGATGTGAAATTTATAATGTCATTGAAAAGTATGAGAACTGACATCAAACAAGAATGCCAGAAAGCAGAACCTTTCCTTGTCAGTTCCTGCTGAAGTTTCAAAGGCTTGTCTCTTTATCTGTAATGATACTGAATTCATATTGTGTTCATGAAGAGATACTGTAACTGAGGAATCCAGGACTGACACGAAATGTAGATTAGACGAATTTGGTCCTGACAGAGAAATATAAACTGTTACACTAGAGATCAAGAATGTGAGTACATGATTGTTTGTGTTTATGTTAAATGTAATGTGCCATGTAATGTGTGTGCTTGGGTTGTATATCCATTCTAGAGTTTTGTGATGTTTTGATAAAGTTTGCTTGCAGGATAAATATTTATCTCCTTGATTATGCATCATGTTTTACAGGATCACTCTCATTAAAGGTCCTTGGCAACTGCCATATTTATGGACACAAAATTCACAACCAGTATCAACTGACTCAAAGACGAATCGTTTTATCGTTTTTGTAAAATCAACATACAGAAATACCGGCTGTTCACATTACACATCATCCTGGGCTGCTCATTCAGCCGGCATGAACCAGTGGCTCTTTGCCTTGTTCTCAAATCCCTTTTGGAGCACCAGCCAAACCACAGGAGGAGACTAAAATGAAAAACAATATTTGTCTTCTGAAGACTGTTTCTGCCCAAGCAGAAATATAATGAAGATCTAAGACGAAATAGCAGAAGACGTCTACATGACAATGCCATAATGTCTAAGTCTATGTATTTTTCTATCTTGGATAGCCTGTAAACGGAGGCCCTGTATAACACAAACAAAACTGCTGTGAGTCTTGACCTGTTTCAAACTGGTGGTCTCTTTTCTTTTCCTGTGTGAGTTTAACACAGTCACAGCCTACACTCACGACAATGTTGTGTTTGAAAGAATACATTTTTATGAAGCATCATTTTTATGACGTTTGATGTTTTTGAAGTTTTGACTGTGTTGTCTAAGTGCCTGCCAGTTTTGTTGTGCTGTAGTGTCATTTTCCAGACATGAACACTTTGAACATGACAAAATAAATTAATAGCTGCCGAGAAAGACACAGGGGAAGTTTAGGGATGAAAATGTGTCCCACCATGACTGGTGTGAGAACGGAATTAACAGATTAGAGACTAACTGAAACCAAATGAGTTCAAGAAGGGTCAAACTGAGTTAATTAACCAAACTGCTAATTATGGGAAAACTCTTCAACTATACAACAATAATCTTCTTTGATGCTCAAAAGTGTGGAACATACTGAATGAATTAGTTAGACTTTGTGTTTAATCCATAATCATGCAAACTTGACTGTGGCTCTTTATGAAAGATTAAATAATTAGAAACTTTGGGACAATAATATTGTATAATTATTATTTTTTAAACTTTATGCAGCCAGCCATGCTTTCATTATGTAGGTTTTTTTTTTTAAAGAAATATAAGAAACCTTGGGTTTATAAAGCAAGTTTTGAAAAACAGCCATTAGATGATGTTGAATAACAAGGCAGCTTTTGAACAACCATGGACTGTGTACAGAAGACCTTAAGGGGTTTTGCTCAGGCCTTGCAGGTGTCTAAATACAGGAAAGTGTTGAAAGTATTATATACTTGACACTGGTTGCACAAGGAGTTTAAGTCAGCATAAATCAGACTCTAATGTGTCCTTGTTCTGCCCCTGCATCTGTTTGATGTGGAAATGCTGCTCAGAACTAGCTGACTAAGATGGAAATAAATAAATAAATAAATATTCAATGTAAAAAGGATTCTGCTGAGTTCTACTGAATATGCTAAACCTTTACAGCTTGGTTTTGGTACAGCTGGTAAATGTTTAAAGAGTTTAATTCCATTCAAAATAAAGAAATATAAGAAACCTTGGGTTTATAAAGCAAGTTTTGAAAAACAGCCATTAGATGATGTTGAATAACAAGGCAGCTTTTGAACAACCATGGACTGTGTACAGAAGACCTTAAGGGGTTTTGCTCAGGCCTTGCAGGTGTCTAAATACAGGAAAGTGTTGAAAGTATTATATACTTGACACTGGTTGCACAAGGAGTTTAAGTCAGCATAAATCAGACTCTAATGTGTCCTTGTTCTGCCCCTGCATCTGTTTGATGTGGAAATGCTGCTCAGAACTAGCTGACTAAGATGGAAATAAATAAATAAATAAATATTCAATGTAAAAAGGATTCTGCTGAGTTCTACTGAATATGCTAAACCTTTACAGCTTGGTTTTGGTACAGCTGGTAAATGTTTAAAGAGTTTAATTCCATTCAAAAATACCCTATGGAAAACAAAAGGGTCAGAGTTTTATAAAGTTTCACTGTAGGGTTTTGATTGTGTTGTTGTATTTTTCCTGCAAGTTACACTGAGTTTAACTGTTGTATGAATTGCCTGGCCTGAATTACAACTGTGCTGATATGCTTGCGTGCTATTTCTTAATTATTGTTTGGACAATTTCCATGCGCTAAGAAGAATCAAAACTAAATAATAATAATTTTAATATGTTTATTTTGAGAATTGTTCTCTTGTTTTTATAATGAACACTGCATTCTATTAAGCTGCTTTGAGTTTATAGGTCAGCGTGAGATACTGAAAGAAGAGATGAGAGAGACAATAAGTTTATTTCCATAGTCATTTATGTATTTCAGTTACATCCCTTTACATTTACAAAATCTTTTACATATTCTTAACATTTTACACTTAATGTACAGAATGTGGTTAAGGCTTCTTGACTGCAAGTTAATATAGTCATGACATCTTGAGATGTTTTTTAGTTAAACCAAAAACTTCCATCACTGTTGTTTGAAACCGTATGTTGTAGTACGGTCTTGTAGGTTGTAATCATTACCATTGTAAGTTTTTATGACGCCTTTAGGGTATAAAATAAAAAGGGGCCACCACTGTTGAACAGAATGGTGAACCATGTTATACTACAGTGTTGATTTAAATAATCAAAGATCAAAAGGCATGACTTGAATCCATATTAATTCCAGCTCACGCATGGGTTAATCCTAACCATGCTCATATTCCATCAGATACCATAGAGAAGCTATATATTCAAGTGTAGGAGAAAAATAATTTAAAGAAGACAAATTTGATGTTTAATTGTTTCTTAAGTTACACTGAGACAAGATATATTTAATAAGCACTATGAATCAAATTATTTATTTCCGAGCACATTTAAGTAGTCAGTGTTCCAACAGAACTCAAAAATAACAAAAATATATGATGCAAGTAAAGATAAATATAACAACTTAACTTACTTTTCAGATAATTGAAATATACACATCAAAAATAAGCTTAAATGCCCTTCCAAGTACATGAGGCTCTGTTACAAGGTGACAGCCAGTCATAAAACATCATATACACACATGAAGTGCACATTAAAAAATCAGTTGAAAATGAATTCTTTCTGACTTGTTCCATCCTTCAAAACATGTTGGCATGTGCTATTGCAGAGAACATGTGAACACCTGAAACAAAAGTAATGCCAATTCTCTTGCCAAAGACTCAAAAGCCCCTCTTTTATCAAAGAAAGTGCTTTTAGCAATTTAATCAGTAGCAATTAAGCTAAATATAAACACATTTAAGATAAGAACTAGACCTACATCACTATACTGTTACATTACTTAAAGGAGCGCTGTTATAATAATGTTATAATAACATTTTTTATAAACTTTACCACAATTTTAATGGTTTGTTGACCTTACACAGTAAAAAAGGTTGTAGAAAGCATTTTCACTCAGAAATTGCTAGTAAATTTCACAAATAATTAAGAAGAAACAGCAAGTAACAGTGAAATATACATAGCATTTAGAAGTAGAAAGACTCAAATTGTATTTTTCTTGTAAAGCTAACTCCAATAATCTTGTTTTATTTACAGCTTCAGTTTCTTTATTTTATTTTATTTTTCATTTATTTATTTTTTTCCCATATGCTTGTTACATTATAAATCATTATTGTCATTTTTGGACACAATTATGGGAAATTCCCTTTTTGGAATGATACAGCATCAAGCTGTAACATGCTATACCTAAAATCATGTTTCTCTAAAGTGGTTCAAAATTTAAAAATTTAGGCTGCCAGTTAATTTGGAATCAATTCATTGTATTTGAAGCAGTCTTTGGAACATTTCAAATGAATTGATTAGTATCTTTGGAGTCACTGCTGAGCATTTACTGCAATTTTGACAGAACACATGGTCAATTTTACCTGAATTTCAGGAAAACATCTCAAAGTGGTTCTGATTTTACAAAATCCCATCAGTCTTTGGCACATTTCAAATGAATTATTCAGAATCTTTGGAGTCACTGTTGAGAATTTACTGCCATTTTGACGAAAAACATTTAGTTTAGTTTATCTAAGTTTCATGAAAACATGTCAGAGGAGTTCATGTTTGAAGCAACGCAGAACTCTGCTTGAGGGTGACGGTCTTGAGGGTCCTATCTCACAGCCGTAGGGGTGTTTTCCACCATTGCATACTCTGTCTCTGTGCCCTGAGAGCCCTCCATGAGCCGCGCCAGCCCTGTACGTTTGGAGTATTTGAAGATGAAGGCTTTCATGAGGTCATAACGGTAGTGACGGTGAGCGAAGCTGTAGACAACAGGGTTCACACAGCAGTGCAGCAGCGACAGACATTGCGTAAGGTTCAGCGCCACAAAAAGGCCGTTCTCTAAACTGCAGCCCAGCGGCAGCACACCTAGCATTCCTAGTGCATCGACTAACAGCACAGCATGATATGGTGCCCAGCAAGCTATGAAAACTACTATGTACATGAGGATGACCTTCCTGCTCACGCTACGATCCTGGTCGCCATTTGAAGGGGAATGTGAGGAAGAGGAAGCCAGAGTGTTTGCCAACAGCGCATAGGACACTGCTATAACGGGGAAGGGTATGACAAAACCAAGAACCACAAAACTCAGCTGAATGCCCACCATCCACTGCAAAGGGTTGTCTTGTGGATATACAGGATGACAAAAAGTCACATGACTGTGTAGTGATTTGACGGACTGCAGGAAGTATGTGTCAGGTATCGAGGCGAATAAAGCAAGCAGCCATGTTGCCACACACACTAAATGTCGTATTTGTCGTCCTCGTCTGTGAGAAATCTCCCCCGAGCGGACCACCGAAAGATACCGGTCCACACTCATGCAGGCCAGGAAGAAGATGCTGGCAAAAAGGTTAACACTGAACAGTAGATGTGTGAGCTTACAAGCCGCTTGGCCAAACGGCCAGTGACCGCCCTGTGCCAGCGAGCTCACCCACACTGGGAGAGTAGCGACCACACACAGGTCAGCCACTGCTAGATTTAATATATACAAGTGCGTGTCATGGTTATGACGTTCCGAGCGCAAGTTGACCCACACTACCAGTGCATTGGCGGCCAGGCCCACAACAAAAATGAAGGCATAGAGTGTGCACATAGCACGGAGGAGAGCAGAACGGTTGAAGGATGTGGGGCACATTTGCATTTCCACCCCCGAGTTGTTGTCACTGGTGTCTGTGAAGTTTAATTCTTCCCACATGGTGAAGAATTCAGTCAGTTCACTGGCACTTAGACTCATCTTCTCATTTGGTGGTGAAGACTGCAACTGTGGAAGGAGAAGAAACTGAAGTTAAACACCCATCAACATGTAGTTCAGTTATGATTAGCATAAGGTCTATGTCATCGGGTTATTAAATATCAATGAATTAAATAGATTTTGGGGTCAAATATTACCTGGACATATATATGCAAAATGTAACATAATGTAATCAATCAATATCATTCATTGATTTTGGGTATATTTTTCTAGACATTTAAATTACATATCATTTATTAATGATATTTTACTAAATTATGATGTATTACAGTATGCATGTTGTATATGTTTATTATTTTTGGCTGTTTATTACTAAAAAAAGAGTTTCATATATTTGTTAATATTACACTACCATTCAAAAGTTTGTGGTCAGTTTGTGGCAAGGTACTTTTTAAAGAAAATTATTACTTTTATTAGCAAGTGACAGTTAAGACATTTATAATAAATGATTCATATTTCAAATGAACGCTGTTCCTGAACTTTCTATTTATTAAAGAATTCTAAATAATATATTAAGCAAAACAAAAGTGTTAAGCAGCAAAACTGTTTTCAGCATTGATAATAAGAAGCAATTTGTCTTGAGCAACAAATGGGCTAAATATATTCAAACAGAATTTTAAATTGTAATAACATTGTAATAAAAACACATCCTGGATGAAAATAAAATCTTAAAGACCCAAACTTTTGAACGTTAGTGTATATTTTGCGTAAATAAACTTTATCAAGCAATTAAGCACTCCACCCCCACCCCCAAACTGTTGCTTTCTTATTTTCCTCTTTTGATTGTGACGTGAAACATGACCTGCCTTTGTGTTAGAGAGGTTTCATTCACTGGAATGACCTTAGAAGTGACTGTAAGTTCCATAATAGGATTTAAAGGGTCATATGATGCTGCTAAAAATAACATTATTTTGTGTATTTGGTGTAATGAAATGTGTTTATGCGGTTTAAGTTTCAAAAAACACATTATTTTCCACATACTGTACATTATTGTTTCTCCTCTATGTCCCGCCTTTCTGAAACGCGTCGATTTTTACAAAGAGAAAGGAAAAATTTAAATCGCATCATATGACCCCTTTAAGAGCAATTGTCAGAAAACAAGCAAGCAATTATGTAAAGTATTGCTATGAACTATCAGATGCAGGTTATTTATTTATTTATTTATTTTTCTCACAGGGTCTTACTCATAAGTGAAGTTTAAACCTTTTTATTATTATAATTTAATTGACATAAGACCTCTCAGTCATGGAAGACAAACCTGTCTATGGCACTAGAGCATTGCCTTTTTTGTGAAATTGTCACAGCATCCTATTATAATTTCATGGTTCAGCTCGGTTAGAAAGTTGACACTACTTCAAAAGCCCAAAGCTGTTTGGCTTCTAGCCAGTCATGTTAAAGTACCCTTTAAGCTGGTTCTGCTTTTCACAAATCAAAGTGACTTAGTTCTGTGACTTCACAGTGATTTCTGTGAGCAAAGTAATGTCAGTTTATGGATTTTGTCACGCCATCTTAAACATCTAAGTGGTCCATTCTAAAAGCTATATGGTTGTTGAGGTCACAGACCCTTGACCCTTGATTTTTCTCTGGTCACTAAATCCTTTTTTAGTGGAACCTTTCAATCTCCAGCAGAGCTGCCACAACGGATATTAATGTCAGTATAATGCTGTTCTGAGTAAATCTATAAAAATATAAAATAAGTCTGTCTCATGTTATGTTGTATAGAACTTATAAAGAGTGTGTGATTGTGTTTATGTACTGAAATGTTATAACTGGGGATAATTTTCCCTTACAAAAGGAAATTTCCTGTTGCTCCACCTGTATTCTGTTTGAAGTTCATTACAAAGTGAAATCTAATTGTTTTCCATTTAGTAAGTACACAATAGTGTTGTTTGATAAAAGCTTTTAGGTTTGTTTGTTTGTTTAAGAATGGTTTATATGCTTTAACCCTAAGAGGAAATGGTTTAGGAAGTTCTAAGCACAACATGTAATTGATGAATCTTTTAAGGACTGAAAACACTCTTTACCTTCTTTCTAATTGTGTCCTTGTCACTGTCTAATAGATGCTCCACAGCACTGCAACTGACCATTTAAACTCTGAAATACGTCTGAATGGTTCCTGGGCTTACAGCAGTACACAATGGAGACACTGGAGTGTCAAAGGTCAAATGCTTTATGCCAACAGACACCTTGAGGGCCTTGAACCTGTGACACTGCTCTTGACAGGATGACAGGATGTTGGATATTAAGTCATGATTTGCTCAAAATTGTGAATTATCTTTGAAATGGGCATACAGATCCAATTCATTAGTTAAAAATATTTTTTAGTACTCTGTAGTTTCTATTCATTAGCTGTACAAGCTCTCTATGCCATAAATGCAGCAAATGTTTCTTTCTTTGCAATTAAAATTAAATTCATTCCATCTTACTGCACCCCAAACTAATTTTGTGTTTCGAATGAATTTATTTATTTTGAGGTTATGGATTTTGACAAATGTAAACAGTTTAATAGAATGATACATTGAGTAAAGCTCAAAGCATGAGCTAATATGACAGACTGGGATTACTGGCAGCAAACAGAAAGCAGAAAGTATGTATAAAGCCAAACCATGGACATAATGAACTATGATGAAAATGCTTAACATATGTGACCTTTTTCTCAAAAGTAAAATCTTTTCCGCAGCATTGATGTGACGATCCATGATACGATAGAAAGAGTATTGGGTTTTGTGTATGTTAACTTTTCCTGCAAATTAACCAACTGGCCTGCCCCAAAAATAAAAACGGCCAAAACTGTCATACAAACATGGGTGAATATAAATGTTGTTGTTGCTGTTTGTTTATTTTTTTAAAATACATTTTAATAAATGTTTGGTTTATTTTCCAGAAAAATCGATGGACTAATCGATATATCATGATAAGGCATAGACCTACGTTACTGTGACTGTCTGAATTGTTTTTGGCGCCCCTACGCAGTTAGCCTGAAGTAGTCAACAATACTAACGTTTTTTATATATATCTAAATCACGAAGCTTTTAACATTTTCAGCATTTCTGTGTAGTCGATATTAATCCCAATGGAAAGCGCACAGCATATATATATATATATATATATATATATATATATATATATATAGTGTTGCCATGGTTACGTGATTTACGTCCTCCTCAAGCAAGAGACTTCTGACACCGAACGTTTATTTTGCGCCAGAAAAAAACATAACATTATACTCAGTACAAGTTCATTTCTGTTAAAACATAAAACTATTTGAAATGCTAACAACTTTATTACGAAACCCCTCACACTAACAAATGAGATATCATAAAGAAGATCTGCTTTTAGAAAAAAAAAAACCTATTCTTGCTGTCAACAAATCGTCTAACTTACAATGTAGTGCAGGTGTCTCAAACAGGCAGTGGTGTGACTAATATAGCCAACTAAAACTCGTCTCAAGTCTTTTGCTTGTTCTTTAGGACAACATGATATTTCTTACCTTTGTCATTTTGACTTTAAAGATTGGTCAGTGCGCAATATTAATCCACGGTTTCGTTCTTGTCCGCCGATGAGATGAAGTGATTCCTTTGGCGCTTGTGCTTCAGGTTGTTTAAATAGAGTGAATGAAAGTGGTGACGCCCATCTGCGTCTGACAATAGCACTGCTGACCAGAACCACTGTTGGACAAATGGATGCCACGAGTGGAATTGTACTGTTGAGCCACCAGTCTAAACAAATGTTAAAATATAGGTTTTTATTCAATAATAAAGTACGTTTTTTATTTATAATTCCAGGCCTATATCATATAGGCTACAACAAAATCTAAAAATATATATAAATAAAAAATAAAACTAAATACATAACATAAATATTAAAAATATAAATAATTAATATAATAAATATAATTGTAAATTAAAAAAAATAAATAAATAAAAACTAATAATAAAATAAATGTAAAATACACAAAATTGCTAAATAAAAAGGGGGAAAAAAAACTTATTTTTTAATTGTATACACCCACCCACCCACACACACACACACACACACAGTTAACCATTAATGTAACTTTGTCCAGGGTCTCTCTGGCACCTCAGAAACCCTCATTTCCCATGCCTGATTACACATTATGAAACATAACCACCCAAAACGACAACCTGAGGTCTTGAAAAATAATCTGTTAAAACCGGCAGCAGCAGGAAGAGTCTACAAAACCACGGAGCAAAGGCTATAGCACCATGTCTTTACCAATCCTCAGTCTCGCTTAATGGAAATAAAACATCATATGTCTATTGTTATTTGTATGGGGAGGACATGGGATATGTAATGGTTTTCTTTATCCTCTTACAAAGAAAAGGTCTGACCTCATGAAGGACATGAATCGATGAAGGAGTGATTGTTTCCATCACGATAACCTGCATGAAAGGGCAGCCTCAGCACGCACGGATATCCATTGTCCCCAGCTATCAAAAGTTTCAGAGCAGATTTCAAAAAGTCACTGATAAGCATCCTGGTTCTCCTTAACACTTGTGCCAACTTCTTTATGTGAGCTTTACATACACAGGAGGGGAGAGACCTTTTGGTGAAGGCTTTGAAACAGAGACTGAAAGAGGTGAATTATCGAGGGAAGAGAGCAGGGGTCCAAAGCTGCTGGAACAGAGGAAAAAAATCTCTGTCTGCTTTTCAAACACACGCTTACCCTCCATTGCTAAGCAACAAATCTTGTAAAATTAGTGACTCAGTGCTTGAGAAAAAAGGACCTTTAAATAACTTCCTGCAGTGGAGGTTTCATTTAATTTAGTTAATGTTTAAGGAACATATTGAACTACATCATTTTGTCCATTGATATGGTGCAACATTGTGACTGCACTAAAGCTTCCGGTGTTAATTTTAATCCAACAGATGTCTCAATAAACATGGAAGACTTGTGGCGACAGCTGAAGGCTGAATTGCTCTGGATAAACTTGTCCAAAGGTGTTATTTGGGTCATGTCCTCTTCTGCTTCAGGGTCAAGGCCAGGAACGGGAGATCATGTCATCTTTCTGAACAACTCATTCTTGCAAGCAGATAACTGATATGCAACGGGTTACAGAAGTATTTCACATGAACCTCTACTTGTAAATGGTTTATGTAAGTGTTTGTCTTCTAAAATCGATGCCCTTTTAAATTTAGATGAAAGTTAAATTAAACACACAAAAAAAATGGTGTAGGAACAATTTTCGCTCTGAAACTGCTTGTAAATTTCACAAATAACTATAAAGAAATGGCAAGTACCATTGAATTAAACATGAAATATTTAAGTAGTAAGACTGAAATAAAGGTACACCAATAATCTTTATTTTATTAACAGCTTTGAATTTTTTTTTAGAGTGTAACAGGATATAAAATGACCTATTATCTCTCTGTTTATATATTTGTATTTGTTTTTCCCAAATAAAAAAGGATCTATTCTTTTCTTTCTTAGTGCGTTAACTATTTTACATCTATTATGTGTTTCCTAGAAGCTATTTCATATATTATTTCTAAGTACATTATAATTCATTCTGTAAGTTGGTAAGGAATGTGGTAAAGTGGATTATGCTTTTGCGAGGTGTAAAATCATTTTTCGCATTCATGACAAACAGAGGGAGCTTGGAATTAATTTGGCTTTTAATATTTCTGAGACTTTTCAGAGACTAAAAAGGGGGGAAATTAAAAACAGAATGGGTGGAACCCATCAACAGACAACATGACACAATAATTAATTTTCTATACAGCTTACACAGTGATAGTTCTAAAGACATCATTTTCCTTTTTGCATTACAAACAATATGCAGGGTGGCCAGTCATGATTCTTGGGTAATTTACCATTAAATATAATTACAATTTCTACAACATTACCTCAGCATTGCTACAACAAATCTTCAATTAATGATTTCACTTTCAATGGGATGTTTGAAAAATCATAATTTAAATTCCACATGCTTATATACATTTCCCACACATTATTTTAACATTGTGTTTGTAGAAATATGAACTGGTGACCTTTGAAGTTTTCACAAATTAAACCAGTAATTCATTACATCATTCCACTACTTGTATTACTTTTGGGAATGCAGGAGACTTTTACAATGGTTTGATTGATCAGTTTCTCTATGGCCAGTTTCAGTTCAATTATTCAACATCTCCCAGACCCTCTACAGCTCACTTACTCTAATTGGTGGATAAACAGCACAGCTGGTAAAGCTGGTCATATAATGTAACCAATAGGAGCTCTCATGGCAGCAATTTGCTAAAGCAAAGTCTTGGTATTTGGTTATACAGGCAGACTGCTTTTCTCAAAAGCACTAAACATACAACTCACACTTCATCAGAGTGATTAACAGCACCAGAAAAAGTCTTTGGCTCTCGATGTGTCAAATAAACATGCTGGAGGATGCGTTTGCATTGTGTTGCATGTGCAAATGTTGGGGGCTGCAAACTTTAATTTCTAAATAATTAACACACATTACCATTCAAAATTTGGGGTCAGTAAGATTTTTTTTTAAATAATTAATACCTTTATTCAGTAAGGTTGCATAAAATTTATAAAAAGTGACAGTGAAGACATTTTAACTTTTAATTCAAAAGATTTATATTTTAAATAAATACTGTTCTTTTGAACTTTCTATTCATCTATCACGGCAATTCATTACATTTTAAAATACGTAAAAAAAAAACTAAACTTTTGATCTAATAAATGCAGTGATGATGAGCATCGTAGACTTCTTTTAAACACAACCCTTAACTGTACAGTAGTGTACAAAAAGTCATTTCAAGTTTCTTTTAAATATAGTGTTGCATGTGCACAAATGGAGTTTATTAATTTAATCGCTTCATTCAGTAAAGGAAAAACTTCCTGTATTTCAGCACACTACAGCAGCTGAGTTGCTGTTCCATATAAATTAACAAAGATCACACATACATCAAAAAACATCTTTCGCCTCCAGAAAGAAGCACGCTGTGAAATATGCACATTTGGTGAGTGCCATCATGTGAGGAAAACAGACTTCAGGCCACGCCATTGTGTTCCAGGTGGTTCCAGTTTCAAGCCTCAGTGCCATGCAGGGCTGAAAGCAGTGTGGGGGATGGCCAAGGCTCCATCTGACATCAGGAGCTCATGTGCTGGTTATGTTAACTGAATGATACAGTTTTGGAGTATTGGAGATGGGAGTCTATGCAACTTCTGTGCTATTTATGGAAACCCCATCCTCATTGGTGTTAAAATGTAAAACTGACTATTTTTGTTCTGCCTGACTCAATATGCATTGCACTGTAATTAAATATGCAATTAAATAAATAATGCACTCTGAAATTTAAAGATGAAAGCTCCCCCTTATTGTTAACAGTGACCACATAAAATTTAGATTTTTGGTTCCCGTTGACGTTCACTGTATGGACAAAAATCACAAAATATCTTCTTTTGTGTTCCACAGAAGAAAAAAAGTCATATAGGTTTGGAACATGAGGGTGTGTAAATGATGACAGAATTGTAATTTTTATATGAATAATCCCTTTAATAGTACTGAAAACAATGAATAACTGAAAACAACACTAACATTTCTTTGTTTAGAAAGAAATGTTTCCATTATTTGTCAAAAATGTTCTCATCTTTTGCCCTCTGAATAATCCAAATTACAAATTTGGTATGGCTGTTGTCACTTGATTTTCAAAAAGTTCAAAAATCACCATCAGGATCTATTGAATGAAAGGCCATGCATGAGTTTAAATGACTTCATAACCCTAAGGACAGAACCCAAAATCATGTCAAGCTTCCACGTTTTTCCCAGAAGGACAGTCTCTTTAGTGAGGAAGCTCCTTTGATATACCGCAAGCACATGGCGGAATACTGTGTGCCGTTTTGAAGTCTCTAATTGGCTCCTTGTTTTGAGTCATGGAAACATGATATAAGCGATTCCTTATGGGTTGCGCATTGAAAAAACAAAACAGAACAATCCTATCATGTGCTTTACATCTAAATCAAAGATGTAATTCATCCATTGTCAAAATAATTGATCAATTTTGACAATCAGTTTAATTCTATTAGTGGTCTCATGATAAAATGTCATGGTTTAAAAAAAAAAAAAAAAAAAAGGATAGTTAATTGAAGAGCTCACAAAAAGCCTCATATTCAGGTGCATCTAGTCTAAGTTTAAGACTTTATATTAGGATATACATGCAAACCATTGTTATATCTGTTCTGTATTATAGCTAACTAGAAGCCTTCAACTGTCACTTTCAATATTTATTATTAGTATTGCACAGTTCTCTCTGAAAACGTCCTGTGCATTTAAAACTTGCTTGTGGTCTGCATGTTAGTGTTGAGAGTGTCTGTTATGGACTGGCAAAGGTGCGGTGAATGCAAAAACTGCACTACGCCCAGGAGACTGTGCATCAAGACTGTCACCTAAACCACAAATGCTTCCCTTGTAGATCCCATATAACCGTCTTGACTAAGACCTGTCACCTGTTTTTTTTAATGCAAAAAAATAAAAAATAAAAAATACATGAAACTGAACATTATGTAATATTTTGAAGTTTGCAGCAAGTCTGTTTTGAAGTCCATGACCATTGCTTAGTGAAAGGTCTCTTCTAAACAAAATGTATTCCCCTCATTTCTCGTTTAATGTTATCGGGATGGCTTTTCAATACATTAATTTGACATATGGTTAAAACAAACCACCTTGTGAACAGGGTCAGAAGATGATTTGTTTAAACCATATGTAAACAGAGCCATCAAAGTTTAGCTATGCATTCCAGCATGTGTGTTGGACAGACACTACTTTATAATCTACTCAAAACTGAAACTCGATCCTAAAGTGGATGATTACGTTTATGCATTTACATTTCTGCATTTAGCAGAAGCTTTTATCCAAAGCACCTTACAATAGAGGAACAAAGCAATTCATCAGCGAGCAAATAATATTCATAATATACAATGCCAGGATTATTATAAAGCTATCTTAGCTATATCTTAGTTTTTTGTTAGATATTTCTAATTAGCTTTATTTTTTTCAGTTTCAGCAATTTTAGTACTTCAACTTTAACGTATTTCAAGTTAGTTTCCAGTCACCATTTTAATTATTTTTCATCTAATGTGTAAAATTTATTTTATCTTTATTTCAGCTAATAAAAACTATTTTAACAGTTTTAGTTACCATTAACACTGGTCTTGTTTGGTGCATATCAACCAAAAATGGACCTCAAAATAAAACAAAAAAAAACTTAGCAATCAAACTATGATTTGCATTGCTTTTGAAACTGCAGCTAACTAGACCATGCTAACCAGCCACACCTTGAACCTGGGATATTTTAGCGTAGCCTCGATGTCACCACAAGAGGTCACTATGCAGGCCTGAGCAGTTTCTCTGTTTAATAGGGAATGTTTGTAAACGAATACTCAACTGCTTACTGCACAGAATAGTGTTTTTAATAATAGTATGTGAAATAGCAAACACACTATATGTAACGATAAAAAAAATACATTGGTAATATGCTACACTGATATTACACGATTCTATTATCTTGCACATTTGATTCTGTTAGTAGTATTCTATTATCTCAAACAAATCATCTCTATTTCGCATTTTAAATTCAATTTTGTTTAAAATGCCTGATCAGATAAGCTACATTTTTCATGTTTTGTTCTTCACACTCTAGCTGGAAGCAAGAAAACTAATTATTAAAAAAAAAAAAAAGTAAAAGTAATATACTCCAAGTTTGAGATTGCATGGCTACCTGTTTCCAGATTACACTTGATTAAAATTTAGGATCTGTTTTAGATTAATACAGCATAAAAACGCAGCAGGATTTCAAAGCATTATCTGCAGACATCTGCTGAAGAGTTTTGTTGCAGAAAAGGACATGCCTCTGAGGAATTTCCACAGGAAATGGGAAATCAGTGCACAGCTGGGACAAATACCCTTTGGATAAATGTGCCATATTAAGGTGCTGCTCGTTCTGAAACAGAGCAAACACATTTGGTCTTGAAATTTGGGGCCTTAGAATTGCTTGGATAAAAGCCCCTAGGGGAGACCACTGAAGGAGCAACAAAATAGAGTAGCGAAATCCTTGACTAAGGAGCACAAAATTAACTTCTCTGTTGGTTTCTAACCGACTCACTCTTAAGGGATAGTTCACCAAAAAAAAAAACTGTCACTTACTCACCCTTATTTTGTTCCAAACGCATAAGACTTTGGTTAGTCTTCAAAACACAAATTCATATATTTTTAATGAATTCTAATTAGTCCAGGTAACCAAAACTGAAAACATCCAAAAAGGTTAGAAAGGCAATCCATATGAATTGAACGGTTAATCAAATACTTTTGAAGAGATAAAAATGCTTTAAGATTTAATTTAGGTTTCTACTCACATATAAACACATACATCAAACATAAAATTAGTGCACGTCACATACTAAATCAAACCTCATTGACATACACAAGCTTCCATGTTTACCTTATGTGATTTGCTCTATGTATGCGTGTTTAGATATATAAAAGCCTAAATTAATTCTGCTCATCCTATAAAGACAGTATCTCTTTACTCAATTCTTATCGATTAGTTTAACAATGCCCTTACAACCTTTTGAATATCTAAACTCAGGTTTCATTCAAAATATCTTAGTGTTTTGAAGATTAAACAGTCTTATGGGTTTGGAACAACACGTTTTTTTGTTAAAGACCAGAGCAATTGTGGGGTTAGACAACTAAAAATGAATTCCAATACTCATTCAAAACATGAACAAAATTTATTCATGTCAAAAATTCAGCTTCGAGACTGTTAAACAAGGACATGGCCACATGGGGACAGTGCTGCAGCAGGTTTCACACCCCAGCTTTCATCTGGCTTTGGGGTGGCAGCGGTTTCTCCAGGTGGTGACCCACAGTGAGACCAAAAGGGGAATCAGCCTGCTTCTCCCGGACTTCAGGCTTCAGTTGAAAGCCTTTCCCCTTGTCAAAGATGTCTGCAGGTGGGAAGGTGAGAGGTGCCTCGTTTAGGAGACCTTGAAGACGAGTGCGCCAGCCTTCCAACAGGCCTTCGCGAGCCTCAGGAGAGAGATGTGTGGGTGCCCAGAAGATCTGTGGAGCAAGGACCTGGAAGCCACAATAGTTGAGGACCCCATTCTACAAAAAGAGGAAACATCAGTGCAGGAGTCTCAGGTTTGTATGACACGCACACTCAATTAACGCTGCGTTCCAGGGTTCATCCCCATGCCCTTAATCCCTTCAAAGGGTTTACCCTACAGAGTGAGAGCTTCAAAGGGATAAAGGGTCTAGGGACCAGAAGAAAAAATAAATAAATAAAAACGATATTCTTACTTGAATTGGCCACAGAGTAACATTCATGTCTCCGTTGATCCCATTGGAGCTGAACATGGTCTCATGGGAACCAGTGGTGAAGGATAACATGGCTTTCTTATCCTGACATGAAATTAAACACTAATTCTTCCAATGCTAACAGCCCACTCGAATTTCATTAAAGACATTTGATAATCTTTCGTGATTAATGCAAGTCTGAGGTTTATGATGGGAAGGCCTCACCCTGAAGATGCCCTCACTGTAGCGCTTTTCCAAGGTGTATGCAAAACCAAGCGTAAGAACCCGGTCCATCCAGCCTTTCATGATGGCAGGAACAGAGAACCAATACATGGGAAACTTCAAGAAATTGACAATAAAAATGGTCAAAGACTTACAAGGACCGGGGGGACGGGGGGACACACAAACACACATTTGCAAAAAGAAATGGCATACCTGAAAAATAACAAGATCTGCTTCTTTTAGTTTCTTGTGCTCATCTACGATGTCAGAAGCTAGTCGCTCCTCCTGCCAGGCCAACATGGTCTCATTTCCATAACAGAAATGCTCAGGGTTCTTCACCGCTCCTGAGAAACAAATTCGTGCAATAACTGCCACTGAGCTCTGATAAGGGACTAGTTCTTAGTTTACTATTATAACAAACGAAACACTGCCTCCCGCACCAGTAATATCATCCTCTGTTGCCGTGGCCTTGAATTTCACTTCATACAGGTCAGACACAAGCACGCGGCAGCCCTGTTTCTTCAGCTCGTCCACAGCAGCAGTCTTAACAGCCGCATTGAAAGACCCGGCGCTCTGGTGTGCGTACACGATCAACACTGTCTTTGCGGCTGAAAAAGAAAATTAACCGAAGAGACTAAATAAGCCAAACCAAACACATAAAAAGTGCAATAACAGAATGAACGTACACATGTTTTTCACCCACAGGTCGCAAATCTACTAAACAGCAACCGAACTGTGAGCTTTAAAATCACAATCACCCGTGCACAGCTGATTCGTTTTAGGCTACTCATCAATTGCTGGCAGGCAACCCACAAACACTTACGGCCAAAATGTGTGATTCTTAACTGGACCTTTTTTTGTTTTCTTACCGAAGCAATAAACTTCCATCGTATTATGACTAAGTTTACGTTTTTACCACTGGATGTCAACATGCACCAGCAACTGCAGCCATACAAAACTAAAGTTGCCTACCTGTATGATAAAGATGAAAAAACGAGATTTTGGCAAGTCAGATTATATGAGTTAATTGTTTTATTCACTCATTTTCTTTCTTTCTTTCTTCGTGGCTGGGGTATTTGGTTACACATTTCTGCTGAGAAAATAACAGCTGTTTTGTCTCCAGTCTTAGTGTAGTTTGTTATTTAAACTGGTAAGGATGGAAGATCTGCTTGAGAACACCTAAACTGCACACGGTTAGGCTAAGACCAGTTAAACCAGTAGTCCGGTTTATTATATTTTCCTCTAGTTTATTTATCTTCAGAATGAAGTGTAAAAGTGTATTATTGTTAAAGGTGTACGACTTGTAAAGTCATACATGTGTATGACTTTAAGAAGTGCAAGATAAGGTTTCTGTTTTTAGCACCAGACTCCCATGATTAAAAATAGCGAAGAGGGCGTGTGCGAGCCCTCAAACTCCCCTAACAGACGCTCGAATCCTTTAGCGCACCAATAATGAACTAAAGCGAGAAAACTTTTATTCCAGACGTTATAGTACTGACAATCACACTGTTAAACAACCCAACTCTGAGCAAACAAACTCTAGATCCTTTACAGCCATTTTGGCAGCTCCTCAGCGGCGACACGTGTGTCATGAAAACGCGTTTGCGCTCTCGGCACCGGTGACTCTTCAGTCTTTCAGAGTACAGCACTAGGAAGAGTGCAAAAAAAAAAAAGACGGATGTAACACAATGAACCGCGTCGCGAACGACACGACGTAGCGTTGCTGTTTTTGGTTAGAGTCGGAAACGTGCTTTCTTTTTCTTATGCCTTTATTGAAGGAATAATTCTACTAAGGATCGGTTCTCACGCGTAAAGGAGCGTGTGTTTCTCAGAAGGATATTAAAGGTTACCAATGGGGTCTCAAGGGCCAGGACGTAAAAGAACCCCCAGCAAAAATGGGTTGACTGCTGAGGAAGATGCCCTCAATGTAATCGCAAAAGAGGTAAATTGATCTCTTAAGGGTTAAACTAATGTAAAGGTCTTAGTTGCAGATGTGCAGGCTTAAACTCTAGAGAAAAACAAGACAATCACTTGGTTCTACCCTCCTGAGTTAGTTTATTTATTAAACCAAAGAACTTTACACAGTTTCACGAGTATCTAATTAACATTACAACAGTCTAACTAAGGTAAAGTCCCTGTTTTGCCCTCATCTGGCCCTGCATTGTTCATATATATATATATATATATATATATGTACACACACACACACATATTACTAACGAGCTGTAGATAATTTCCTCTCCTTCTAGTCATGCTTCCTGTCTGTGTGTTTTTACTACAAGTTTCTGAGCTGTGTTGATCAAAGGTTTTATTTTAATGTAGCATAGCAGTAGGCTAATGTATTTGAAAGTGCCACCAGTCTGCAACATAAGCTGGGTTTGATGTGCTGGAACAGGTGCTGGGTTCATGGTGGAGAAAACCTTGACTGCTTCGGAAGTGATTTTGGCCCAGTCAGATTTTCAACAGCTGTATATGTTGTTTCTTCATTGCGCACCTATAGTGAAAAGTCATGACTGTATGTGAAGTCCACATGTTTTCACAGACCGTTAAACTGTATATGCAGCAAGAGATTCATTCTATTAATAGCAAGCGTGTCTCTGTTTGATACATGCTCAGTGGTTGGCAGGAGAGAGGCCTTTTCACTCTACTGTCAGCATGAACTGCCCTCAGTTTAGAGTGTGAAATACAATCAGAGAAGCATGATATATTTGTGTGTATGCATAAAACTGTCTCTGTTTACATGATTCATTAAATGTATTTAATGCAGTGATTTTATGGGAACTTCTGAATTGCAGTATTAAACACTTGGTATGTGAATGCATAATCCATAAACTAAAATATTTAATAAATACCCAAGTGGCAGAGGATGTGTAGAACTTTGTGATAGTTGCATAATCATGTGCAAAATGTTTTTATTCTCTATTAAATTTAGTCAGTTTAACTGCTCAGTTTCAACAAAAGGACAGGTTAGCAATTTTAGAAAGTTTTAAAGTTGCCTAACTTGACCTTTGCCCTTTTGTAAGTGGGCAGTTTGTTTTCTGTAGCACATTGAGTAGACCTCTTGTAAGTGAGCACATGGATAAAGAGATTCAGGTGAAACACATGTTGTCAAACATCCAATCAGGAGGCAAAATTCAGTTTCACAATTTCAGTATGAATGCTAAAGTTTTTTTTCCTGATCCATCCTGTTTCTCTTAAAATGGAAATTATATATTTGTTTCGCATACTCCCATGTGGCTTCGCAACAGAGCTTTTGCAAATTTAAACTGCAAGGTCACGCAAGGTGTTATTAGAGCTTCTCTCTGAGCAGGTTTGGTTTCAGTTAGACAATGACACGATACTGTGGTTTTAACCCTTTTATTACTAAGTGCTTGACATTTTCAAGGCAGCCGTAAAGTTTTGAATGCATTCATAAATGAGCTACTTATTTATATGTTCCTTTGACTTAGGGTTTATAGCCTTTTTTTCTTTCACACAGCCACTTTATCTTCGTTTAAATGGCTGTTTCAGTACTTACTCCCTGTGTTCCATTGTCCCACCTTTACTCACCTGGTACCTGCATTTTTTTTCTGATAGTCTGCTGTTCCACACTTGCTTGATCTCTGACAGACTGGTATGTTGGGCCTTGTGTGTTCTTTGATTCTGTAATAAGAGCTTTAAAAATAGAAGGCCCACAGAGACCAGCTGTTGGTGCAGCTTCAAGACCAGACATGAAGTTTCGGGGGGCCATTACAATGAGCTGAAGTAGGGAACAGAGGCATCTGATAATGGATGCAGTGGAAACGCATGCTGATAATATCTGCATCAGTAATCCTCAGTGGCTGTGCTTTTCTGGTGCTCTCTAATGTAGCTAAGCTGTAAAGTGTGAGATAGGGCCACAGTAGAACATGAGTCAGTGAAGGATTTCCTGAAAAACAATTTCAACAATGGCTGCTCAACACTTTGATTCAGTGTTCTATTTGTCTTTCTACTTACACAGATGCAAGTTGTGGAATCTGTTAAGACAGACTGATGACATAAATAGATTGTTTTCAGCTGTGTGTGTATAGTTCATTACTACATCCCCCAAAGTTTTGACTAAAAAAAGTTAATGATATAAAAGGTCTATGATGATTCATGTTGATATATGATATGTATTCTTGACACAGTTTTGGTATAAATTCCGTAACTTGTGTCACTGTAAATGCTGATTACAATGGCACCACTTGTGGAATTCTTGGCTAAAACTGTTTAAGTAGTATAATATTTCATTTATATAAATACTTTGTCAGTCACAGAAAAGACATTTATAATGTTACAAAAGTTTTATATTTCTTGTTTATTCTGTTCTTTTAATGTTCTATTCATGAGTCCTAAAAAATGCCATGGTTTCCATGAAATATTTAGCAGAACAATTATTTTCCAAGTTGATGATAATAACAAATGTTTTTAAACCCCAAATCAGCATATCAGAATTATTTGAGTAATGGCTGCTCAAAACTGAGTAATGACTGCTGAACATTCAGCTTTGACAACACAGCAATATTTATTTTATTACATTTTTAAATATACAAAAATAGAAAATTGCTATTTTGAGTTATAGTACAAGATTTCTGTTTCTACAGTACTTTTGGTTAATTAAATGCTGCCTTAGTGAGCATAAGAGACTCCTTTCAAAACATGAAAAATTCGGTAATTTTTTTCAAAACCATGCATGTCCCTGACAGATGTCACTCAAAAAAAACGTGTTTCCTGAGAAGTCACATTCTTCTCTGTGAAACCCCTGTTCTCTGTAAACAGCACAAAAATTATAAATAAATAAGTAATAAAAATAGAGTCAATGGTGCACCCTGTGCTTTTCAATTATTTTATCCAGAAAACTAGGCAATAAGAAACACACTCTGCTTGTGACCCATTTTGCATGTCTCACCTGCTTACTGATTTGTAATAATAATAATGTGATTGAGAGTGACTGGATTGTTAACTTGTTTTAAATGGTTTAAATCAAATTAAGAGCTTTCATGATGTGAGAGTAGTTATAATTAGCAGGAAGTAGCATGTATAGGTCAAGCCGTTGATAGTGTCATTATGCCATGCTGAACCAGTGTTCTCCATCTTATTGTCTAAAAAATAAAGAGCAGATATATGTACCATATATGAAATCTTATTAGAATTGTTTCTGAAGGATCATGTGACACTAAAGATGGAGTAATGGCTGCTGAAAATTCAGCTTTACTGAATAGATTACATTGTAAAATATATTCAAATAGAAATCAGGGCCCGTATTTATCAAGCTTCTCAAAGTGCCATTTTAGTCTTAAGTGCTGACAATTCATTAAATGTACTCCTACTTTCAAATTTAAGTATAAAAGCAAGTTATTACATTTCTTAAAGCTAAGAATCACTTTTACTCTCCCAGTTATTTAAGACAGCTCGAAAGGTCTCTCAAGTGGTTAGGAGTTGCAGTAGGGGCTTGTGATGGCGCTGAGGAGACAGAGACTGCGCGAATCTTTCAGGAGAGGAAGAATGCTCTTGAAATGTTTGACGACGAGCAGTTAATAAAGCAGTTACATTTCCTCAGTTATTCAAACAGAAACAAGCAAAGAATATTTACATTACCAAAGAACATCATAATTGACTTCAGTCTAGCGTGAGTATTATATGCTCTTTAAAAACACTCCTGTTATAATCAGTGAAGCTACCTACACTGTATCATGAATAAATCTCTTACCCCTTATTTACACTGCACACGTCTGCGGTGCGTTACGGCTCCGACACGGCCACCGGAGCTGATCCCGGCTACTCACCATCCGCGCCGCGGCAAGTTTCTGAAGCGGCTCTCACTAAAGATAGGTGCCTATATTTTTGACGGATGATAATAATAACAATCGTCTTGCTGTCGTCAAAAAGAAATCAGCAACAGGCGATATCTCTGACTATCGTCGATACACGATACTCTCGTCTACCGGCACAACCCTAAATTGAAGGTTGTGATGACAATTCGTTTCCTTACCATAATGTATTCTCTTGAAAATTCTTTATTGTCAAATGTGTGTTGAATGTAAACTATTAGGAATTTAACCATTCAGTGTGAATTTATTTGAGAATATTCTTAAATAAGGAAATCTGTTCAGTGATTGGTCCATGCGTGTTTCGTCATCCAACATCCCCGTTTGTGGCACAGCAAAGTGTTGGGAATCAACTCTAAGACTGACACTTAAGATTTAGTCCTACACTTAGCTTAAATTACGAATGAGATGCTTGATAACTAACTTTTAAGCGCAGCTTTGAGCCAATAATTTTTTTTACATTCTTTTAAATGATAAAATATTTCTCAATATTACTGTTTTACTGTATTTGTATCAAATAAATGCAGCCTTGGTAAGCATAAGAGACTTCTTTCAAAAACATTTAAAAAATCTTACCAACCCCAAAGATTTGAATGGTAGTGTGAACTAACTTGTGTTTTACATTTCTCATTGCTAACAGTCTCAATATTTCAAAATATTATGTCTTAAACGTCTCCACTGGAAGCTACTAGCAATCTCGGCTACATTCGCTGGCACTGTTTACAGTGTCATCCAATGACTGAGATGGATCAAAGCAGATTAGGATGCCAGGTTAGAGTCAGAGCCAGACTTTGTGCTCTGAAGGGTGTTTAGATGATTAATCAGGGCTCAGGGTTTTGGGATGAGAGCTGTCTGACTGTTAATCGTAAACTCATTGTTATGAGCATTGATTTTATATTTCCACATTCAGAAGAGTCCTGATATCAAAATATATGATCATGTGCCCTCACGCATAAATGGTTTTATGAATACAGAGCACAGCAGCACATTGATTGACGCATTAACACCTGCTTATCACTGGTCCATGACAATCATAACATTTATCTGCCTCGCTCAGGATTAAGCTCTTAGCAACTCAAGGTTAAACTTGCACTGGACTGTATTCAACAATGCCCTATTCCTGCAAATTTTCTTCAGGAGCTTTGCTGCAGAACTGTTGATACAGGTTGAAGCAAGACTCTGTGTAGCAAACTCAAGCACACTTAAGTCAGAGACCTTTTTCGCATACTGACATCTTTCACCAAGAATGGAACCTCTCCATATAAGGACAAGGATTCAGAAAGGGTTTTCTTCCTTTTTCTGATGTTACTAATGGGCCCCTGAAGATTGTTATCACAATTGCTTTCCTGTTTATTATCTGCTGTTGGGACTTGGGACGCTTCCCGTTTGAAGGAATAATGCCGAGTCCATATTTCTAGTGCTCTTGATGCTGATTGGACAGGATGTTTGTGTATAAGCCATGGTATTGTGATAACTGCTTAATCTTCAGTCATGTGTTTTTTTTATGACAAAAATATTGTCATAGTCTGTTTTACTCTTTCTGTTGATATCAAATGTCAGACACCAGGACTGTGTTTCCCAAAATTGTTGTAAGCCTAAGTAGATCGTAGTGATAAATGGTGCCAGTGGTATCTATGTAGGCATAACTCCTGTAATGTTAAGTTTTCCTTTTCTGTATTTCACCTCTGCTCTAGCTTGTTTACTAGTCTTGGCATTGTGTACTATGAATATTATTTGTTCTTGTGACAAATTGTTTAAAATGTTCCTCATTTCTACACTCAAAAATTAGTCATGGCATAGTTTATCATTAGGTTTTAGTATTTTCATCTATTTGATTTGAATTAATTTGAATCTGTTTTTTTCCTTAGAATCAACATAAATCTGAATGTAATCAGTTACAAAATATGAATATGATTGAAATATGGATAGCTGTAGAACAAGCAACATTCAATTAGTTAAAATATGTATCATATTTCTTGATGATAAATATGTAAACCTGGTTAATTTGTATTTAAAACACATTCAGTTTATTAGTACTATTACAGAAATCTCATTCTTTTTAATTTATGTATGACTGACAGATATATGTGTCACATAAAGTTTACTTAGTCCAAATGGATGGAAATTTCATATGTAGTTAAAATACATAAATCTTAATACATGCATAAATCTTTTTTTAAATGTTAAACTTGTGTTCCATTAAATTACATAAAATACACACAGGGAGAAAACTCCCTTTTTCATGATTTATTAACTTGACGTACAAGGTCATGTTGTGGATTTTGTTCTGATAAGACTGTGTGCTAAAGTGAAAGGAATGCACATTCAGACAAACTCTTGCTCTGGTCTCCGATTAGCCACTTGGTGCAAGTTGTTTGCTTCTTTGACAAATGTAGGTGTGAAAGAGCTTAATGCGTAAAAATTCTGTAAAGTTGCAAGGACACAGCTCATTCCTCTGTACGAAGTAATACAATTCATCTTCTGTTTTCACAGTGACCTGACTCCAGCTGACCTCCCCATCTCATTTAACAGAGATTCTCAAAACTTCTGTTACATGGATCATATAAGATGCTGAAATAGAAATGTTATTGTTATTTGAAGTTCAAATACACTTAGAAACTTATAAGTAATATCAGAAAATAACTTGGTTTAACTGTCTTTGTTTCTGTCCAAGTAATTTTATGTGAATTTAAGATATGACATAAAAGTAGGATAAACCCAACATTTTCAAAAATTGTTGAATTTGTCAGCTGTGGTCTCGGAGTTATACTTTTAATCTCTTATAAGGAAATCTACAACATTATCACCTATTCTGCAGGGTAAACCCAGTTCACCTTCAACCAGGCATTTTTAGACCTTAAAACAGAGAGCACACTGAATGTCTTTAGAAACCAGAGACCAGTAGATGATCTTGCTGCTCTCTCTTATTTCCAACTTTCAACAAGCTGGAGTTTCTCTCACAGGCTTGTTCTTGCTATTAAGTAACTCTGTGGTCAGTGAAGCAAGTGGTCTGTGTTGGCCAAGCACACTAGGCTTTCTCTTTCCGTGAAGAGCTGCCTCTGTGTGCAGTTTAATGCATCTGAGACGGGCACACTGGCATCTATCAAAACATCACCCTGCTTCAGGTTTCTCAGGATTTAAGGGTGAAGTGTGGCATCTCTGAGCCACATTTCTGGCATCTAAAGGGATTGCCGAAATAATGATGCAAACATCATTGGCTGAGACAGAACAGGACATATCGATCTGCTCAAACAAAGTATTGATGTTTTGATAGCACCACAGAACCACTGTGTTTGCTCTCTTTGAATAGTCAATATGAATGGCTTACTTATAGTTACCTCTGCACATTAAACTGGGAAAGGAAAGTATTTAAAGGGATAGTTCAACAAAAATAAATGATTAATACAAAAATAAATAAATAAATCTCTAAAAACCTATATGTCATTTCAAAACTGTATGACTTCTGCAGAATGCAATAGATAATATTTTGATGTTTCAACTGTTTTTGCACATATAACGGAAGTCAATTTGGAAGCAAAACAACACAGGACCCCAATTACTTTCATTGTATGAACAAAAAACACTGAGGCATTTTTCAAAATATCTTCTTTTGCATTTGTACTAAAGAAAAAAGTAATACAGGCTTGGTACATCAGGGATAAATAAATGACAGAATTTTCATTTTTCAAGCTGTCAATTTATTTGTATATCATTTTTCGTAATGCACATTGTTTCAAAGCAGTTTAACAGAAAATCATGATTTAATATCTTAATATCTTCATGCCTTATAGTAGCCTTTAGCAGATCAGAGTTGGGCGATATTATAGTTTGCATTTTGCAATGATATAAACAATCAAACAGTTGATATTTGCTGAATAGTATGTATTGCTTTACGTAATGATAGTCGGATATATAAATATATCCAAATATGATTGCATACATAAATATTTTTTTACAAATAAAGCTATGCGATAATATAGTATGCATTTTAGCATACTATTTTACATCTTACATTTTTCGGTCAACTATCAGTTTAACTAAGAAAATGTATATTTTAATTGTCTGAGGTTTATATTAGATATGATGTATTACCACTAAGTAATGGTCACTTATTCTTATCATCTCTTTTCCTTCTTTTTCTTTCCCTCCCTTTTATTTTTTTGTCATAATTTTCTCCATGCTCAGAATAACCTAAATTTAAGTTCATAAATTCTCTTAGCCTTACATGGCGATTTCTGTTTTGTGCAAGCTCGCATTTGATATTAAATTCTGCCACAGAATTCAGGGACCTGCTAAAATATACACCCACCACAAACAGATCTGACATTGTTTGGTTTATGTTTGTCATGGAAGGCTGGCATGGAAGATATATGTAGGTGTTAATATGGGCAGACCAGAAATGTGGCAGACGTCTCCTGTGATCTCATATGTTCCAGTCTCTGGCGCTTATGTTAGTACTCAAGTGAGAAAGACTGTTTATGTCTCATACTGGAGACCGTTAATCCAGTGTACACAGATGGCAAAATGATCCACATTTTTATTACTGAGCTTTCCACATTTAGATGAATTAAACTGGCCTTTTGGTTTATATAAGTCATCGTTTTGGAGTTAAAAATGTCTATTTTTTAAATGTCAACATTTTTAGTAAATTTTGCTTCCAGAGTACTGTCCAAAAACACATTGAAAAGGGAGAAGTTGTGGTCTTCCAATCATTTGTGTTGCATATCTTCCATTTGGTCCCTTCATTTTCTGTTACAGCTAGTCTATTAGCAGTCCAGATGATTAGCATGTACCTGCTCTGCCTGGCATGCTGGTACAAGAGGCCGTGGGAGCGAGAGAGAGATCTGGCCAGCTTGGCATCTCCTGTGGTATTTATGTCAACAGATAAGAACTCTGGGCTTAAATTGTTCTGGCATTCATCAAACTCCCAGGGACTCCTGAATGACAAGCTTGTCCTGCATGTCTACCTTAAAAGTCGTGGCCTATTGGTTAGAGAGTCGGACTCGTAACCCAAAGGTTGTACCGGTCTCGTACCGGCAGGGATTGTAGGTGGGGGGAGTGAATGTACAACGCTCTCTCCCACCTTCAATACCACGACTGAAAAAAAATGGCTGCCCACTGCTCCGGGTGTGTGTGTGTTCACTGCTGTGTGTGTGCACTTTGGATGGGATAAATGCAGAGCACTAATTCCGAGTATGGGTCACCAATACTTGCCCAAATATCACGTCACTTTCACTTTTAAAATTCCAAAAACACAATAATTCTTCAACTCTGTTGGTTAAACTCTTAGGGGCATCATTTGTGACACAACAGACTGTGTACATCCAAGATGGGGCCGTACGTACTACATAAAAACTTACACCTTGAAATGGCAACTTTCAATCATTTAAGTCTCAATTTGGTAACTACTGACAATAACTTTGTGAAGCAATGTACTCTGTGGCCAATTAGAGCAATTAAACAATGTATTTCTGTTCCAAGAAAAAAGATCACTACCAGACAGCAGTGGAACTAGCTCTTCATTCCCATTGAGAACATCCGTGTCACAGAACTTTCATTAAATTAGAGCATTTTGGGTTTATTGATAGAGACTGCTCCATTTGGGTCATTAAAAATAGCTGTTGAGGAGAGAGTGAGAGGAGAGAGGTGTGTGAAATAGGCCAGTTTGTTTTCTTCTTCTGCGATAGGAGTGTGTAAATGGTCATGATGGGAGGAAATGCAGATGACCCAGACTATAATATGCTCACCGTGACAGATATCATGGTCTACTTTGATAACTGCAAGAAGGTAGGCCTCAATGGGTTATGATAAAAAAAGAGCTTGTTTTAGTTCAGAGAGGATGAATAGTGCATGTTTTCTTTAAGGATGGTAACTTGCTTCTTTTAGGTGCCTATGCACATTTTATGTATTTTTTTTTTTCTTGTCAAATCGCTTGTTTTTAGGTATATTGTAAGCATTGTAAAGCACTGACTGACATATACTACAAAAGGTTTGGTTCAGTAATATGAATTATCTTCTGTTCATGTAAATCATGTTGTGTGCACATGTACATACCCTCCATATTAGGACCGAGCAGTGATGGGCGTTCATACAGTGGTTCGTTCTGCTAAAGTGCAGGAAGGGTGTGATCCAGGCTCAATTGTGAATGACTCAACCCTCTGACTTCCTGCTATGGTCAAAAAAGGCATAGTTTTGGTTACCCTGTTAGTCGCACTCACACAGTCATACAAAGTGCATTTATTCCTGAAGGTTTTCTGAAGACTCTATTACTCTTGATATTTCGTTTTTTTTTTTTTCCCAAAATAAATATTATTCAGCATTTTCAGCACAGTCAAAGCCCTGTTGGGTAGTAACTGTTATTTTAAAGCATGTATGCAAAGCTGTATTGCTGTGCTCGTGGAAAACGTATGTTGACATTAGTGAGAACCTGTTACAAACATGTTTGGACAGCTGCTTAATTGCTGGGGTTCGCTGTAGTAACTTCTCCCTGGCAGTTCTTCTATACAATTAGCTGCCTTCATTACAACAGTACCAACATAACATGGTCACACATTTCCTATTTACAAACTGTAGTGATATTCGATATAAAGGAGATGTTTCATGAATACAGATTTGGATGTTTAATTCTGATGTTGTATGTCAACTGCACAGCACCCACTCATTAAGGATGAGAAAGGTTACATTTTCCCAGTTTATTTGTCCTCTCTTGTCCCGTGCTGCTGCTTTGAGAGCATTTGAGAAGTGCTGTGATTTGCCAACATGGAAAATATCTTTGCAAGTGTGATTGTTTCAGTTACTTGCTATATGCTTTTTTTGAGTGAATGAAATTGATACTTTTATTTAGCAAGGGTATATTAAAGAATGTGTAGAAGCTTGTCCTTCACTCCTAAATTAAAAAAAAAAAGTTTGTCTAAGATTAAATGCAAAATTAGGCCATCACTTTCTGCTAGAACTACTACAAGAAGTGGTTGAAGCTGTGGAAATATTTATTTTGGCTAACTATTTCTTGAACATCGTTGTTGGCAAAGGGACACAAGACCTTTGTGGTGAGAAACAGCTGCTTCCTTGGAAAGTTGTGCGACTGTGTTCAGGACGGAAGGCTTCAGTGTGAAACATCAAGATAGGATGTGACATTTACACAGGAACACGTCATTATGGATTTCTCCATCAGCTAGCAAACACAGGAATACGTTTTAAATCTTTGCTTGTATGCCCCTTTGAGTAGTAGTTGCACTGTTTTAACGCTTATTTTTTTCTTTTAAAACATAAATATTACTATTTCTTCAGGAATGTGTGTGTTACAGTCATGCCTCTGGTGTAAAGATTACTTGTAATACGGGATTGGGGGGGGAAATGGGCAGATTTTAGTTGCAGACGTCACTACGGGAGGGTAGCAGGCACGTGCACAGGTAGGGCTCAACCTGTGCAGAGCACATGCCCTTTTTTGTCCTTACACTCCGAAGTGCCCTTTTTAAAAAAAATTTTTATTTTTTATTCAATAAATCAATGCTATTGGTCACCCTTTACGTCTGTCTGTCTGTCTGTCTGTTTTACAAATATATTTAGCGAATGAACGGTATTAAAAACAGTTTGTGACTAAATCTTGTTGGATCCGCTCAAACTGTCAGTCAAACCTCATAACTCCACCCCCTGTCTTGACTGACTGAGTGCAGTGAACTGAAGTTCCACAGCAGAGCAGCTGAACGTCTTGCAAGGGTAAATAAATATCTTCTTGTTTGTATAAGTACAGCGTTGTCTTTACGCAAGAAACACTAGTATGTCTACTGTATAAAGGCTCATGTTTTATGCATTTGAGGTCTGAGACCGGACCTGCGGAGAGAGGGCATTTGCCATCTAAATTAGTCATAGCCAATAGCCTACACTTAAATAGCCTGTGCATACAGTAGCATTTCATCTTTTATAAAATGACATTTTGGCCAAACGTATTTTACAACAGGAAAAACTGAGCGCCCATATAGCTACAACAAACTTTGTAACCTGTTGATCAAAACGTAATGTGATGCTGCCGTTTTAATGATGGACAAATTGCACATTTGCACACACATTCGCTGGTCAAAAACCCGGCCATAACTGCATTTGAGTTTGACACAAAGCGACTGAGTGATCCTCGTCACGTAGGTCAAATATATTTCTACATTTTGTGGCGTCATCTACAGGAAGGAAGTGTGCTCTCTCTCTCTCTCTCTCCTCTCTCTCTCCCGCTCATGCCTTAACAGGGAGTCTCTTCTTTAAAAGGACTTTCAAAGTGTGAAGAACTAAAGTCACAAATACACGCATACATACTCATGTAAACAAATAAACAGTCTGAGGAATATTCAGTTACAGTACATAAAAACTTTACGACAGGGAGGTACATAAACATGTTCATGTAATCATGTAAATATAGGAAATGTATATGTCCTTTGAACCTCCTGTTGAATTTAGATTACAAGAAATGTAATAAAAAGTTGTTTTGTGTGTGTTGATTTAACTTCCTCTATTTTTTTGCATTTACTACATTGCTCATGGTATCATGGTTATGGTTTAATGACTTTACCTCTCTCTATTTCTCTGTTTCCCCACCCGCCCCCTGCAGGCTGAAGCCCGTTTGGCAGCTAAGAGGGCGGCCCGCACAGAAGCTCGTGAGATCAGAATGAGAGACCTGGAGAGACAACAGAAAGAGGTGAAAAAACACACAGTCACTGTGGGCTGAAACTTAGGTCGAAATTTAGGCCTTGGCGTTGTTAAATGTTTTCATATGCCAAAATGTAATGTTGGTCTTGATTCTGTATCATCTTTTACATTATTGCTTTTCAAGTCTACTATAATATTCTATATGCTATATTCCTTTGAATGCTTCCTCCTATTAAGTCTTTGCAGAAATTTATATGTTTATTTATTTATATATTATTCTTTGCAGAAATTTTATTTATAGCATGACAGTGTCCCAGTACATAGAGGTTTTGACATGCCCACCAGTAACATGCTGTAAGATTGAGATTTAAAGAGGTTTAACTTCTAGAAAGGTCCCATCCCCATGTGCTAACCTGCTTAACTCCATTCTGTGCATATAGAGGATATTTCCCTTTTCACTGGTGTCATAATCATAACACTTACTAACAGGAGTCATGTGTTAGGCAACTGAAAGCATCTCACAAAGTAAATAATCTGCATTACACAATGTGTTGAAACACAGGAGGAGAACCTTCCAACACAGTTCAAGAGTGTGTTGAGCTGTAGGACTTTAAAATTGCATTGGGATTTTTGAAAATGTTGTCGCTGATAATATTTATCCAGTCTTGTCCTCTGTGCACTCCAAATTTTCAAGGTGCTTTCCTACTGAACTGCCAGCAGAAAAGGCCTTCTTTATTCTCAAAACTGAATCTTTTTGACTTGCTCCTGCACAACACTGTCAGCCGATTATGTTCAATTTGTTTAATCTTCATCATGATTGTGGGCCCTGGGCTTAGAAGGGCATGTTTTGGCTGGGAAATGGGGATCAGCCCTTCTGAACTGCCACATTAAAACTTCAGCCTTTGCTCAGCTAATGCTCAGAAATATTACAGGTTACATCATGAGACCTTTGGGGTCTTTACAAAGAAAAACAAAATTAAAAATATTACATAAATACAACTTACAGAGATAATCAAAAAAATAACATTGTCTTTTACATTTTAAATCCGTATGACCCTTTGTTCTTTTTTAGGACACAAAATAAGATATCTTGAAAAAATTGTTTCAACCGCCAATACAATGGAAGTCAGTGGGGTCCAATGTTGTTTAAAGGGGTCATATGATGCGATTTCAATTTTTCCTTTCTCTTTGGAGTGTTACAAGCTCTTGGTGCATAAAGAAGATCTGTAAAGTTGCAAAGACTAAAGTCTCAAATCCAAAGAGATATTCTTTATAAAAGTTAAGAGTCAGCCACGCCTACCTAAAACGGCTCGTTCTAACACGCCCCCACATATCTACGTCACGATGTGGGAAGATTTGCATAACGCCGCCCAAATGTTCACGCTAAGAAAGAAGGC
>NW_015544160.1:297276-305191 GCF_001515605.1 Sinocyclocheilus anshuiensis
AACCGCATAAACACATTTCATTACACCAAATACACCAAATAATGTTCTTTTTAGCAACATCATATGACCCTTTAAGACCTCATTCACATTCATTGTATGGACCAAAAAAAAAAACAAAAAAAAAGTAGTGAGACATTTTTCAAAATATCTTCTTTTGTGTTCCACTTGAGAAATAAACAAATAAAGGTTTGGAACAACTTGATTTACATTTTTGGTTGAACTATTTGATTCTTGACAGCATATGTGGCATAATATTGACTCATGCCACTCTTTGGAAAAATTAATTGGAAAAAAAAGTGTACAATAACATACAGTGGGTACGGAAAGTATTCAGACCCCCTTAAATTTTTCACTCTTTGTTATATTGCAGCCATGAGAGGATCTGCAAGGAGGAATGGCAGAGGATCCCCAAATCCAGGTGTGAAAAACTTGTTGCATCTTTCCCAAAAAGACTCATGGCTGTATTAGATCAAAAGGGTGCTTCTACTAAATACTGAGCAAAGGGTCTGAATACTTAGGACCATGTGATATTTCAGTTTTTCTTTTTTAATAAATCTGCAAAAATGTCAACGATTCTGTGTTTTTCTGTCAATATGGGGTGCTGTGTGTACATTAATGAGGAAAAAAAATTAACTTAAATGATTTTAGCAAATGGCTGCAATATAACAAAGAGTGAAAAATTTAAGGGGGTCTGAATACTTTCCGTACCCACTGTACACTTCATTTCATTTGATTAGGTTGTTCGAGGAATATAGTCAAATAGCTTTAACACTCATGAAAAAGAAATGGCGTGGACTTTCTTTATGCTCATTTTGTTGTAGCACCCTGCAGCTTTACTACAGGTTCTGTACTTTTACCCCTCATTTTGGCACAAGATTACAGGTCATTCTCAACTCCCGGTTACATTACATTTACTGTAAGTCTTTAAAGACTTTATAGATGTTGAGTTATTCATTTCTTTTGTCAGGATTTTGGTACTATAATAGTATGTTGCCTGAACATTCCTGGATTTAAAGAAATAGTAACATTTGGTTCCAACTCATGGATATGCGTATGGCTAATTCTGGGTAATTAGTGTTAATGCACTGTGACTGTTGATGCTGGTTTGCTACAGCTGACTGCACACAGTAAATGGGACATGAATGGCATGGGTTCAGTAGCATGAATTTAAATGAGTTGAAGATTCCTTAAGGACATTTGGTTAAGTGCATATGAATGAAGTTGCTCTTGGTCCGTCGGAGGTGAATGGACAACCAGAAACCCACACTGTGATACCTGAGTTTAGAAGCAACAAACTTCTGTAATGAAGATAAACACTTTCTTTAAGCATACCCAGGTCACACTTCACAGAATAGTTAGCATTCAGAGTTAAGTCCGGTCTGAACAGGAGGTGTGTGAGAATGTTAAGGGTGTGTGTTTTGTAGCTTTAAAACTCCAACCAAGTCTTAAAGTAGATTATGAGCTTTCAGCCGTACCTGCAGCGGGTTAACAGATTCAGTTCCCATTCAGATCTCACTATCTGGCTGTGATCATTACGCTGATAGCAAACACAATGACTCAAGATTGAACATGCTGGGACGTAAAATAATTTAATCCGGACTTTGTGAAGATGAACTAGTGCACACAGGCTACGTGGTTTGGATTTTATGACAGACTATGTCTTTGGAGTCAGGTCTCTGTCTCCCTCAGTCCTGAGGTAGATGGGGACTCTTTGAGTCTATCAGGACAGCTTGCAAGCGATTAGTGCATAGAGGGGCTAGGGAAGTGATCAATGGGAGACCCCTCTGCTGAGGAAGGTGAGCTTGAATTTACTAGATGAGCATGGAAAGATAAGACATTACTGACTTAATGTGTTAATAATTAAGTAACAGATTTATTGATGCATTTGATATTCTATACTAGTTTAACTATCAGGTGATCTGATCAAGTTTTATATGTTGACAATGACCTGTCGACTTAATGAATACTTCTGAAACTTTTATGTGCTAGTCAGAAGGTTGAGTGTAGATTCTACCAAGGGTTAAGGGCCATGGTTATTTATTTTAAAAAGTTTTGTGCCATTTGGAGTACATGGGAACTTTTCTTCTAATACCTTAACAATTTCTTAGTTTCTTTGGCTAATTCTGTGAGAGTGCAGAGTTTTTCAGAAACAAAAGAGCACTGATGTTGTGGGAAAGTCTCTAAATTGATACATAAGGTGTTAAAGGTAATTCAAAGGAAGAGGTTTTGTTACAGGAATGTTGGATGAATAAACCACTCATCAAAACTGGAGCAAATACACTTGGGGAAACCAGTTAGGTGAGATTCTGTAGGTTTTTCTGTAAGTAATAGTGAAAGTGTTGCACTGTACTGCTCTGTATAGTTTAGACTATATAATAATTAGATTAA
Organism: Sinocyclocheilus anshuiensis; assembly: GCF_001515605.1. Lineage (NCBI taxonomy): Eukaryota > Metazoa > Chordata > Actinopteri > Cypriniformes > Cyprinidae > Sinocyclocheilus > Sinocyclocheilus anshuiensis. The sequence continues at coordinate 299,665 of NW_015544160.1, forward strand.
AATGTTTGATTAAATTATTAAAATATACAACAAACTGTTAAAAGAGATGTATTTTTCTATCTAGAAAACTGCTTTTGCATATGTTTTATCTATTTACAGTGTTTAGCTGTCATTAGCAGGAGGGTAGTACATTTTTAAGTATCAAAATGTACTGTGGTGACCAGAGTGTGCTGTTAGTAGTTGGATCTTTTAAGAATCTTCAGCTTTCTGCTGATGTTGTAGTTACTTGTGAAAAGGTAATGGACAAGAACAAATATAAATGTTGTAAGGGAAACAGGTCAAAGGGAATCATTTAAGATTTTAAAGGGAATTTGGACAGAATCACTGTTTTACGGCTGATCACTGAGACGGCCAGCGATTCATTGAACGAGCCGTATAACATCAACTCTGCAATGGTTATTTATATCCAAAATATAGTGAAAACACTATTAATTAGCACAGTAACAAGATCGGCAGTTTAAGACATTAACTTGTGAGCACAAAACACAAGATACTTCTCTTTTCAATATAAATAAGGCTTTATTGGATAAATCTAAGACATATAAACTAATCTAACACATAAACACACGCATTCACACAAGTTGCAGAAAGAGAGAAAGTGAGGAAATAATGAGTTTAAGAGAATGAAATGTGAAATCCCAAGTTTACAGCAATATGTGCAATTGCATAGATCTGAACAACCATCAATCACTTAATTAACCCTCGCATTGAGTTCCTCAATGAGGTTAAAATTTATATTAAATGCACCAGTTCAGCTAGGATCTGGAGGTACTTGCGTTGCGTTGCCTGTACGGGGGTTCCCTTTGTAAAATTGACAATCTCCTTCCTGAGTTGTTATGATCAGTGTGTTCCTTTTGTGTTAATGTTGAAAGCTTTTCTGTGAAAGAGTTGGTTAGGCTTGCTTCAGACTGGCTAGTGCTAGGGTCTGATTTATGAACATCCTGTTGTCTTGGGCCTCTGTGGAATTCGGCTCCTCATGTTTCAACCATGTTTTGACCAAATCTTAGATTGTCTGATTCGGTCTGATATCCTACGATGTGTATTAGTGTAAGCACTGCTATACTAATCCAGTGCTATTCATTGGTTTGATCATTAGTGGACTAAATGAAACCTTAAACTTCAGTTGAAAGAAACCTGTTACCCCATAGACCAGATCACATGACCTTCTGTAACTCTTGAGTATGTTCTCAGATATCTGAACAATTTATTGCATGACATAATTCAGATGCTTTTATTAACTTGCAGTGTGATTTTTAAAATTCCTGACTGACAATTGGATTTAATCGGTGATGCCACTGAATTTTGCTGCTTGTTGATCCACTTGACCTTCATGTGTTCTTTGAGTCAAGTGTGTGAACTGTTGTTGTATTCTCTAAATGTAAGCTTACCTGTAAGGCCAGGTAACATGACACTGAACCGACAGATTGCTAAACCTTTAACAGCTTTCCCTTTTCATTCCATTATCTTTAAGTACACAATCTTCCACTTGGTTAGCTCTCTTTCATGTCAAATAATCAAATCCCTATTTTTTTCCCCTTCCTTTCCCCATCTGGTGGCTTTCTTTCCTTTGCTCATCTGATCCTGTTTTGCTGGCCTCCTGTGATGTAGATTTATCAGGTGCAGAAGGTAGGACATCTGATGCTGAAGATCTACTCTACACACTCATGTACAAAAACTCACTGGGGCGGTACCCTTTCAGATGGTACATCTTTGTATCTTATTTACCTCTAAAGCAGGGATGTCAAACTCAATTTGTGGAGGGCCTGCAGAATTTAGATTCAACCCTAATTAAACACACCTGATCCAACTAATCAAGTCATTCAGGCTTATTTGAAAACTACATGGTATGTGTGTTGGAGCAGGGTTGGAACATAACTCTGCAGGGCTCCGGCGTTCCAATAATTGAGTTTGACACCCCTGCTCTAAAGGGTGCATATTATGGCGCTTTTCCACTGCATGGTACGGCTCGGTACGGTTCACTTTTGGGGGGTTTTCCACTGGGTACAGTACCTGGTACTTTTTTTAGTACCTCCTCGGTTGAGGTTCCAAATGAAACGTACCGTTACCAAAACGTGACGTGTAAACCCTGCTGATCATGGATTGGCCGGAGAGAATCGTCACAACCTGCGTCAATGAACTTGCGACAGGCAGTGGAAAAGCACCATTAGTACCTTTTGAAAGGGTACCACCCCAGTGGTACCATTTCTTTGGCCATATTTTAATTCCTTTTCTTCTGGTGTTGCTTATTTAGCTGTTTCTGTTCTCTTCATGATTTTTTTTTTCTTAGGTTTTAGCTTCTTGACCTTTTTTTCTTTTTCACAATCTCTGGACATCACTGATCCATATTAATTTATCCTTCTAATATCAAATTCTATTAGTCTAATTTAATTATCTTTATATTATTCTTGTTACCTGAACTCCCCTTATTTTTTCTCTGCTGGGTTCTGCTGCATTTCTCTTTTCAGAAATATTATGGACTGGATAACCTGGACAACAAATGGGGGAATATTGAGCAGTGGATGGTACATTCACTGTTGAGATTTTGTGCTTTTTCTAGGCCTCTAGTTTCATCAGCATGTGATTTTTGACATGATAGGGATCCATTGCGATACAAGACGCGTTCATGTTCTGTTTGTTAATAATTTACAGAGTTTTGATGTTGGATATCAGGGTTGTGTGTCTCAACACTAGGTCAATAACTCTACATAGCTGATTTGCATTTTCACAAGTTGTCAACAAATGAAATAAGCCATTGTTCATCTGTTTACTGGCATTGTAGATATTTTAATGTACCCTAACATTCAAAAGTTTGGGATCAATAAGATTGTTTTAAATGATTTTGAAAGAAGTCTTATTATGCTTACCAAGGCTGCATTTATTGATTAAAACAATATGGTAAAAACAGTAATATTGTGGAATATTAGAATTACATTTTTTTATTATTATTTTAAAATGTAATTTTGTGATAGCAAAGCTATTTAATTACAGCAGCCATTACTCCAGTTTTCAGTGTTACATGATCCTTCAGGAAGCATTCTAATATGCCAAATTAATGCTCAAGAAACATTTCTTATTAGCAATGTTTAAAAATATATTTTTGTATATTTTTATATATATTATTTTTTTAAATTGATGAACAAAGTTCAAAAGAATAATATAGATTTAAAAAGGAAAACTTTTGTAACATTATAAATGTCTTTACTGTCACTTTTGATCAATTTAATGCATCCTTGCTGAATAAAAGTAAAAATAAAATCTTACTGACCCCAAGAATGTCAATGTATTACAGCTTTTCACATTATTTTACAAAATGTGAAAAAAATTGTGCATTTTGTCTTGAGTTTTTGGTTTGCCTGTTTTTAACATGATTGCTCTTGCATCAGTTATTACTGATTTGCATGCTGTCTTTGCATACACTGCCACTGCTCAACCTTGCTTGCTGAGTGTTGTGTATCTGTCTCTTTTGACATCTTGCTTATTCCTCTCCTCTCCTCCCTCCTGCTCTCCTCTCCTCTCCTCTCCTCTCCTCCCTCCTGCTCTCCTCTCCTCCCTCCTGCTCTCCTCTCCTCTCCTCTACTCTCCTCCCTCCTGCTCTCCTCTCCCCCCTCCCTCTCCTCTCCTCTCCTCTCCTCTCCTCTCCTCTCCTCTCCTCTCCTCTCCTCTCCTCTCCTCTCCTCTCCTCTCCTCTCCTCTCCTCTCCTCTCCTCTCCTCTCCTCTCCTCTCCTCTCCTCTCCTCTCCCTGCTCTCCTTCTCCTCTCCTCTCCTCTCCTCTCCTCAGGAGGACAGTGAGCGATATACACGTATCTCACGTATCTCACGTTCGGTTTGTATCTCTGTCTTTTAACTGTCTGTCCTCCTAAACCTTCCATAAACACTTCTCTAGCAAAACACTTCACAACAAGTTTGTTCTTCAGAAAAAAAAAAAACACTTGGATTTTATTCCAAACGAAAATACTTTGTCAGACTCATTTTGGGGCTCACTGTTCAGACTGATATGCTGTTTATGTGCACAGTGGTGAATTTTAAGTCTTTAAGCTCTTGCTAGCTGTGGAGTACATCTAATTTTGCCTTTTTTTCTCATCCATCAAGGTGTCAGATGATGAAGAACGGATGTCAGTGGGGAGCAGGAGCAACATACAGGTCAGTATCGGTGTAACTGTGTAGTTCCTTTCAAACCTTCTGTGCTGTTGGTCGGAGTGTTTGGTGTAGGTGTATATGAGTGTGTGCTTGCTATGTGCTGTCTAAGGTTATAAAACAGCCCAAAATGTTCTTCATGCTGATGGTGGTTTTGTTTGTCTGGGCAGTTGGATTTGGATGCGGCGGGTGCTTACGGCGGGGTAAGAATCTCAGGGCGGGAAATGTTTCTTTGGGCACGAATGTTATGTCATTACTTTCAGGTTCCTGTTAAAGTAAAATGAGCACATAATTGAGTTCACAAGACGTTTTTGTTTTTGCACTGTGGTGTGTTTTAGCTAAATAAGCTAATACCTGATGCTACATTTGTGACGTTTTGAATTGTTTCATCAACATTACAAAAAAAGGGGGTGTGGTCTGTACTCTGGATTTTATCGGATATGACCACATGTGACTAACATTTTTGTTATGTCTCAGAAGTGTCTGAATCTTCACCTGCATGTTCACAACTATGAAGTATTGAGCAGTTAATTCTGCAGTTTTAATCCTGCTTCCATTTCCCACCATCCTGTCCAGCTTCCCCAGGCCTCCTCCTATCAGTCACATAAGAAGTCCAAGAAAAAGAAGAAACATTCTTCCAAAACCGTACGTTCACAGCACTTATGCACGTCACATTTGTGTTGTGTAACAAGAAGATGTAATATCAATCATGGCTTGTCTATCCCACAGAGCAATGGCTATGACGATGATCTCAGCACATTGTCTAGTCGGGTTAGTGACCCAAATAACTGTGTGATGACTGATGATGGTGATTGAGTATTAACTAGTGTGTTGGTTCACCTATAATGACATCCAAGAGGCTGTTAATTTAGATGGATATGTGAGGATCATGATGCAGTAGTGTGACTAACTGTGGTGTGACGTGGTACAGATGAGTGTGAAGATTGTAAACTGAACTCTGTGTATTTGTGCGCAGAGCTCCAGACTCAGTGATGAGAGCAAAATGTCTCGCTCCTCTAGAATTGATCAGCAGTCGGTGGGTCTCAATCTGGCATCTCTTTGGGTGCTTTCACACCTGGACTGTTGTTTCGGAACTTGGTGCGTTTCCCCCCCTTAGCTCGGTTCGTTTGGGCATATGTGAACACGACAATCGCGCTCGGATCCGCGCCAAAACAATCGGTCCGAGATCGCCTGAACGAGGTGGTCTGGGCTCGATTGAAAACGAACTCTAGAGCGATTCGGTTGTAGTGAGAAAGCAATCTGATCCAACGGACCAACGAACCAGGCTATATCACAATTTATGATGGGTAATTACGTAAGTTCCGTGAAAAGCATTAGCTTTGTTGTTTTGCTAATACCTCAAAATGAACCTGTGAATGTCTGTGGGTGAGC
>NW_015544160.1:305861-309258 GCF_001515605.1 Sinocyclocheilus anshuiensis
CTCTCCTCCTGCTCTCCTCTCCTCCCTCCTGCTCTCCTATCCTCCCTCCTGCTCTCCTCTCCTCTCCACCTGCTCTCCTCTCCTCTCCTCTCCTCTCCTCTCCTCTCCTCTCCTCAGGAGGACAGTGAGCGATATACACGTATCTCACGGAGACATGCTTCGGTTTGTATCTCTGTCTTTTAACTGTCTGTCCTCCTAAACCTTCCATAAACACTTCTCTAGCAAAACACTTCACAACAAGTTTGTTCTTCAGAAAAAAAAAAAACACTTGGATTTTATTCCAAACGAAAATACTTTGTCAGACTCATTTTGGGGCTCACTGTTCAGACTGATATGCTGTTTATGTGCACAGTGGTGAATTTTAAGTCTTTAAGCTCTTGCTAGCTGTGGAGTACATCTAATTTTGCCTTTTTTTCTCATCCATCAAGGTGTCAGATGATGAAGAACGGATGTCAGTGGGGAGCAGGAGCAACATACAGGTCAGTATCGGTGTAACTGTGTAGTTCCTTTCAAACCTTCTGTGCTGTTGGTCGGAGTGTTTGGTGTAGGTGTATATGAGTGTGTGCTTGCTATGTGCTGTCTAAGGTTATAAAACAGCCCAAAATGTTCTTCATGCTGATGGTGGTTTTGTTTGTCTGGGCAGTTGGATTTGGATGCGGCGGGTGCTTACGGCGGGGTAAGAATCTCAGGGCGGGAAATGTTTCTTTGGGCACGAATGTTATGTCATTACTTTCAGGTTCCTGTTAAAGTAAAATGAGCACATAATTGAGTTCACAAGACGTTTTTGTTTTTGCACTGTGGTGTGTTTTAGCTAAATAAGCTAATACCTGATGCTACATTTGTGACGTTTTGAATTGTTTCATCAACATTACAAAAAAAGGGGGTGTGGTCTGTACTCTGGATTTTATCGGATATGACCACATGTGACTAACATTTTTGTTATGTCTCAGAAGTGTCTGAATCTTCACCTGCATGTTCACAACTATGAAGTATTGAGCAGTTAATTCTGCAGTTTTAATCCTGCTTCCATTTCCCACCATCCTGTCCAGCTTCCCCAGGCCTCCTCCTATCAGTCACATAAGAAGTCCAAGAAAAAGAAGAAACATTCTTCCAAAACCGTACGTTCACAGCACTTATGCACGTCACATTTGTGTTGTGTAACAAGAAGATGTAATATCAATCATGGCTTGTCTATCCCACAGAGCAATGGCTATGACGATGATCTCAGCACATTGTCTAGTCGGGTTAGTGACCCAAATAACTGTGTGATGACTGATGATGGTGATTGAGTATTAACTAGTGTGTTGGTTCACCTATAATGACATCCAAGAGGCTGTTAATTTAGATGGATATGTGAGGATCATGATGCAGTAGTGTGACTAACTGTGGTGTGACGTGGTACAGATGAGTGTGAAGATTGTAAACTGAACTCTGTGTATTTGTGCGCAGAGCTCCAGACTCAGTGATGAGAGCAAAATGTCTCGCTCCTCTAGAATTGATCAGCAGTCGGTGGGTCTCAATCTGGCATCTCTTTGGGTGCTTTCACACCTGGACTGTTGTTTCGGAACTTGGTGCGTTTCCCCCCCTTAGCTCGGTTCGTTTGGGCATATGTGAACACGACAATATCGTCCATCCTGACAGATGACATGCGTGACAGCTAAGTGGAATCCTTTGGAAACTTTGACCAATGAGAGAACAGTTCACTCACGCGTGACTTGTATTAACAAATTTGGTCCGTTTTGAAACTCTGCCGTGTGAAAGCGAACCGCACCAAGAATAAAAAGCAACATTGTAATAATTGTAATCCCTGTTTCGGAACAAAGCAATCGATCTACAGGTGTGAAAGCACCCTTTGTGTGATTAACATGAAAATATATCTAACATGAGTGGATGATTGGCACTGTCTTTGAGAAAGCATGATGGATTTGTTACAAAATACCCTAGTGGTCAGCCTATATTTTGTCTCTTTTTTTTTTTCTTCTTTTTTTTTAAATTATCAGCATTGGCCAAAATGTGTCGGTAGAGTTTTATTTTGACATCACCAGGACTTTAATTTAATATTTATTGATATTACAGATTCAAGAAGTTGCTATCTATAGTATGAATTTGTTCGTTTTATAGGTTCAAATGATTTTTTATATTAATTTTTATATTCAAGTTATTCATTTCTAATTTAGTAAACGTTATGTAAAATAAATGTAATTTTTTAAGCATTATATTGCTTTCTTTTTTCTTAAATCTATATTTGTCGACCACTTACAAAACATAATTTTAGCTGATGTGCTGTTAACCTGTTCAGGCTGATCTGGTTTGCTGGTTTTAAAGGGGTTTGGACACTCAAACTGAGAAACCAGCATGCCAGCCAGCTTAATACCAGCTTGGCCAGTCTGGCAGACCAGCTAGACCAGATAAAATAAACTGAAGAATTTAGGATTTAGATAGTTACTTGTAAAATCGTAGAAGTAACATGACTAATTAGTACAGGTGTGTTTCTATGCAACAGTTTTATGCATGTGAATTGTAGCAAAGTCAAAGGCTTTTCACACTACAATTTTTGATTTTTAAATTTTTAAAATCTTTTAATCGCCAAATTACACTTCCAAATATGTGAACTGTGAAGTCTCAACCCTGGGTAATGTATAAACAGTGTACAGCATGAAATAAGATAATTATTGCAAAAATTTTTAAAAATGATCCTGGGTAAACATTTTCAAGTGTGAAAAGCCCATTTAGTACCACTTCTGACTTCAGCTGGCATGATGCCCTTGCATTGCACATTTTAGTGTGGTAAAACAGTTAGATGGTCTCCCTCAACATTACCTCTCCCGCCGTCACTCTGTACATCTCTCACACTTCTGTCTTCATCAGTTCATCATTCAATCATCTGTATTATTTCCCATCATTTTAGAATGCCTGCTATTCATCTGAGCTGTACAGCAGCAGTAATTATTCCTCTAAACATCAAGCCCCTTCCTACAATGGCTACCAGGTCTGTCATCTTCATCCTCTCCTTTCATCCCACTGAATATCTATCCACTGCTTAAATCCCCTCTTTCTCTTTTATTGTACTTATCAATTTTTTCTCTCATGTCCACCTTATTTTGCAGTTATTCTCCTCTTTTTTCAGCCTGAATATCATTTGAAATGTTCATCTCTCCTGTCTGTTTAGCTGTCTTTGCTGCACAGCACGAAGCACAGGGTTTGTGCTGCTCCTCATATTACCCTCTGCCCCACAGCACTTCCTGTAGAATAATATGTGCGGCTCTCTACACACGATTTAGATACTTTCACTCTCATCCACAGCAGGTCATCTGGGGTTATTAGATCTTAAACCCGCACAGACTACAAACACCTGAGGAAATATATATAAAACAGTAAATAAGTATATATGTATGTA
>NW_015544160.1:309450-338720 GCF_001515605.1 Sinocyclocheilus anshuiensis
TATATATATATACTTATTTACTGTTTTCACCAATATTTTGTGATCTTGCTCTAACTTTTACATTATTCTGAGTCAGTTGACATTTTAAAAGGTGATTTATCTAATGAATAATAATATCAGCATATTAAATTTGGATAATTAAAATATTGAAAAAATACACACTAGTTATAGTGTGTATTCATACTAGTTATAGACCTTTTCCTTACTAACCTGACAGAAAGCAGATGACATGGAATCTGAATGTGATGAAAGACAGCTGTATTGATGCACTCTGCACAAAAGGAGAACTGAGACTGTTGAGAGAGTTTGCGTGCTCACTTGCCCAGAGTGGTTATGGGTAAGACCTCGAGGCGTGAGAAGGTGATATAAAAGTTGTTTCTCTTCTGTGTGTTTATATCTATCCATCATCAGGGCTCTGTATATGAGGACAGTCTCTACAGTGGCTCTCGACGCTCCAGTGCTCGTGCTGTAAGAACGATAGAGCTAAACTGTGCATGAAAATTACAATGTACACCCTGTTAACCTGTGGATTCAGTTCTCTAACCATTAGCATGTTTTTATTTGTTTAAACATAATTTGTAATGTTGACTCATGATTAAATTCAGGGTTCCTGTATACCCTTATAATGTTATGTCTCTCAGATAATTCTCAAAATATCACTTGTATATGTTTTTGTACATAGTGGGGTTGTTGTGTGTGATTTAGAGGCTAAAAAAGGTTGCTTATGCAGGTCAAATAAATGCTTTTTTTAAAGACTTGAAATGGGTTTTGTGAATGACATAAAGCTAAACGTGACTGTAGGTGTTTTTCTATTTTAATTTAATTTAGTTTTTCTCATTAAAGGGGTCATATGACGTTGCTCAAAAGAACATTATTTTGTGTGTTTGGTGTAATACAATGTGTTTATGCGGTTTAAGGTTAAAAAAACACATTATTTTCCACATACTGTACATTATTGTTTCTCCTCTATGCCCCGCCTTTCTGAAACGCGTCGATTTTTACAAAGCTCACCATTCTGAAAAGCAAGGTGTGCTCTGATTGGCCAGCTATCCAGTGCGTTGTGATTGGCCGAATACCTCAAGCGTGTGACGGAAATGTTACGCCCCTTACCATATTGTGATGCCGTGTCCCAGCGCGACGAGACAAAAACAATAAAACCCATTACAAAAGAGTAGGACTGGGTTTTGACAAACATTTCACGATTCGATTCACAATTCGATTCTATTCTATTCTATTCCATATTGATTATTTTGGATATATATCTGGTACACATGCAAAATTTTCAAGAGAAAAAAATCTCATAACTAAAGCTGTAAAATATACATTAGAGTCAGCTGGTACTACATTACTATAATATTGAAGGTTAAAACTGACTGATTTTTTAGGCTATACAACTGCTTAAATTAGACTTAATGACGTTTTTATAATAAAAGTTACAATTACATAATAATATTTCTACTTCAATTTTTTTTTTTTTTTTAATATTAACATTTAAATGGTGGCTGTCATAAATAAATATAAATTAAACACTGAAGAACAGTAAAAGTTATAATGAATATATTATATGGTGCATATATTGAGCAAAATGCTCCTCTCTACAGTTTATTTTTCTATCTGACTAATGAGTTTATGGCATTCTAATTTATTGAGATGCACCTGTATGTTGTCACAGTGGTGAGTTTTCTACCAGCTTGTTTTTCTCTGCTTGTGAATTTGTACTGCACGTAGATTTGTACTTTTCTTCCTTGTTTTGTTTTTTCTTTGAAAATCTTGTAGATGTGTGGTGACTGTATCAGGCCTGAAATGTCTGACAATCTTCAATCCATTTTGTGTATATACATGTGCATTGTATCTCTTACTCTCTCTGGACTTCGTCCAGAGCAAATTCTGTGTGTGGCAGTCCGGTGGTGAGCAACTTCACTGTCACTGATGCCCAAGATGATCATGGACCATCACAATTATATTTCATAATTTGCTTTCTCAGTGACGGATTCAGTTACAGCTACATGCATCCAGTTCATTGGGGCTTTTTCTTTTAATGACTGTGTGTCATTGATTGTTAATGTTTCTAGCTGAGTCAGTGGATGAATAAATTTTTAGTCTGTTAAATTGTTTAAATACTTGATGTTTTCCTATTAAGTAGGATTTAATTACTTTAACAGTGTAAAAAGCGACATCTGAAGTGATGTGTGTTTGTGTGCATTCTTTCTTTGGGTGCATGCAAAAAGCCAACTGTTAAATTTGGACAGTTGAGACTTCACAAATAGCTGAAATACCTCTCGCATTGATGTCAATTGCTGCTATCTGGTGGTTTCCAGGAGGACTGCAGCAGCTCAGTGGCTAGTTTCATGCGCAGCACAGCTAGTATCAGTGGCCTCTCTAGAGACCTTGACCGTGTGGTTATCCCTGACCTGCCAAATGTTAATGGGAGGCTTTCTATGGTACGAGAGTGAAATCTTCGGGTTCATGTGATTTGTGGTGGCTGATGCCCTGGTTTAAATTGTGTGTGTGTGTGTGTGTGTGTGTGTGTGTGTGTGTGTGTTGGCATGTTGAATTGAGGTGATAGTCTGCATGTGAGATGGACAGTGGTCAACTGATTCAGTGAACTGATTTTATGTGCAGAAAAACACAGAAGTCTGATGCTTGTCATGATGTTTGATAGAAATGTCCAATAATTCAGGTTCATTGTAAAAGACGTATTCGCAAACACCTTGAGAATTATTACAGACTTGTTTGCTGCTTGCATTTTGATTTATCAATGTTATTGATCAAATGCAATCATGGTGTTTTGAATCTTTGCAACTTGACAGATTTTCTTCCTCTAATGGAAAAATATATTTTTACTAACTTCTTTGTGTGTGGACAGCATGAATCCGAATGAATGAATAAGAGACTTGATGGCTTGACATGATTTTTGCAAGACTACAAAATCTATTGACTGTGTATCATCTTGTTTATTTACAGGTTGATGACAGGTTAGAGCGAGACTACTTGGAAAAGGTTTGCAATCCCCCCCCCATTTTTTCTGTAGCTTTTTAACCATTTAAACCTTTTCTCACAATAAACTGTATAAATGAGCGATATAACCTATGACTTGCTGTATTTTTAGGGTTCTTCACTAGCATCGACTATTTCTGGAGCCACTCTTACCTCTCTGGGTGGGACATCCTCACGGAGAGGAAGCGGAGATACATCCATCTCTGCTGACACAGAAGCATCCATAAGGGAAATCAAGGTGTGTGTCCTGATCTATTTGTATACTGCCAGTTTAAATTTAAGCAGCAGTTTTATGTAACCACATGATCATCCCATGATTTCATGGTATGCTTTTGCTGTTTACAGTGCTATTATCTTGAATCCAAGTTAATGGCACTGTAACATAGCATGTTTTAATAAATATATTTATTTATAATATAAATTAGTCTGATAAAAATGCATTGCTCATTTTAATCACTCATCTTGCTCACAGAAACAATTTTCACAGACAGCAGCTCAGCACACTATCATTTTCTTTGTCTATGTTGCTCAGTCCTGTTCCTAGTGATCTGCCTTCCAACAGAGTTAAAGGGTTAGTTCACCCAAAAATGAAAATTAGCCCATAAATTACTCACCCTCAAGTCACCCTAGGTGTATATAAGAAAAAAGTCATATACACCTAGGATGACTTGAGGGTGCCTAATTTTGGCCTAATTTTCATTTTTGGGTGAACTAACCCTTTAAGTCTCAGCTTCAATCAAACAATCCTGAACAAGATAACTTAAGATGTTTGTGTGTTAAACTCTTCAGGAGCAGGACTGACCACCTTCTATGATCTGCTTCACTGTTATTTTCTACAGCTTTGTACTTGTTTCTTGCACAGTAATTAATCCGAAAATCAGTCTGGCGTTCTTTACCCTTTCATTGCTCTTCCTCCACTGCATCCTTTATCCTTCCTCCTCATCCTCACTTTTCATTCAGGAGATCCACGAGCTTAAGGATCAGATTCAAGATGTGGAGGCGAAGCACATGCAGAACCTCAAAGAGCTCAAGGTACATGGCTGGTAAAGGCAGTGCCAGTCAAAAGCCCAGCGAGAACCTGCTGTGTTTGAGTTATATATGACAGTGCTGGCACAACATATTTTGTGCTTTTTAACCAGATGAGATTATATGATATTAGTCTCTGGTTCTTATCTGTCTCTCATCTTGCATGTTTATACATCTATGCCACTGAAGTCTATAGCCTCATTTTCTCTGCCTTGCTTCCATCTTTGACTATCTTATTCTCCAAAGCATATCATACACATCCCTTTCCATTAATTAATTTGATTTGATTTTAATTTTAATGAGAAATTTAGTTTAAAATTGTGTTCAAGACTGATGTAGAGGTTGAGGTATTGTAATGCATGTTCAGATGTGTTTGTGAGTGTTTGCTGGTTTTCAGTGTGGTGTCCGACTTTTTGAAGGATTCCCTTTTGGAAATGGAGGAAAAGTACCGTAAGGCCATGGTATCCAATGCACAGCTGGACAATGAGAAGACCAATATGATGTATGAAGTGGACACTTTGAAAGACTCTTTAATGGAACTGGAGGAGATGCTCTTTGAAACACGCCGAGAGCTTGAGGAAAAGTGTAAGGTCTGTACAGTCAGGTGTGCATTATAAGAAGTTGCAGTAATGCTTTGTTGTAATACATTGGCAAATCACAAATAATAAATTACGTTTAGACAATAGTAAGAGCTTTTAATTGGCATTTTCGTTCATACATTTTATTTTTTATAATTTGTAATCTTTTTTTTTTTTTCGTTTTATGATTAAAATAGAATGGTGTACAAATGGCGTTTTTGTATTTTAATCTCAGTGATGACACTCTTAAATATTAAATTTAAAGGGTAAATAAAAAAACTAAAGCTAGTTTTATGTTTTAGGACCTTGAACGAGAGAAGCATGCTCATAGTATACTGCAGTTTCAGTTCAATGAATTGAAGGAGACATTGAAACAGAGTGAAGAACTGCTCACTGTGAGTATTTATGTCTCTGTGCTAAAACCTTTGTCTTATTCAAATGCTTGGCTTATCTGCCCATCTGCTTTAACAGCTTCTCTCCTTCCTTCATCTTTGTTTTTCTTCCATGCACAATACCTCTCTGTAGGAGATCCGTCAATTACGGCTCAAGCAAGATGGCTATTTTAGGGAGATTTCTGACCTCCAGGAAACTATTGAGTGGAAGAATAAAAAAATTGGGGTATGATTCCTCAGATCCCTCCTGTAAAAATTGTATTTGTCATTTACCTTCATTTTAAAGGGGTCATATGATGCTTTTTTAAAGATCATTATTTTGTGTATTTGGTGTAACAGAATATGTTGACATGATTTAATGTTCAAAAAACACATTATTTTTCAAATACTGTACATTATTGTAGGTCCTCTATGCCCCGCCTCTCTCAAACACGTCGTTTTCAACAAAGCCCCTTCCTTTGACAAGCGCAGTCTGCTCTGATTGGCCAGCTGACCCAGTGCATTGTGATTGGCCGAACACCGCAAGCACTCGTCGGAAATGTAACGCCCCTTACCATAATCGCGAGCTTCATCTTTCAAAATAAATGTAAAGACAGAGCCCGAAAGGGGAACAGAGTCGCGTGACAGACACAGTGATGAAGCTGGTATGTGTTTGCAGTACACAAGCCATGGTTAAGACAGCTGACTCCACTGTGATGTGACCCTGTCTCTCTCTCTCTCTCACACACAAGTCAATAGCAAATACTTAAACATACTTACAGTCGCTGATTCAGAAGCGCCAGATTGTCAAAGTCTCTCTCTCTCTCTCTCTCTCTCTCTCTCTCTCTCTCTCTCTCGCTCTCTCGCTCTCTCGCTCTCTCTCGCGTTCTCTCTCTCTCTTTCTCGCTCTCTCGCGCTCTTTCGCGCGCTGTCTCTCGCGCTCGCTCGCTCGCGCACACACACACACGATGCGCAAAACTCCGCATTTGAACAGTCAATAGCAAATACTTAAACTAATAACAAAACAGTAGCTGATTCAGAAGCGCCAGATTGTCATAGCAAAGTCAGAATTACCTCCTCTCCTAGGTTCACGAAACGGTCGTCCATAAAATGCATTGCTGTTCTGTTGTAAGTAATCTTAAAGATTCCTAAATGCATCTACTTTCGGAAGGCCAAATAAAGTGCTTTTGCTTTCGCCTAGAAACACACAGCGTCTCCCTGACATGGCTAAACTTGAAATCGCATCATATGACCCCTTTAAGAGAATTATAATTTCACTTTCAAACATAGTTGTCGATTAGCTTGATTCTACATCTGTTTCCTGCTACAATCTGTCTGTCATTGCCAAACTGTTCTTGTTGTCTGCAGCACTGATGTTATCATTGCTTTCACCTTCTTTTTCTCCTCTTTGCTACATCTTTGCCAAATCACTTCTGGTGCTGTTCAGGCATTAGAGAGGCAGAAGGAATTTTCTGATGCCATTCGAAATGAGCGGGATGAGCTTAGAGATGAGGTTGTTCAGCTCAAAGATATTTTGAAGGTATTGATATGTGTGGTGAAAACTAGGGCTAATTCTTTTCTCATTAACATTTCCTAACAGAACAGCTTTGTAATAATTTTTAGTAATCTAAAGATGTTAAGATCCAGAATATAATATAAATCGAGACTGATTCAGCTAACATTCAGCTTCTAACTGAGTAAACAGAATCGTAATCATAATATTTTTGCATCCACAAATATATACGTTTAAAAATAATAACTCTAGGCTCTGTGCATCTAAAATTAACACGGATCTGTTTTTATACTAAGTAAACTAATATTAAATTGTTTTCCTGTCCAGAAACATGGCATTGTCCTTGGACCCGACTTGGCCACCAATGGAGAAACAGGTGAAGAAGTCGGAAAGGCTGATCAGAATTCTCAAACAGCATCAGCTGAAATCCGAGAGGGGAGTAGCGTACTAGGTAAGCTGCTTTTCTTAACTTCATTCATTGCACGCTAACATTTTTTATCTTTGTCACTTTGCATTTTCATCTTGTACAGCTTGAGCCAAGTCTAACCAAACTATTTATGTGTACGTGGTACAAATGCACCTTCACATTAACATCTCTCACAATTTCCGCTTCCCTGTAACCGCTTTGCATATACAGCTAGAATGAAAGTTAACACTATAGAGTCATGTCTCTTTCTTGAGTCCTTATTCCAATACTCTGCTGGACAAGTGTTTATAAAATTGCTGAAAATATTTCATCATCCTTGATTTCAAATGAAAATCAAGAGCAGAGTAGTTTGTTTAGTTCTTGACGTTACTGTGGGGTTTTCTTCTTTGGGACATCCTTCAACACATTTGATTTGTATGGGTTTAAGAGCTTTGCCATGGAGTCTTCGTTTTTTCACTCCTTTCCCTCTGTCTTTTTCTTCTCACGCTAAACATTTGCCAAATATTCAATGGCTTCTACAGACATATTTCTTTTGGCTTTAACTACTGACACCTCAATCATCTCCCAGGCACTCATCAGTTGAAGGTGTGTAAAGACCAGCAACAAAAAGATTTGGATGACGGGGTGCCAGGGAATCAGCAGTTTTCACATGCCCAGTTCAGTTCTTCAAACACACCTTTAGTAGCAAGTATGGAGAATGGAGAACTTGGGGACCAAATGATTCAGGGTGTAGAGCAGCTTGAGAATAGACCTGAAGAACCTCCAAGTTCTGTTGGTGATGATGAACTCACTGCAACAAGACCCAAGGAGGAGATCAAATCTGAGGCACATATACCGGAAGATTCAAGAGATGATACTGTGGAATTAGGGTGCAAAGTTCACAAGGATGGACATTTGGAGACAGATCAACAAGAGAGAGAATGCGTCAAACCTAGTCAGGTCATCAAAGAGGAAACTCCTTCAGAGTCGGTCTCTGGTTCAGTCCATGATGAAACTGATAAACCTGGTGAGACTGTGCTTGATGATAAACTCAAAGAGGAACCTGTAGAATCATCTCAGACAGAGAAGCTTGCTAAAACCCAAGGTGTAAGTGCTTCAAATAAAAAGAAGAAAAAGAAGAAGAAAAACAAGCAGAAGCAGAAACAGAGTGACAAGCAAGAGAGTGACATAAAGATAGATGACAAGAATGAAACAGTTTGTAGTGAAGACAATCCAAACCAAAAAATGGAGGGTGATCTAGAAGGAAACCATCAGGATCCCTTAGGGAATGATAAATCTGAAACAACAATGAATACAGATGTCACACATAATGCTAAAAGAACCAGTGAATTGGATGGTATCGAAACAACAAGCACAAATATAAATGCTGATGATGCTCAAGATAAAATGATGTTAGTTACAGATGAAGCTGATTTAGCAGAAATTTCTAAAACAATCTCAAATTTTGATTGCCCTGAATCTGGAAATAGCGTGATTTCAGATGATCTGTCCAACAATATTATCTCTAACCCCACAAACATAATTGATGAACACACTGAGGATTCAACAAATCCTGACTCTGAAGCTGTAATCTTTAGCTGCGAGCTTGTATCTTCAGAAACAAAGACTTCACTGCCTCATGAACCTTCTGCTCAGTCCATGGATGCTGTTGAAGGGGGTGTTCAGTCCACCAGCAGCTCTGAGAACATTGAGTTGAAATCATTGAAATCTGCATCGGAAGACATCAAGGAAGCGGAGAGTCATCTGAACTGTGAAGTAGAACAGGAGGAAAAGCTCCTGAATGTTGATCTAGATGGGACCACCAACCCTGAAGATCAAGATGGCTCTGCTCATCCCACTTCCCCTGTAATGGAGAAGGTGGAAAATGAAGCTGAAAGGGTAATCCAGGAACAACCTGTTGACCAGCCAATGGAAAGCCAACTTCAAGACAGTATTGGAGCAGAACTGGACCAGGAAGAGGTTGAGACACAAGATGGACTGGATAAAGAAAATCTTAAAGTGCCTACTGAAATAGTGTTTGATGGAAGCCATGTCGACAACACTCCTTTAATTGAAACCCAGTTTCAGGTTGTGCATGAGGATCACCTGTCTGCCAATGAAGCAATTCAGGAAACCGTTGAGTCAGATGCTTCTGACCAAAAACCCAAGGTAGAAAAAGATGAGGAGGAAAGATCAATCCAAAATCAAGTTACACTTGAAGTGCAACTGCCTGAAGATGAAGAAGACCTTCTGGTGAAGTCAGATGTGGCTGCTCAAGAGCTCAAGGAAGGAGATGAGGAAGAGGAAGATGACGGAGAATCATTTGATTTTGATGAAATGGATCTTGAAGCATCATCAGATGCCCCTCTAAAAAACTTTCTAGATCAGCCAAATGAGGAAGTTACTCTTTTAAAAGAAAATGTCCAAGAAGCAAGCCAGGAACACCAAAGCAATGTCACTGATGAGGACCAAACTCAAGAAGAGGAACATCTAGAACTTGCAGATCAGGAATCAAAGCCAAAGGAGCAGAAACATGATGGACAAGACACAGAAAACCCACAAACAACAACAGATGTAGAAGGATGTTTAACAGAGGACAGCCAAATCAACAGTGAAGTCAGACCTAATGATCAGCAGCATGATATTACTGGAATTAAAGAAGACGCATTTGAGGAGCATCGGAAGATGTGACGCTCAATGAAGGAGTTAATCTGATCTCAGACATGGAGACAAGAAATGTAGGCCAAGAGGTCAATAGTACTATTCATCACGAAAAAAAGGCATCAAATATTTCAGGAGATAAGGACGTTGAGAAGGAAACCGCAGAAAGCAACAGGGAAGATGAAAGAAAAGAATCTAAGAAAAGTGGGAAAGGGAAGGGCAAGGGGAAAGAAGATTGTAAAATGTCTTAATAGACAAGGACATTGCTGAGTTTCTTCTCAGCATCTTCAGTTTAAGAAGTAATTTGCACTTATGTAGGTCCTAATGAAATTATTTTGGGACCATTACTTTGGAGAACCCTAAAAAACCAAAGTGATCTTACAGTCAAGCCCAATTATCAGTCACTGCAGCTGTTTCAGCAAACGTATTTTATACATGAATGTTTTACACCTGAATAACAATACTGAATGAACACAGGAAATTAGTTCAAACAGTATTTAAAATCCCAAAACCAATCACACATTAAATGCTAGCAGTAATGGGTATAAAGTGTCCTATTTATTATGAAATTGTACATGAGCATGAATAAAATGTTTCTCATAATAATATATGAGAAATACGTGTTTCTCTTTTGGAAATTACCAACTTTCTGTCTGTGCTGCAGTCATGTTTAGCAGCTTCTTAATTACAATCTTTTCAGTTACAAAGGACCCGTAATATATTTGGTTTAAATGGGTGTTATGTTGTTTAAAATTGTGGTAAATAAAAAATGTTATTGTGTGCCAACCCCTATTAAACATTCCTCTACATTTTGACTGGAGCTTTGTTGTTACATTTTGTTTTTACAATTAATTTGTTGGGAGATATGATTGAAATCATATGGAAATATTTTATTCTGTTTGGTGAAGATACCGTTGGGACATTGAGACCTAGTGTATGTTAACTGAACCATTTATGTTAAAATAAAACGTAAGCAAATATATGTTTTACACTATTGTTTATTGATCGTGTTACAGCAGAAATTTTGTCATAATTACATTTTCCAGCTGACTGGATAAGTTTTTATTATACAATGATAGAGGAAATTTAATTAAACTGCTTCAGATAAAAATGACTTATTTTTAATGATTTAAAAATACTGATTTATTTTTAATCATGAAAGTTTTAATTTTTAGGACATGAATTATAGTACGTCGCACACTCATCGCATAACCTCAAGTAAGCTCACATCATGAAAAACACTGACATGTAATAGATGTACTGATTGAGTGAACGCTGAGAGATTTGACTACGTGAGGCTGAAGCCTCTAATGTCACTGAAGTTTCTGCATGTTGTCCATCCTCATCATTCACATCCCAGCATAGGATAGCCTCACTTTTTGCATGCCCTGACTCCTCCCCCTCCATGCCTTTGGCTCCTCCCACCCCTGGTATGTGAAATGTTTCCTGTCTAACTTTGGAATTTGTTTTAAAATGAGAATGTAATATTTTATTATTGCAAAAGACATGTTTTAGATGTTTAACTGTAGTTGTTAAAAATGTATGAATGTAGCCAAAAGTGGTTATCATATTGAAGTGGATATACAGTTGTCTTTCCAAAAAAAAAAAAAAAAACCTGCAAGAAAAAATTATGTTGGTTTTTGTCTAATTGGCTATCTGTTGAACTCGCTTTTCAGAAATTCGCTTGCGAAAACTGGTTGATGAGAGGGAAAACTTAATAGAGCAGGTGTGTTTCTGGCAGTTACTTTACATTGACTTTGTCCTCATTTTGTGCCATTACAAGCAAGATTTTCTGTTTTATTCTGTTCAGGTTAAGAGATTGAAAGGTCAACTTGAGCAGAAGAAACAGAAGAATGGTATAGAGGAAGCATCCAGCCCAGAGGGAGATGTACTGGAGAACGGCACTGATTCCAACATCATGGATATACAGAGTAAGAAACTGCCTGCACTCAGTCAGCTTCAGAGCAAATGTTTTAGAAACTTTTCTACAGCTCACAATATTCACTACATTGTTAGCAATCATTTTTAACAGGTTTGGTTTATTGCCAGAGCAAGTAAGACCCTCAGTCTGAGATGTTGAGAAATGTGTAATTGTTCCTTATTTCAGGGGATGCCAACAGACAAATCAATGATCTCAGATTTAAGCTTGTCAAATCAGAGCAAGAAGTCACAGCACATGAACAGAATGTGAGTTCCTTTAATATATTTTATTACTAATAATTGTAACACATTTTACCCTTTGAAAATATGAAATAGTGAAATAACATTTGAAGTTGTTTTAATTAACTCGTGTTGTAGGTCACAAGGCTCGAGGGTCAGGTGACCCGTTACAAAGCCGCATCTGAAAACGCAGAGAAGGTGGAGGACGAACTCAAAGCTGAAAAACGCAAACTGCAGCGTGAGGTACAATAGTCAAATAGTCTGCTTTCGTTAAAAAAAGTTCTACTTATATGTACATACAATAAAATGAATAGCTTGCGCAACTTTTTTTTTTTCATGGTAGTTACGCTCTGCACTGGACAAGATTGAAGAGTTGGAGTCCAGTAACAGCCACCTCTCGAAAAGGCTGGAGAAGATGAAGAGTGGCCGGGCAACAGCAACAACTCCCTAATGGTTTCAGATCTGTCCCATAATCTAACCAAAATCACCATTCCCAATGGGCATTTCCTATCATTCTGCACCTTATGCAAAGTTAATAAAACTATAAACAAGCTCATGAGAACCGTGATACATTATATTCTGCAACCGTGCCATTTCCTCCTATTTATCCATTTAGCTTGAGTTCTTCATCTTTGGAGAACCCAGTCAGGACTTTCTGAAGGATGCAGGAGGACTCTTTAGTGTGCTTCATTCAAATGCACAAACACTGTAGTTCAAAAAGTTAGAATGGTAATTGTCACATTTGAATCTTGCTGTGACTGAATTGATTCAAGCGTAATGTGCAAGGCTGCCCGAGATTATTTGGAGAAGGATCTTAAAAGTTACTCTTTGAAATTCTGAATGTGAATATCAGGGCATGTTGTCCAGATCTAGGATGTCTGGGTGGTCATTTGTTTGATTAAAGATAAAGACACCCGTTGCTTCACTAAGACAAGACAGACAACTGTTATGTTATGATCTGCAATAAAATGTCCATTTTAATTTTAAAAAGTTGTCTGTAGTCTATATATAAATTCACTTAACATATGCCTTCAAAACAGACCAACACTGGAGAGTCAGGGTACTGTGAACTACATACTATGTATGTATTTGAAATATTTTTGTGACAAAGAATATCACAAGTCAATTATTAGAGATAATTTTGCCTCTTGGATTTCTGACCTGTCCAAAGTAATTTTTAAAATGTAAAATATAAGTCAAATTGAGTATAAACTGAGCCAGATGCAATTAAGCTAGAACATACAGTGGGTACGGAAAGTATTCAGACCCCCTTAAATTTTTCACTCTTTGTTAATGTTTACTTATTTTAATATATTTGAGACATTTCTATGTGTTTGTCTCATGTTGTCATGTATTGTGTCTGGTATTGTAAAAAAAAGTACATATAAACACAGCAAGACAAACAGGTTGATATGGAAAATGGATATTTAATATACTTTAAACCCAAATAACATTGGTAAAATATAACAGCAACTCTTCCCCTCATACATACCAGTTAATTTAATTGTATGTGCAGATATATCATAAGGCTAATAATATTTGAGTAATGTTTTTTAAATGTAAAATAAATTTATAAAATTAAATGTAAATTTGAATATCTGTTTAACTGTTCTTACAGTTGACATTTCTTTAATGTAATTTTCTTAAAGGAAATTGAAAATTGATTATATTTCAATATGCAATAACCTATGGAAGACCATTTCTGCCATGGAATTAAAAAAAAAAAAGGTCAATTTCTGAGAAAAAAAAAGTCTGAATTATCAGATATAAACTCAAAATTGCACAAAAAATATCAGAATTGTGAGTTGTTGTTTTTTTTATCTTGTGGGGGATTCCATAATCCAAGCTTCCATAATAACCTCACTTGTATACCTTTAAAATGTATCAGTTCTAAATAAGATAAATATTTATATACATAAGTAAAGATAAATAAAATATTGTACAACATATCAAATTAATAATATACAGTGGAATTTTGTAATTTCTACACAAGAAATAGGCAAAAGCTGTACTCCACAATCAAAAGAGAATGAAGGATGAATATGATAGATAGAGGATTGTGTGATTATTATAGTGCAGTTGAATCACTGCCAAAACAGTATCTACTTCATTTAGCGATCTGTTTCCTCTATCTGGGATGTACGATACTCCACAACAGATTTTTTCACGTTCTTATCTTGAGTAAGATCTGTGCAACTAAGTGCCTTCCCTGTTACTGGATCATTATTGTTCCTGCAACAATTAAAAAAAAAGTCTGTTATTATCTTCCTACTATATAAACCTCCTCAATATAGAAGGCAACATTAAAGCAAGGAACTTCCTTTGCTGACCACCACAGGTAGATCAGATCCCTCTTATATGAGCATGCAAGACAACTTCCTTTCTAATAGCATTTTATTACCATATAATGTTGCTATGATAATATCATGGCTTATGAAAATAGCTTGTTTGTGGGCCTCTGTCTAGTAAGGAACCCTGTTACTCATGTTCACCATCACCCTCTGCCTGACACCCCTTTTGCAAATCTTAGTTTCATTTAGAAAGTGGGTGAATGGCACCTTGATGTACCATAATATTTCCTCAAGGAATAAAATCACTTTCCCAGACTTTTGCTGTACCTCGATGATGCTACTCCACATTAACAGTAAGAACCACGAGAGACAATTCCTGCACAATTCTGAGCATCTAACTCAGCTACTCTCAATGCACTAACACAAATCAATTGTAAACCACTCTTATGAATAAATCTCAAGTTTTTCAGACACTAATCCACTGAAACTTACGTCTTAAGATGTTCCTCAATGGCTCTTCGCTCATACACATATCCACCTTTGGCCTTGACTGGATCAATGAACATCTTCCCTGACAAAGGACATACCAGATGAGGAGGCACTTGAACATCGCTCTCACCTATATATTGCTGAAAAACAGATTGAAATGCAAAAATAAATAAATACATACATACCTACATAAAGTTGTAATGTTTTTTATAACTATTATCATAAAACAGGATAATATCCTAACAAATATATGCATACAGAAATGATTCACAATTAAATTTACTACAAGTGTACAGAGCTCAGACTTATACGTTATAAAATATGTACAGTTTTAACCTGTTGAAATGTTGACCTAGGGGCTGCTCAAGTACTTTTCTTTTCTAATCCCACTTCAAAAATATATATTTTTATTTGTTCTTAAGACATTTTAAAATGTATGATTGTCCAGTAATGAAATTGAGTGTCCTTCAAAATTCAGAAACATGAGTTCTCTATGACAAAAACTCTGGGCTAAGTTTGTTGGTAATAATGGAATTAAAAAGATTTTACCTTTTCAATGGTTTCCATGGACTGATGTGCATTTATTGCAGTGTCATCTTTAGCTGCTTGCTCATAGAGTTCTTTGCTAGTCAGGAATTCCTCTGCTAATATGCTAACGATACGATAGTGGACAAAAATACATGTACAGAAACAGATCGATGCTAAATAAATAATGTAATGCATTTTACAACTTAAATGGACTTTAGTCTCTGTCTGTGGTATGTTCTGATTATATCAGATTTGTTAAGTCCATTGAATAATAAAAAAACGTTTAGAGTTTTAAAGTGGTAATGAAAAAAACACCAGGTGAAGAAGGAGGCTACCTGTCTAGTGGATCGTCAGCCTCTGGGAGTATCAGAAGTCCATATACAGCATCCAAGATCTCTCTCATAGTAACATCAGCTGAGTAGTTTCGATCAAAAATGTTGTGGCAAATCCTTCCCACACTGTTGATGTTGCAATGGTAAATCTGTACTGCAGTTAAGGATTTTATAGAGTACAAAATGCTAGCGAAATACTTTTTTCTAAGGTGTTCTATGCTTTACTCTTAATGTATTAATGGAAAAACAGAAATCAGTTTATGAAAATTACTGTGACACTACTAAGGCTCAAGGATACAGGAGTATAGAACCGTACAACAGGTGGCTTTACTGGATAATCATGGCCAAACTGACAATACAGCTCAAAGGTTCCATTCTCATAGGGGGTTTCTGGAGGTCCTTTCATGACAATCCTCCAAAAAGCTGAAATATATTTGCATGACAACAACTTTATTGAACATACTTAAATGTGTAATTTTGACTACCTCATTTAATTAGAGGAAGCAACTGACGCTATCTGGTGAAGTGGCAGATATGCAAACCAATTAATGCGCTGCCAGGTTTTTGAGGATTATGACCGTCTGTGGGCAATATGCATCAAAGAAGCTTCTACCCACAAACAGAAATTGTAAGGTGGTGAGACTACATATATTAGACTATGTTTCATTTTCAAGAGTCGAGTATCAAAAACATTAGGACTGTTTTGTAAAGATATATAAGCAACCTAGTTTGGTGTATGCCCCCAATTACTGATATTGTTCATTATTGTTTAATTATTGATCAAATTATTCACAATTACTGATGTTAGGAACTATTGGTACATTTCATGCATGAAAATCTAACAGCAGGAGAAATAGCATGAACTGTCTTATTTTGACCACTACATAAAAGCAGATTTAATCATACTTACTGAGATCGGTTTCTGAGGGATACACAGAACAGTATGGATGGGGATCACAGTGAAGACTCTTCAGTTCTTCTAAGATCCGTTTATCTTTCTCCATGAAGCGGCCTGACTTGGATTCCCGTATCTTCTTTTTTAGTACACTAATAAGGAAATTATTTGTATATTAGTATGTAGAATAAAAAGAATTACATGATATTCCCTATAACTTTTTAAGTATTTCTACACCTTTTGGAATTCATGAATTAAAAGTATCTTTAAAATTATTACTTTCCTAGAATATTTAGAACACCAATTCATTTTTACTAGAATTTCTTTAAAGAAAAGAACCATATAAGTGTTTTCTAAATGATAACAATTGTCTTCATGTATCAGATTAAATTATTATTTACTTTTGTGGTGGGCAGTGAAAATTTTGGCAGGGGAAGTATAAATCTGAACCATTACAGGAAAGAAAAAAAAGCATTGCTATATTGATTCCTTCATTATGATTGGTTGAGCCATATTGGAAGCCATTGTAAATTATGCTGCGTTCATGCCATGTCGTAATTACCATAATTTCAAGATGACAACACGTGACTTGGAACTGTCTCAAGTCCTCGGACTCGAAATTATGCATTTCTATGGAAACACTATCAATGCCAAAGTGTTCGCGTCCTCATAGAACTCATAATTATAACTTGAAAGCTGGCAATGTTCTGAGAGCTGTACCACCTGACTGCCCCAGATTCATTTAGGTGCCATTGATGTTGATATTGCCATAGAAACTCATAATTCTAAGTTTGAGGACATGGACAGGCTGCGTTCATGCCATGTCATAGTTATTCTGAGATAACACATGCGTTCTACTCTGAGCTGTTCCACATCCTCAGAGGCAATCTGTGGTGGTCAGGTGGCAAAAGCAGTATCACACTTGCAGTCTGCAATATGGCTCTATGTCAGTTTGTCAAGTCTGACATTACGTGTTACAATTTCTGGG
This sequence comes from Sinocyclocheilus anshuiensis, assembly GCF_001515605.1. Lineage (NCBI taxonomy): Eukaryota > Metazoa > Chordata > Actinopteri > Cypriniformes > Cyprinidae > Sinocyclocheilus > Sinocyclocheilus anshuiensis. The sequence continues at coordinate 326,686 of NW_015544160.1, forward strand.
TCCAAACACGATTTCAGATCTCAAAAGTACACTGCAATTTTTAAAAAGCTTTTAAAATTTACACGAGTTCAAGTACAAGTTCTGCAAGCATGTGAATGGTTACCATAGAAATGGAGTTACCACAGTGTTGCCATAGAAATGCATAATTCCGAGTCTAAGGACATGGAACAGCTCAGAGTAGAATGTCACGTGTTGTTACAGTATCTCGAAATTACAGTAATTACGACATGGCATGAACACAGCTTTACTCTAGAAACATACACCTGTGACCTCATTACTTCGGTATTAATGCACCATTGTGTCTCTGTGTTGCTTGGAAACCATTCTGAAGGGCATTTCCCAGAATGCGATTTTGAGAGAGGGGACCACAGATGGAGGGGAAAATCTTGGGGGAAAAAAACATGATTGGGCTAGTTTTGAATAGCCTTTGGACTGGTTTTGTTTCACAGGCCTGATAACTCTTTTTTGTTGCTCCGTGTCGTGCCTAACAACGGCACTTAGATGTTCTAAATTTACTGTAAACCATGGCTTTTTGGGGCATATTGCTTTATTTGATCACAAGGCTCAACCGACGAGCAATGCGGCCTGAGGTAACGATGAGGAACTGAGGAACTTCTGCAGTTTTTGAAAACAGGTCGCATCGCTTTTGGTTCAGGTGTTTTGTATGTGCTTCGTTAAGTATGGGGCTGTTTTACTCAAGATGCCTACAAAGGAGATACCAAAGATGAGCAATATGGCTCTATATCAACAAGACTGTGATCATGGCCATTTTTTGTCAAGTATATCACGCAACTTTTACTGGGTCCAAATACCATTTTAGATCTTAAAAGAACCCTGTGACTTTTTAAAAGCTTAACTATAAATGAATAGTATTCACACATGAAACAGAGTAAAGGCTTGGACCTGGAAACAGTATTTGATATGTCATGACTTAACAAGTGGATAGAGCCATATCACACTCCTGCTTGTGTGATATTTAAAATAATTAAATAAATAAATAAATAAATAGTGGACTTGTAGTCTGAATTTGTGGACACTCAATAATACTTCTCTGTCCTGGCCACTTTTCCGGTGATTTGAGCAGGAAGCTTAATTTCTGGTCTTTCATCGTAGCCATGGGTAGCAAAAATTTCGGTCAAGTCTTCCTATTTAAAACAAATGAAAGAAGAAAATCTTAATTTCTAATCTTGTAGTAATATTGATGGTTATATATATTTTTCACAATAACTGCAGTTATTTGCAGAAATCCTTGGTTCTTTATCAGATGTACAAGTATTCTGAGGCTGTACAGGCTAAATTTAAAAGAGAGACTTTCATTTAAAAATATATCAATATCCATTACCTGTAATGTAAGGTAGGTAACAGCTCATGACTTTTACTTCATACCTCAGTTTTTATGGAAGACACAGGTACCCTTGTTCTCTCTGCCCTCAGTTCCATTGACAAGACAGTTTCAGTTTCTAATAGCCTAAGGGCAACTTTTGCATTCTCAGGCTTAAAGCAATATCCACCTAAAATCAACAGAGAAAGCCACAGTGATCTGTCAACTTCTTTCAATGTTGAAATAATTTAGTCAGTAAAATGGATTTCATCAACAAGTGCACACTTCTTTGAGTTTTTAACTACAGCAGTTTAAACTCAGATCTGTCTAGTGCAAGGAGGCTATAGTGCCCAAAGTGTAAGATCTCAGCCCAGGATTCATTCCCCCAGCCATAGGGAATCATGAAAGTGAAAGTGAAGTGACGTGTGGCCAAGGGCCAAGTATGGTGACCCATACTCGGAATTTGTGCTCTGCATTTAACCCATCCAAGTGCACACACACACAGTAGTGAACACACACACACCGTGAACACACACCCGGAGCAGTGGGCAGCCATGTGCCTTCAGCCTTTAGGTTACAAGTCCGACTCTCTAACCATTAGGCCACGACTGCCCCATCACCAGAATACTAGGCACTTCCGGCTCCACATCCACCATTCACTTCCTGTTTGTTTGTTTTTTTCATTGTTTGCACCTGTGTCTCATTAGCATTGTTAGCTCACCCTATATAAGCCCGGTTCTCACTCTCATTCATTGCTAAGTCTTGTTTGTGTCATTGCTGCAATTCTAAGCCTTGTATACTGTGTCTTGCTTCCTGGTCTTGTTGTTCTGCATGTTTTCTGGATTACTCTGTTTGCCTCAGCCCCTTACTCTGTCGTTGTTTTGGATTGCCTATTTGTATATGACCTTTGCCTGCCTTTGGATTACGTTTGTGGATTACCCATTCAATAAACTACTGCATTTGGATCCTTTACCTTCATGTCAACATGCAGTTTCATTACAATATTCATTACAATAAATAAATTCCCATTTATTTCAAGGGCAGTTGCTTGACTGGATCCTGCATTTAAAATCTTTGCTCATTGGAACAATTTTCTTTTTTTTTTTTAGCTAAGCATGTGAGTTATAAATGCCTATAAATTACTCTAAAATCAGACAAACATACTGATAGGCTAAACACTTTTAGGCTAAACCGACCACAAATAAAGTCTCAAGGCCTTAACTAGCAACAGTCTGTCCTGAACTGTGATGTCAAAAGCAATTATGGTTATGGAAGTTTCTTTTCTTTTTGTTTACCAAAAATCCATTTTACAACTTGTATTGTTACTTACAGAAAATACTAAAACATTTCATTAAAATGTATGGGGAAAACTTAATAACTTGCCTTAGGTTTGATAGTAGTGTGACCAAATATATTTATAAAATAGACCCATAAAAAATCATATAATAATTCAAATAAAAAACAATAGTATTTTGAGTTAATTTTGTGCCTTGAAAATGATTAGAAGAGAAAAATGTTAATACAAACACACAAACCTGTTACATAGCTGATTCCATGTAAAACAGTGTTATCTGCTTTGCCAACGATAACTGCATCAACCACAATATTGCTGTCCATCAATTTTCTGGCAATGGTGACTGGATTACTCATGGAACTGTACATTAGACAATAAACAGTATCCATAATCATTTTAGTTGGTGTACATTTTAAGACCATCGATTCAAGTAGTATAGGAATAGATACACAAATACACACACCTGAAATCATTGCCATCTGTCAAACACAAGATGCGACATCTGCAAGCTGGAAATCTTTTCTTGATATTGTCAAGCTCTGAGATACCACGAACAAGTGCATCATATAGCCTAGTGTACCCAGATGCTTCAATAGCATGCACTTGCTTCTACAAGTAAAAATTAATATGCAATACATTATTGATTCAAAAAGTACAGAAATAGCATTTATCATTACTACTAAGTTTTTTTTCTGTAATTGTGGTAATGGTGTAATAATCAGGACAAAAATACCTTGAAGGTTTCCAAATTTTCTGTGAATTTAAGAACAGTTTTCACTTTGTCGTTAAACATCACAAGGCAGATGACATGTTGAAAATCATATGACATGCTTCGGTTTGCAAAGCTGTCAAAGATTTGCTTGACAGCATCAATGCGCTTCATTTGACTTGCGGTGTCATAACATTCTTCCATCATTGAAGAACTTGAATCAAAGAGCACCTGATAGGAGCATTAATTAATTAATTTAGCATTAGCTTGTTTGTTCCTGTAAATTATGTACTCTAAGTTATATATTGATGTTGTATAATTACTTTATGAAACCATAGAGCTTTGAAATGATTCAACACTTCATACTTATAAGTGAACATGCAAAAATAATGATTTAAAATCTGATTAAATAAGTCTATTACTCGGAGTCTTTAACACCTTTTATGTGAATAAAAGGTTTTCTTTTATATTTCCTCAAAACTGTATTGTGAAAGGATTTATTACTTTTTCAGCACAGAGTATGTTGTGGCCAATTGGTGATAAAAAGTAAGCATGTACCAAACTGCTGTGTCCTGGTACAGTTAGGGATTATAGCCTCTTGAAAGTGTAGTAAACGTTGCAAAAGCTTCTCTAGTACTTACCACAACTGCCTCTTTAGGGGTTTTACTGACTTCAACAATGTTGTCAGTTCTGGTATCATTGAGTCTGATTGGGTAAGGTTGGAAAAAGGAGAAAGTTATTATTTATACAATTTGTACTGTAAACCATACAAATATAAAAGATTAAATGAGCTGCTCAGTCATGAAGTCATTTAATATATATATATATAATATAATACACAAGCCTTTAAGTTGATCAGCTAATGTAAAAGCTTTTCAATGTTTTTATTGTGTTTAATGTGTTTATTTGCTGGCTATTGGTTAAATTGGCAGTAAAGTACCCTATTTTACTGCCAAATACCTATAAAGATATACTATTGGCAAATTAAAACAGTGGGCAGGATCACACAGACCAAAACACAAATAGACATTCCAGCATTATTAGCATTTATCAAAGTACTGTAAATACAGTATATACATATAGCCCTTGTCTTTTATTTATGGGGGAAAGCTCTTAAACTGTAGATATACTTACATTCTAGCCAGATCATTCACATTTTTTGTGGTCTCTTTTCCAGAAAGACAGTCGAAAACCTTAATCTCATACCGGTCTGCCTTGTTTTTGTTCAAGTAAACACCTAGATTATCTATACAGATAAATAATGTTAGATCAGAATGAATGTCTATTGAAATATTTTGCTAAATATAAACAGGAAAACAAATCTTATTAGGTTTTTGGTAGTAGGGCAACTGAAACTTAATTGCAAATCTCCTATTGATGTTGTTTATCTTGTATATTTACAGTATAATCAATCAATTGATTAAACAGTCTAGCTTTTAACATTCAAAACATATAAAAAAATTGGACCTTCACTGAGATACACCAGCAGAGGTCCCTCTATTCCCATATTTGCCAGTTGCAGGGGTGGTGTGACAATCAAGTGACTGTACTCTTTGACATCCTCAAACATGTCTGAAAATGTTTTCTTCTGTTCAATCTGAAAGCTTTAAAAAGCATTTTGTATAAAAATGTAATATTGTTTTACATATCAAATATGATATTATTATTAAAATACAATATTTAGATTAAAATACATTTATATTTATAATATAAACAATTTATGTAATTATAGTTTTTTTTTTTCAAGACTCCTAAATATGACATACTTGCAACCTTGTGGGGTGCTGTTATAAGAGATCCACAATGGAAACCTATCAAATGATGCCGGAAGACTAAGCAAAATTTTCTCTATATCTGTAGCTCTTTGAATCGATGACTCCAGTAGATTCACCTCATCACAGTTTGGAATTTTTACACCATCTAAAATAAAAGCTCACAGCATTACGGATGTGGTGATAAACTGATGATGGTAAAACAAGCTTTTACCAGTGATTTTCTCCAGTATGTATGACCGATCAAATATTTCTGGTGTCCCTGGTACTCTCACTGGCTCAGACAGCCGCTGGCCAGAATAAGCCTTCAAGGATACTGTAGCATAGTTCTCCAGATCATTATTCTCATTCTGGTACAAACAAACAAAAAAAATGATAAAAATGGAATTGTGGTTTCAATCAACAAATTTGAGTAAACTTTATTTTCTTTTTAGAGTGGCTGCTACCATCACTGTAAATCTAGTATCTATGAACATAACACAGACCAAGGCAGTATATTTTTAGTGATAAAGATTTTTGTGCAATATTAATAATATTAATTGTATATACTTTTTCAAAACAGAATCATCTATCTTTTAAAAATGTCACGTGTGATAAAGAACTTATCTTTTTGCTTTATTTAATATTTGTCACAAATGTTATCCAAAGTTGTGAAATGTATAAAGTTCATGTGGTCATTTAAGATGCACATTACTGTCTGGTTATTGGGAAATAGGCTGCAGTACTTGTACTCCATGCTACTGGAATGAAAAACAGTTCTTATCTGATTTATGATGTGCTGTGTCAAGAAAGAAAAAAAAAACTGCAAACATACCTGTCCTTGAGCAATCAAGTAAGCCCAGCAGATATTTGCATATTCAAAAACATCACCATCTTCAATGACCTTTGGGCCTGATCTTTCATTAAGACCTGGTAACAACTCTCGGAAAAGAAAATAAAGACCCTCAACAACTGCAATCTGAAATGAAAATATAAAGGAGTTATTTTAAGATTTATGATTGGACTTAAATATTTAATGGATAATATTGCAATGATAATAATTCACTTTATATCAGTGTGTGAAAATTACTAAGATAAATACATTTAAAATTCAACCCCATTCTTTGAATAATTTACACACTTTTTATTATACAAAATATAGTCTACCTTTTGTTTTCTAGTTACATGCAAGTTCCCACAGATCAGTTGGAATAAACTTTGAGCCAAAGCATTGCATCCACTTAGTCTCCGAATATATGCAACCACTTTCATAAATTCTTCTCCACAGTGTCTATGTTTCTAAGAATAGGACAAAATACAGAAAATGTTACCAATAGTTGCACTGAAAAATACAGCAATATGTTTTATCTGAAGTTTGGAGCTGCTGGCATCAAAACTGCTGTCAAGAAACAGATGGATACTATTGCATTGTTTTGGTAATTACGTGAGCTGTGGAGCAGTTGGCTCTACTGTTCTCATGGTTTGAGTACCGACATGCCCATAGATACAGTTGATCATCCTATCAGTGTGAATGTCTCTAACAACATCAAAACTCACCCAATAACTAACCAAATAAATAATGAAACAGTCTTTCAAACAAGCAAAAGCTATCGCGTAGCTTTGACTATATAAATAACACTAACATGATTGGCTACAGTTGTTTATTTTTTTAGGGATGGAGCTAAACTGTAGGACAATGGATCCTAAGGAGCAGAATTAAAGAACTCTAAATTCAAGAATCTAGATTCTCTGGAATTTAACCTTATCACACGTCACGATGTCATTGGACTCACTTCTTTGATTGTGTCAACTAATATTCCAGTGTTAACTGAAATGAAACTCTTTGATAAGATTCAAAGAATGGTGTTTGAGTTCTAGCAGTTAATATACATTGATGTTACAGACCACTTCTTGCTCCTCTTATTCCTCTTACAAACCATTTTTTATCTTGCTCAAAATCTTTCCATCACTATCAGAGAAGTGACAGCCCCAGGATTGTGTGAGTCCTGTGTAGTTTAAATACCAGAGAATCTTGAAAGTGAATCTTGAAAAATATCATGTCAGTATCTGGGACTATTCACCATGTTAACCACCAGATGGAGACTGATTTAAATTATTTTTCTTGTTTGATTACTATTGTAACCTGTGCCTCATCATTCTGGTGTCATATGCTTTTCATACATTTATAAATTGTGTGTGTGTGTGTGTGATGTGTGTAACTGGTATTCCCTATATGGTATGAGGAACAAATGTCCCCACAAGTATAGTAATACCAGTAAATTTTGACCTTGTGGGTAATTTTTTGGTTCCCATGAGGAAACAAACTTATAAATCATACAGAATAAAGTTTTTTGAAAATCTAAAATAGCAGAAAGTTTTGTGTGAGGGGTAGGGTTAGGGGATAGAAAATACAGTTTGTACAGTATAAAAATGACTAAATGACTAAATAAAAAGCATTACTCCTATGGAGAGTCCCTGTAAACCACATATACCAACATGGTTTATGGACTGATTTAGACTTTTTTTCTGTTGGACTGTGTTTTTGAACTGCTATGTTTTTGGGATTTTTGAATAAACCTTTGTGGATGAAGCTGCATTTGTGAATCGTTTGCAACTTGGATTCACCCATTCTAGGCGACCCAGGTTCTAGATAAGCAAGCATCAGACCTTGACGAAATAGAAATGATAGTATTTTAACATACAATGGCATACAGCGTTGACAGAAAAACACTTAGGCCTTTCTGTGTTTGCTTCACTGAGGGTGAGACATCTTTTTGGAAGAAAAGACTTGGACTTGGTTTCTCATTATCAAACGATGACAGAAAGAACTGTAGAACTGAATCCTCAGTGATTCCAAGTTCACTTAGTTTGTCAACATAATTATACTCTTTGCCTCTGTGGGAAAAAAACAACAACATATAAGAGTAATTTACTTATGTTATCTTGGAAAACACAATACTGAAAGATTTTCAATACTTTAAACAATATAGTTAATCAGTAGTACATGTTTGTTCATGTAATTATATTTTTACTACTGATTTACTATATTGTTTAAAGTATTGAAAATCTTTCAATATTGTGTCTTAACACACACACACATACATAATGATGTAATCTCATGATATGATCATCAGTGACCTGATGTGAAGAACTGGTGCTGGTATATTGCTTTCGAGAGAAAGCCGTAGTGTCACATCTCTCAGTGTATCACTTTCGAGGTCAACTTTGATTTCAAAGTCCCCCTATTGAACAAATATAAGAAAAATAAGATGACTGAAGTTGATCCAGAGGAGATTTGGGATGGTTGTAACACATGTAAGTTTAACTCATTTGTAAATGAGTCACAAGGATGAAATGACTTTCATGCATGAGCACCATGCTCCTGAGGTGACTGGAGATGTGGTAAGTATATTTGTACAAATATAAAGGATTTGACTTTTGGGTTATAATATGATTCTGTATCATGTTAAATGACAGAATGCAATCAGTAGATTCTTCTGTTTACATTTGATGTATTACACTGTTAATGGAAAAAGCAAAAACAAAAAGCATAACAACCATCCTTGGTCTTTTCTACACTTGATACTAACAACATTACCTTCTAAATGTGAAACTTTGGGGTTTGTTTTGGTGAATCAATAGATTTTCAACTTTTGATTAAAGTGATCATACACCAGCAGTACCTGTAACATTATGTGACAGCGGATGACACTTGGTCCTTCATTTCTGATGTTGGCCTGTCTTTGTGTTGGTGGTAACACTGTTAAATTTTCCCTTGGTGTAAATATGGCATATAGTTCGCTCCCACTTGCAATATGTCTGTCATTCAAAGACCCTTTAATGATAAAGATAGAAACCATGCAGAGAAATTAAATTAGTGAAAAACATGCAGAATTGATAATAGCAAGAAAGTCATAAAGTGTCAACAAAAAGTTTGTGAACTCTTTGATCTGGATATCTGCACTATATATTTTTTTTTATATGGACTGATCTTAATTTAATTCCCAACTATACACAAATACAATCAACACTCATTACTGTCAGACTCTCAGAATCCTTCATCATTTGAATTAAGATTATAATTTTTTTTTTTTAAATCACATCCACCACAAAACCACCTTTTTTTTACTTTGAGATACATTAAATACAGATTTAAAACCATAAAAAGAAATAGTTTAAAAGCTATAATACTATTTTTGAAAACAAATCTTTGCATAGCTGTGACAGCAAACACAGGCATCTAACAGTTAATCTTAAAAAAAAAAGCATATACATAAACCCAAATAAGAAATAAAAGAGTTATATAAACATGTCCTATTCTGTGTCTTAAACTCCTGAAACATTGGGCAGTCAACTCCTGAGCAGTCAATGCAATTTGGGAAAGAAATCTATTAAAGGGGTCATATGATGCTGCTAAAAAGAGCATTATTTTGTGTATTTGGTGTAATGAAATGTGTTTATGTGGTTTAAAGTTAAAAAAACACATTATTTTCCACATACTGTACATTATTGTTTCTCCTCTATGCCCCGCCTTTTTGAAACGAGTCGATTTTTACAAAGCTCATCGGTCTGAAAAAGCGAGGTGTGCTGTGATTGGCCAGCTATCCAGTGTGTTGTGATTGGCCGAATACCTCAAGCGTGAGACGGAAATGTTATGCCCCTCATCATACTGTTGATGCCGTCTCCCGGAGCGACAAGACAAAATCATGAAAACCCATTATAAACGAGGCATTTGTTGCATCCAGTGGGGACATAATTACGGATTATAATGACTTATACTGTCTTTTTACGCGTTGTGTTGCATCGCGCCGCGTAAACAAAACCATGTCTGCATTTGTGATCAGAAATGACAAACAAGCACTAACGTTACTCTACACTGCTCAAAATTCGCGTTTGAATCATCAGTGGCAAATGATAAAAGAAAACGTACTTACGTGAGTCAGAACAGCCGGCATTGTAGTCTACTCTCCCAGGATCAGTAAACAGTCCTCCATAAAATGAACACTGCTAATGAGAAGACACCACATTTGGTGCTGGAAACAATTGTCTCTTTATTCGAAATAAAACAATGTTTAAATATGATCTTCAAAAACATTTGAATACTTACATGTGTTGAAAAAGGGGTCATCGGTCAAAGGCATACCATCAGCAGTGTAAAGGCATACAGACATGTTTCTGTCAAGCTTGTTTTCATGGCAGATGCGCAGCATCAGGTCTTCCACTGTATTTTGCGAGGGATCTATACCTGTACAATGGTAATGGGACAAAAAAAAACTTCTTTTTTTTTTATAGTAAAGGTCATACACCCTAAATAACTCTAGCAATATGTGTACTTAAATTTAAGTATAAGCATCTTGTTTTGACATCTTTCAGTTCCCTTATTACTGTAATTGTCTTTTAGCATGAGGAACAACATTATGTTTATGAAGTGTGTAGGCCATAAAGATTTACCTGTGATCTTTTGTATCCCAGGACATTTTGGAAATCGATAGGATATTTGAAATGAATTAAGTGACTTCATTACAGGCATTCCTTGCATCTCTGAAATTGGTGCATTGCCAATTTTTTGTAGGTAATCAACCATTTTGACATACCGGTTCTTCTCTGCTTGTGAAAAATCTTTTAACAGAACAAAAAGAAAATGACCCGTAATATTCAATACAGAGCTGATTAATTTCATGAGAACTTGTAGGGAGAGTGAGGTAAGATGCCAGCCACTATACTGTACGTTGGACCTCCTCCCGATTTGACCATTTAGAACTGCCTATCATCATATCTGTAATTATCTTTGAGAGGAGACATGCACGTCCAATCATTTTAGATTTTCATTTATTACAATCAAATATAAAATATTGATAAAATATACATATATTTTTTACTTGACAAGGCATTTACCCCGGATAGTTCAACATACACTTTGACATGGTCCCAATATAGTGCACTTTATTGCTAATAAATAGATAAAATGGTCTTTGTTGACACCATCTTGTATACCAGGGCTGTCCAAACTCGGTCCTGGAGAGCGGTGTCCTGCAGAGTTTAGCTCCAACCCTAATTAAACACACCTGAACCAGCTAATCAAGCTCTTACTAGGCATATAAACTTCCAGTCAGGTGTGTTGAGGCAAGTTGGAGCTAAACTCTGCAGGACACCGGCCCTCCAGGACCGAGTTTGGACAGCCCTGTTGTATACTGTCGTGCATTATGATGTATCAAAATGATAGATATTAACAGAACAGATTTTAAAAAGCAAAAAAAAAAAAAATTTTTGAGAATAGAACTCATACCCATGCCTTTTAAGGTCTCATCATTGACACTGTCAAAAAAATCCAGTTCTTCTTTAATCCCAATGTCAATGAATTTTTTGTAGTATTTTTCCAATCTGTAATTCTTAAGTAATATGAATATTTTTTCCATCTGAAACACACGTCAATAATATAAATCAGTAGGATGCTTTCTGTTAAAAATATATCAAAAACATAACTTTTGTGCAAAGCTTAAAAAAGCAGTTTTCAGCAGTATTCATGTCATGTTAGAGCTATCATTACCACTCATGTAGCTTTGGTCTATTGATGAAGCTTTTTTTTTTTGCATGGTTAGCAAACAGTCCCGCCCCAAACTCACACCACTGGTTGTCCATCAAGTGTAACATGTTAGTAACGACTGTTTAAAAAAAAAAATCTGTGGCTTAAGAATTTGTTTGAAGTGTGACTAACTTATGATGCACAAAAATGTTTCTTCAAAAAAGTGTGAACATAGCTACGTATGCACTGCAGCTATACTGTTGCATTTGACTATATTTTCCTCTACATCAATAGATGGCACAAAACCCACTGTAGAACTTTTCTAAACATTTGTTTTCCATTAAAATATGTAACAAGGTTTCCGGAACTCTGTAACCTATATATATATATATACATATATATATATATACTGAACAAAATTATAAACGCAACACTTT
>NW_015544161.1:0-2419 GCF_001515605.1 Sinocyclocheilus anshuiensis
AACGCAACATGTGTGTGTGTGTGTGTGTGTGTGTGTGTGTGTGTGCAGCAGTCATGTCTGCGTGGAGGAAGGTGTATTCCAGATTTGTGTCGTCCACAGCAGTACAGCCTTTTCCAGCTCAGCAGCCGAGAAAGTGCCAATTGCACAGTTTAAAAGCCCCCACTGGCGCGGACATGATAGATAGTTTAAAAATGAGGACATGTGTTTAAAAAAGGAGAGGAAAGAAAGGAAGCAAAGAAAAAAATTACACAGCACAGCAGAGATGCCAAGAGAGTGTGATGAAGAGTGGACTGGAACAAAACACATGATAAATTAATTAATTAATAATGCTAACTAGTATACATTTGCTAAAGAAAACGTGAGCGTGCTTGTGCGTGAAAAACTTGCTTTTGATGCTCAGGCTGTTCTGGGTGATTTCAGAAGTGTTTTATAACATGCTGGTAATATGGTTGCTTACTGAGTCCAGCCCTAAATAGTATTCTGATTTCCAATCTATATTTCTTTTGCGCATTTTATTGTCCCAGATCGTGCATCTGATCGCACAGGAAATGATATCACTGCTCTCCTACATCACAGTGAGTGTGTCGTCTCCATCCTTTCTCCTTTTCACTCCATCATTTCAACAAGCCATTTCATAATTCAGTTTACAGTAAAGGCTGATATTGACAAAAGAGGACAATAATTATCCATTAAAAGTGCTAAATTATGAGGCGGCAACCTGAGGCGGCAATCACAACACATTTAACCTCCATCATATGAGGCTTTTTCTAAGTAAAACAAAAACATTCAGTCGGACATGATGGATTTAGTTTTTATCCAGGATTTGATTAGATCAGGAAATTGGCTATATAATGTTCTACATAATTAGTTAATTTTATTTTTCTCTAGTCACATGGCATTGCTTATGTCAACAAAAAAGGATAGCTGTTTTAGAGGTGAGAAATTTAATACAATATTAAGAAAGGTTAAGAAAGTTTTTCTTTAATCTACACTGATAAATAATAGATAATAAGAGACATGTATTAAGAAAAATTTCCTCAATGTATCAGTGGAAACACTTTTTTTTTTTGATGCATTTCTTCAAGAATGGTCTATTTTCTATTGTTTCATCCACCAATTTATTATTTCTATTATTTTATCCATGCATTCATTTCATGTAAATACAGTATATGTTATTGTAAATATGTTAATTGTAAATACAACAGACTAGCCCAAATTCCTAAGAAAAATAAATACTAAATGAGTAAATAAATAAATAAATAGTAAAAAGTAAAAACAAACAAGCAAAAATAAATTAAAGTAAAAAGAAACAATCAAGAAAAATAAATAAATAAATCTTGAGATTTTAATGGTACAACTTTGGTAAATGCTACGTTAAAACAAATGTTAACAGTAAGTTTCCATATTTTAGAAGTTGGATAACTGTAATAGATCTAACCTTACATTTACTGTAATTTTACAGTAGAATACTGTCAAATTAACAGCTTTTGAAAGTGAGAAAGAACAAGTTTTCATATAATTTACAGTAAAAAAACAAATTTGGCATTTTACTGCGTGACACTTTACTTTGATGTTGTCAGTGTATTATAAAGGTACAAATATTAGTAATTCAATAGGTTTGTTTGTTTTTGTTTGTTTATTTATTTATTTATTTATTTTAGATTTAACTGTTGCTACCATATTTGGTGAAGTTCTGGCAGTTATTTAAATTTCGCACTCATTTATTTTCTTTTATTTTTTACATAGACACACACACACATGCACAGGTTAATACAGAGAGAGCCTGGTGTGTGTTGTGAATGCAGTGGGTGAAGTGTGGAGGAGTGTCTTGCATGTACCGCGTGAGTGAACGCGTGTAAAGACGAGCGGATCACAGATGTAAGTATCACGGCCCCGGTGCCTGCTGTATTAATCTTCCCACCGTCTCTCCCAGCCGGGGCCGCTGTTGGTCCGATGCGGGGCCCCTGGGGGCCCGGGACGAGTGATGCGTGTGCAGGCTGTCAGTGATGAATGGAGAGCCGCGTAAAATCTTTTTAATAACCTATGAGAAAAGAGTCCAGAGAGCAGATATACATACCTGCAAATGGAGGACTCTCGCCGGAGAGTGTATTACAGTCCGCTTGACTGCGTTTTTAGAGCCAAAAGTGTGGGAGGAATTATTATCTCTAAAGACAGAGAGCGAGAGATACACACACACACACAACAGCTTCAATTCAACAGGTTCAAAACCACAAATCCACAGCTCTTGATGGGAGTCAAATAGTAACTTTGGAAAGTGTCAGGTTGAATCCTTCGAGAAATATTTCCCTGTTGAAAAAAAACAGCATATGCTGGTTAGGTATGTTTTGAAGCATGGCTGCTGGTTTAAGCTGGTCCTAAGCAACTATCTCCTGCTCAGGACCAGCACATGACCAGCTTA
>NW_015544161.1:2472-3059 GCF_001515605.1 Sinocyclocheilus anshuiensis
ACCAGTTTTAATATAATGCAAATTGGTTTGATATTTTATATAATGACATTCATACAAGTTCTACATCAGTGTCCAAATACTTTTTTGGTGAGAGTGTATATGTAATATTTGCAATATTCGTTTTTTTTACACATCATATATATATATATATATATATATATATATATATATAAATGTTTTAAAGAGATATAAACTGGTGTAAGATCTAAAAGAAATGCTGACACCACACCAAAATACACACTTTCATTTTTACATTTATTTATTTGTTTGTTTGTTTGAAAAACGCCCATGGATTGAGCACTTTTTTGCATTTCAGTAACAGGGATGTTGTGTGTAATTGTTGTCTGTTGCTGCAGGTTCGATGGTGAAAAGGGTTTGGTGAAAAGGGACTTGACATGAGTTTGGCTGCTCTTCTCACTTGCATGCGCTCAAGGTGAGAGGCAGCCTGTCAGAGTGTCATAATTACCCATGAGCACTCACAGAGACGGCTGCTCTGACAACCTGCCGAGACACTTGTGAAAGAAGACGCTCGGTTCAGCGACACACAGCCACTTTAGCAGCAGATAAAACACGACACTCACCCGCTC
>NW_015544161.1:3127-4037 GCF_001515605.1 Sinocyclocheilus anshuiensis
CTTTATCACTGTCATCTTTCTTTTGCTCAGTCTCTGTGGGCATCTCGCCGTCTGCTGCGCTTCGACCCGCATGCCCGACTCTCACAGACACACACACGCATGCACACACACACACACACTGGCAAGCTGATGACGGCAGTTTGGAAACACACTGGAGGCCTGAATGAGGAATCTGACGACACTATTAGAGAAGGTGAGACTATGCAAAAGTGCCATAATTCTGCAGTTTCTCCTTTCTTTCACTTTGGTGAAAAGACTTTTCTTGTGTAAAAGAAACTGCATTATAGCATAATAATCTCACAATGGTTCTACTTTGGCATTATTGCTTCATTAAATGTAGTCCATTTATTTTTGCCCAAATTCAATGTTATTGCAGGTAATTCATTGGTGGGTCTTATTTCAAAGAAAAGACAAAATAATTCAAATGAGACTTGATTTATTTATTTATTTATTTTTACTTATTAAAAACTATTTATGTTCAGAAATACACTACTGTTCCAACGTTTCGTGTCATTAAGATTGTTTTTATTTATTGATTTGTATATCTGAAAGAAATTAATGCTTTTATTCAGCAAAGACATGTTAAACTCATCGAAAGTAACAGTAAAATGTTTACATTGTTATAAAAGATTTATATTTCAAATAAATGCTGCTATTCATCTGTGAATCCTGAAGAAAATGTCTAAAAAAAAAGATTAAAAAAGCTATTGTTTTTATTATTTTGAGCAGCAAATCAGTGTATTAAATGAATGAATAAATACTATTAAATTGAATGAATGAATGAATTAATTAATTAATTAATTAATTAATTAATAACAGAAACAACAAAGATTCTTTTTTTTTTAGATTCTTTTGTGTGTGTGTAAGTGTGTGTGTGTGTGTGTGAGTGTGAGTGTGAGTGTGAGTGTGT
>NW_015544161.1:4462-6522 GCF_001515605.1 Sinocyclocheilus anshuiensis
GTGTGTGTGTGTGTGTGTGAGTGTGTAAATGAGATCACATACCCATTCTTTGAAGATGAATCCCTGTAGAGGTCTCTCTTTTCCTGTGTGGGAGAGACCAGGCCTCATTATCTCCTCTTGATTCATCCTCTACTCCCATATCACCAGTGAATATTGTCATGTGATCTGGATGTACATGTTCAGATGGGCCGTATACAGCTGCTGGTTGGTATATTCTGTGCGGGTATGTGAAGAAAAAAAAAAACAATACTCAATTAAAATGCTGATGGCATCAGTAGAGAGGGGAATCTGCTCAAATACAGGACAAAAGGGCAACAATGGGTAGAAAACCACTTAACTGGGGTTGAAATTTGAGAATATTTCCTGTGCTTTGCTGTTTACAAAAACAAAGTATCCCCTAATTGTTAATGTTCAAATGTTATGTATTAATTTTTCCTTAAGTGCATTAACCTTGTGTGATTTTTAACTACCTTCAAAGCACCATTCCTGTTATTATCACATTATCACATTTGAAATATGAAGTATTTTTATTTTATTTTTTATATATTATTTTGAAATTTGTGACACATTTGCATATTTGTATTTAATTATTTATACTTAATTTCTAGACATTATAACAAGTTAAGCATTTTATCATATTTTGTTTTTAAATTGTAAGTAGTTCATTAATGCCACATAATATTATGCTTATATTTAAATCTTTGGTGTTACAAAGATTATTACAAATAATATGGTGTTACAAATATTGGACTTAAAAAATAATAAACCCACAATCCTATATAGGACAAATGGGTTGGTTGGAATATAAAATAAAATAAACCCGTGACACTATAGGACAAACAGTTTGAATGATCCTGAATAAACAAAATGTTCATCCTGTAAACATTACTTCAAAGTGCATTAAAAAACAATTCGGCATATCATACCTTTTACTGCAGAGACCTCTTGAATTCACTTCATGTCTGAGTAGCGTCATCATTAACAATAAAAGTAGGCTTGTCCCAGAGGGTTAAAGTAGTGTTGTCACTGTACACATCTGTGTGGTGTGGGTCCTCTTGGGTAATTAAAAATGTATCATTCAATCTTAAACTGATCTTATAGATATACAATCTTCTCAGTTCAATGCATCAATGAGTTGGTCTTAAGGGCTTGAGAGGTTTCATGTGCAATAGGCTGATCTGAAATATGATTTGTCTCAGTTATACTGTAAACTTGATGCTAGCAGGAGAGATGGATCTGGCTGAGCATAAGTAATAAGTGACCAGTTTTGATATCTGCAAAGAAAGATTAAAGTAATATTCATGGTAAACACTAAACTTTGATTTATATGTAAATCTTCTTCATAGATTTATGCAGTACAGCTGCTATTGAAAGATTATGTTGTTTAGCCAAGGTGTTTATTTACAACCAGCATATTTGAATATATTTCCTGCACTTCCAGCAGAGGGCCGCATTTGAAGTCAAGGATGAGAGCTTGCCTGATCAATAGCATTAAAATAATGTGTGATATAAATTCGTAATTTCAATGACTCACACAGATTTACATGAAAAAGCCAGAGCTAATAGCTGAGGGTAGCTGTTAAATGAAGTAGTCCTGCAATTAACATATGTCACAATGACTTTAATAGATCCTCATCCCATTAACAGAACAGTGTTTAAATCATGACATATTGTGTGGCTCTGTGGCTTTTAGAAAGGCAGCTTTGTGAAATATGACTTCAGTCGAGGAAGGGCCAGCATGTCTTCTCCTCCCACTCATCTTCATTTGGTTCGAAAAGAGACTTCTCTCCTCAATTACTGGTAGGATTTTACCACCCACAGGGCATAAATCATTCGCACAGTCTTTTAATAACAAGATATGTCTTCATGACTGCGCTAATGACAACATAAATTGGTTCAATCAAGCTTATAGTTGTACAAGTAAGAAAAAATCCTTGAGTCACTTGAGCAGGAGTAAATCGAAATCGAAACAACCTGTGGAGTTCAACCAGTTTATAAGATTACATAAATTATATATATATATATATATATATATATGTGTGTGTGTGTGTGTGTGTGTG
>NW_015544161.1:6583-33750 GCF_001515605.1 Sinocyclocheilus anshuiensis
TGAAAAACAGAAGGTTCAAATTCATTTTAATATAATACCTACCTCTATGCATGTTATGTTATTGTATAACAAGTGTAAGGTAATGTAAAATTGATGTCCAAATGATACCACAGGTAAGATTTTAAACTGAATATAAATGCAGACATTGAGACTCTAAAAATCTTTAATATTCATTGATGGGCTCTTATAGTGAATGTCTGATAACTATACTCATTAGGTTCTCCTAATGAACACATCTGTCAATGGTGTTGAACCTCAGGCACTTCTTAAAAAAAAAAAAAAAAAAGAGGCAGGGGCAGGATAATTATCCTGAACTTTAATGCATTCAAATAAAATTAATAAACATATGATAATAATATCTAATAAACTATAAAATATGAAATTATTGTTGATACATTTAAAAGATCATATGTTTGGACTGCATTCAACATTTCCATCATAGCATCCTCAATACACACAAAATAATTAAAAACTGGTAAATACACAAAAATAAAATAGCATTTTATTTGACAAAAATCTAAATCTAATATTGCATGGACCATGGTTTTAAGATGCAAATGATACATAGAAAACTGCACTGATTTTTATTTATTTTTTAATCCTGGAACATGTGGGTCAAAACAGTCCATTTCGGTATCAACCACTAGCTTCTGTCCTCAGTTTCTTCAGGATCTCCTCCTGGCTGACAGCTGCAGTCACCTTGATAACTTTTTCTCTGGATTTGGAACCCTATATGAAGCAATTGAAACCACATTAATTATTAATAATATATCATTATAGTGGGCAGAAAACATTTAAATACACCATAGTTGGCGTTTAAGGCTGCTGACCTTATCTAATGATACTTCACTCTTCTTCAGCTCCAGGACTTTGGATAAATAGCGCAGCAGTTCAGCATTGGCCTCTCCGTCTGTCGGCGGTGCGGCAATGAGGACACCCACCGCCTCCTCAGACACATCTGTCACAAACACAATGCTCATGGTGCATGAACTCCTCATACACAAAGGCTAAGTTTCTTTATTCATATATTTATGATACTCAACCAGTGATTGCGTTTTGTTTGGCCCCGGGTTTAGCATGTATTGCTATTGTAATCGTCCCGTCTTTTAACTTTAGTAACGGCCGGGCGGTGTCTCCGGTGGTTTTGGGATGCTTTTACTCTAAAAGAGAAAACAGTTTTACCTTGTTACATGATTAATGCCATTAACTGACGGTCAGAACATCAGTGTACCAGAATTAAAACTAGGTGATACTTCACTCATCTTTAGGTGATATGACTGCTATCATTATTAAACCTATAATGATTCATATAAAAGCACGAATACATATTAATATTCATAAAGAATGTATTGTAATATGTAATAAGCCCTACCGGCTTATCCTTTCTAGGCATAGTGTTGTATTGTGAGTGAACACTAATAGAGACAGAGCTGTAAAGTGGGATTTTCCGCGTCCGACTGCACAATGCTGAGGGACGCACAAGTGGAAATAAAGATATTCGTACAGAACTAAGAATTTGGGAATGCATTAGCTAAAAAACATAAGCTTTATTCAGGTATCTTTAGTGAGCAGCATCGGACACGCGCATGACAACATATTTTAAATACATCAAACACTTTATCCACAGATGTAAGTATTTAAAGGTTAACCCCCATTTCACTGGATTGAAGAATGATTTGAAGTTATTTGCAAAATCTCTTCAATGGATGACGGACAGAAATGCCTTGAAACTTCTTTCTGCTTTGGATTTATACATGTTATTAGATTAAGACCCTCACCCCTTTTTTTTCTTTTTTTTTTCTCTGTATTGTTCTGTTTTTCTTTAAATGCTGTTTCAACACGAAAAAAAAAACAGATTTATGATTGTTAAAATATGCCTTAAGTGTTTGTCTTTGAATAATGTTTATTAATTAAAATAAATAAAATAAATACAAAAATACATTTAGAGCGTCAACAATGCGCGCAAAATGCGCAGAACAGAGACTGCGTGAGGGAAAATGAGAATTTATTTGTCGTTCTGAAGTCGATTTTTTTGAGGCAGTGTTTGCTCTTATATTTCCTTTGATGGCATATAATATATATTATTACTTACCATAAATAATAATAATAATAGTGATTTTCATGTATTTTTAAAAATGAAATTATATACTACATATATTATAATAATTGTTTTAAAGATATTATTAAATAACTCTTTTTGGTAGCAATAGTGATTATTATTATTATTATTATTAACAACAGTAGTAGTTGTCTAGCAGTACTAGTATTTTTTTTTTATTGTCTATTTGGTTCTCCTTTTATTTACGGGGTATTCCTTTCCAGAATAGAGATCCCTCCTCCAAGATGCAGTTAAGTTCCTCCTATTTTCATCCAGCTAAAAACTGGTTGTTGACACTGAGACTGGCTCTAACACTTTGTCTCACTGAATGCACAGCTGCCAAAAAGATTCATCTTTGTCTCCAGATGCTAGACAAACACGCCATTTGGATTTGTTAAAACTCCTAGTTGATTGCCTTTACCAAAGTATAAAGGGAAGTTTCATCATGGAGAACAGCTTGAGCCAAGAAGCAGAGGAAAATCCCTATCTGTGGTAAGAACTGTTTTAAACTCTTGAACATACAGAAAGTCAGTTTTAAATGCATAAAGTCTGAACCTTGAATCAGTATTTTCTATTCAGTTTAGACCCAAGGACTGCAAAAATAGGGCATAGTGCTCTCTAATTAATTTAAGTAAAATAAAATGCAAAATATATTCTCTCAACAAGCACTTGGGCACAGCTTTGAGTTGAGCTGACAATTGATAGCTGTCAGAACTCACACAGATGTTTCTCACCGCTGAACTGTTCTTCATGACTAGACTTGTCTTTACACAGACACACTTGCTTTGATCCCAAAGTCTCATTTCAGTGAATCTACAAAATCCTCTGAGAATTATATATTAATGTAGTCTACTGATGTTTATTATGGCAAAAGGCAAGCTGTCAAGAAAACACTTGCATTTCTAACTTTTGTTAATGCATATCTGAAATAAAACATACAAGCTTTCTAAAGAAACCTATGCGTGCAGATAGTAAAAAAAATGTTTTTTAGTTTTCAGAGAACACCGTCTCTCAGACGTAAATGGAGAAAGCGCTACGGAGGCCTGGACGGCAACAAACTGCTGGAGCCAAATAAGGAGGATGACAAAAGAGGTAGACAAACAAAACACTGCAAGAGTGTCATTTAGATGTGAGGCTGTGAACTTGGTGATTTCCACTGACAGTGACCCTGGTTGTGAGCGTCACATTAGCTCCATTTATTCTGATCATTGATCGGGTCACCACTCAAATCCCAAATTCACATCAACTCTATAGGGAAACTCCAAGTTCAGTGTGAGAGTGCTGCTTAAACTAGGCCAAATGAATGGGACAGTTCTGTAGACACTCTCATTTAACTGGGCTTGTGGTCAACATTTGGGCTATAAAATGTGCAAAGGCAGTGTGTGTGTTCTGGGGAGGAGTGATGTGGTATATATTGGTTTTAGTGTGGCTGACGAACACATAATGCTATAAAAAGCCATAGAATCTTTGTTATATCTTCCTTTTTCAGTGACATGAATGTAAATTTGACATTTATAATAATATAAACATTTTTTCTTCACAAATTACATTTCATTTATAGTCATTTATTCTTTTAATTAATTACAGTTGTATTTTTAAGATTAGAAATAAAGACTGCAGCAGCAGTTTAACGCAATAGTTCAACCAAAAATGAAAAACGGCTGAAAATTCACTCACCCTCAAGCCATCCAAGATGTAGATGAGTTTGTTTGTTCATCAGAACAGGACTCTCATTCTAACGGCACCCATTCACTGCAGAGGATCCATTGGTGAGCCAGTAATGTAAAGCTAAATTTCTCCAAATCTGTTCTGATGAACAAACAAACTCATCTACATCTTGGATGGCTTGAGGGTGAGTACATTTTCAGCAAATTTCTATTTTTGGGGTGAGCTATCCCTTTAATGCCCCAAGTGAGCAACTCAAAGACTTGTGGCAAGGAGTAAAACTGCTTAGACTGTTATAAACCACATTCACATTGTTTTGTAAACCATATTTATGTTATGTGGGTTTCCTTTTAAAGAAACATAAGTTACTTTCAAGTTTCACCCTAAGCGGTGGAAGTACAGTCTGCATAACTTCGTCTGGCATGTACCACCATCTGGGCACAAAATCAACTTCCTGAGATGAGGATGTTCAACCAAAAATGAAAATAATACACCCTTGTGTATTCTTTCTTCTATGGAACACAAAATAAGAAGAAAAGTCATACAGGTTTGGAATTACATGATTTTCATTTTTTCAACTACTGTATGCCTTTAAGATTTATTATTCTTTTGTATGGAAGATTAAGAGTAAAAATAGACAGATTACATCCGTCCCCTATCCACAGCATCATGGTTTCATGTTTTAGTTTTCAGAAAATGTTATTGTGTGGGATTTGCTGAGGTTTTGGACTGAGAGGACAACACAACCCAAACAATGTCTAAAACTCGCAAGAAACCTGGTGTCCTAGATTCTAAAATAGCCTCATATACATTCTTTGCTGAGGCAGTGCTTAGTGGTTTTCAACTGTGAAAATCCTTTTTAAATCTTGCACTCACAAATAAGCACTAATCTTAATCTTTAAACCTCTCTCAAGATTCAGCAAAGGAGGATTTTTCTCATCCTGGGTTTTTATTCTTTACCTCCCACTCGTTCAGAGAATGGAGAGATGACAGATGCCCTCACCAACAGGAACGCAGACCCTATGAAGTTTACTAAGGTACATGCTGAGTCCTGCATTGCTCTCATAACCACACCCACACATAAACTATAAAACAGACCTGGAGGCGTAAAACTATGACCAGTATTATTAAAAAGACTGAGGTGAGGGACATCTCAATACACCTGTGCTAATGTGCCATTTTACTGTTGTCTAAAAATGAGACTTAGCCATTCAGCTGACATTTGCAAAAGAGATGTTTTGACTTAAAGGATAATTCCAGGTTCAATACAAGTTAAGCTCAAATGGTAGACTGTTTATTACCACAAAAAATAATTTTGACTCACCTCTCTTTTCCTCCTATTCTTAAAAAAAAAAAGAAGAAGCGAGACAGGTTTTTAGAGGTTTTAAAAGCAGAAATATATATGTAATTTTATAAAAGCACTATTAATTCTTAGAATTAAACTTGTGTATTACTTGAGATGTAAAACTATATAAATAATATTTACAGTTGTTTTAGAATTTATCGAGTTGCATTGTCATGTAGAATTGAATAACTTTGCACAGAGAAACACATTTATCACACTAAAAAAGTTAACATGCATACCCTAACCCTTGTTAAAAAAACAAACAAACAAAAAAGCTTTTAAAAAGACTTCTTATTACTCACATACAAATGGAATCTAATGTTTTTGGACACTTAATTGCATGTTAACTGAAAATGTATTATAGTTTAAATTTATTTATTTGAATGTATAATTTAAATGTAAATTATAAAATGTACATTTATTTGCACTATTAGCTCCAGTTAGCTGAATTATGTGCTTTTTTTGACCCACTTAAGTAGGATTTAAGTACATCTCTATAAGTAATTTCACAATATGTTATACTGTGTTTGTAATATGGTTTAACTGTACCGTTGATCTGAGAAGCATTTATACTTTAATGTCATTTCTATTGAAATTGGAATGTCATGTATTAAAATAAATTTGTAATTACACATTTGTAATGAAGTTGCAAAATTTAGAACATTTAAATATAATATCAAATAACACTCTACAGTTAAAATTATAATCGAGTTCTTTATATGTACATTATTATGTTAGCCAACACATAAAATAAGTGTGCTTCTTTAAAGCACAGCAAAAATAATTGAAATATGATTTAAAATGTACTTTAAAGTAAAACCTTTCATTTGATATTATTGCAAAGTGCACTTTTTATAAGTGTACATATGTGTTTTAAAAATAGTCATGGCCTCTTATTTCATTAATATCATATTATCTGCAAGTAAATATTTTACAAATATATAATTTTACGATCTGAAGTACACTCAATACAATTAAAAGCACGTCTTTTGCTCAAGGGTATTGTGCACATCATGTGGCTATAATCTTGAAACAATTTATATTTTTACAAATATTGTAAATATTACAATATTTTAATATGTTTACAAATCGGCCCCATTCACTTCCATTGCCCCACTGTTCTGCTTCTTTTTTTTTTTTAAATAAACCTGAATACATTAAAGACATTGGACATTAAAGACACATTGTCTCTGCTGCTTAGCTTAGTGTAGCATATCTGTACAAAGACAATAAGTTAGCATGTACTTCACCTGTAATAAAATCCCAGCCCTGCAGACGTTGTTACTGCTGGAGGCTAACATTTGTTAGCAGGCATGCTGACATGAGAGAGTAATATGTCTCAATATGTTTCCCCACAGCCCTAAACACCTGCAATTAGTTAGACTTCAAAGACGTGTCTGGCACCAGCATTATGTGCTGTGTTGTATTTCATCAGGCTTCAAAAGGTGTAAAACACTTAGATAAGATAATTCAGGCATAGCATGCATCATTATGTCTAGGTCCACATAAAAGCTAGTTCTCGCTCAAAATAATAATGTGCAGACGGTTTGCTTGATGCTATATATAATTAAAATTTAATAGTCTATATATAGATAGTTTTTCTCAATACATGTTTTTAATGTTACTAGGAAACAAAAGCTGCAGGGAACATTCCACAACCTGTGCCAAAACATACCTTTCCATCCCAGAGGCCAGTCAATTATGTCTCGCCGGGCTCAAACGGTAAAAGAGCAAAATATAACAATATGTGCACTTATCTGCAGTGGCACACATTTCTACCTCCTGTTATTTCTCTTTTGCTTTTATGTAGCTTTGTACTCTTGCTTCCTTTTGTTCAAATTATTACAACTCTTGTGAGGCAGCAGTGTTTCCTCAAACATTCTGGTTAGTGTTTGTTCTACACCTCTAACCTTAAGTACTAAATGTCTGCAAATAATTGGGCTTGGTGTACAAACTCCATTCAAACGGTATTTGTAGATAATTTCAGCTTTGTTTTTGTTTTTTTAAGTAATATTTTTCTCTCTGGAAATCTCTCATTGACTTTTTAATTGACTTACTAAGTGGCATTCTACAGCAGTGGTGCAGTCGTTATATTTGCATGCTGAATTGTGATTGGTCTACTTTTATACTTCTATTAGCATAATAAATTGTGATTGATCTTGTCTGCCTTGCATATATTTAAACATGTAATTGCTACCTTAACGCTGCACAGTGTCTGTGATGATTTTGTGTGCGTAGCAGCTGGCTCACACACATTTAGTCTTAATTATGAAAATATGTTAATGTCCTTTTAAATTATATTAAATTACGTATAACATTATATTAGGAAAGCATAATTAATTAAATAAATATTATAATGATAAAATACTTAGTTACATATATAAAATATAATCTAATATTTATTATATTATATAATATCAAATTTTAAGCTGTACTTTTTTTATAATCATTTATGTACAGTACCGTTTAAAAATTTGGGATCGGCAAAATTTGTTAAAGAAATTAATTCTTTCATTCAGCAAGGATGCATTAAATTGATCAAAAGTGGCATTTATAATGTTCTAAAAGAGTCTATTTCAAATAAATGCTGTTATTTTGAACTTTACATTAATCAAAGAATCTTGAAAAAAAAATTATCATGGTTTCCACAAAAATATTAAACAGCACAAAATAATAAGAAATCACCAAATCAGCATAATTACAGTGATTTCTGAAGGATCATGGGACACTGAAGACTGAGGTCATTATAAAAATTCAGCTTTGCATCACAGGGATAAATAACATTTTAAAATATATTAAAATAGAAAACATTTATTTTAAATTGTAATGACATTCCACAATATTACTGTTTTACTGATCACATAAATGCAGCCTTGGTGAGAATAAGAGACTGACCCCACACTTTTGAACGTTAGTATAATATTTAGTTGCGTAGCAAGTTATATTTCTTCAGGAAATGCTAGTCTAGTTTTCGTTTTTCTGCTCTAATAAAATTCCCATTCTTTTCCCTAGGCATGCCATCTTTTATAAGCAATGGAGGCACAATACGGACAGTACCAGAACAGAACAAACTTCATGCCAGCCAAGCATGGCAACACTTGGGCCGACCAGAGATGCATCAAGGTCATTTTAAGAAAAAAGTGTGAGTCTCAAATGCACAAGGCAGCATTTGCTTAACATGCTTCATGAGCTACTAGCCACATGTATACTGACATACACAACACATTGTTTTTCAAAAGGGCTGCTGATGTGCTCTTTGATAGTTTTGCCTCTGGGGGAAGAGTCAACTGCAATCAGTTTTTTGAGGTACAGTACATAAAAAGCATCTTTAAAGGAATAGTTCACCCAAAGATGTAGAGTTTTTTTTCTTCATCAGAAAAGATTTGGAGAAATTTAGCATTACATCACTTGCTCACCAATGGATCCTCGAATGGGTGCCATCAGAACGAGAGTCCAAACAGCTGATAAAAACATCACAGTATTCCACAAGTAATTCACACAACTTCAGTCCATCAGTTAATGACTTGTGAAGTGAAAAGCTGCATGTCCATCTGAGAGGCATTTTCCCCTGTTGTCTCTCACATCAAAATCCAATGACATATTTGTTTACAACTGTTTTCAATGGAGAAGCAATATTATGGATAAAGGACTCGTATTTTAGTCGGAAGCAAAAATGACTTGATGGATTCAATTTTTTACAAACCCACAGCTTTTCACTTCACAAGACATTAATTTATGTACTGGAGTGTGGATTACATGTGGATTATTGTGATGTTTTTATCACGTTTGAACTGTTTCTGATGGCACCCATTCACTACAGAGGATCCATTGGTGAGCAAGTGATGTAATGCTAAATTTCTCCAAATCTGTTCCGGTGAAGAAACAAAATCATCAACATCTTGGATGGCCTGAGGGTGAGTACATTTTCAGCAGTTTTTTCCCTTTTGGGTGAACTATTGCTTTAATATTGGCTAATATTCAATAGTGCAGGATGTCATATCTGCCTGTATTTTGGCAGGCCCTGTGGAGCTCAGGAATCATCCAAACAGACCCACGGATTAAAGACTGCTGCGGAAATTACAGGAAGCAGATGGAACTGTTGACAGGAGCACTTTTCACAGGCCAGACTGAATCTTGATACCAATAGTCAAATTTAAAGCATCTTAAATATAAATACTAAACACCCCTAATCTTTTATGCTGCTAATATGCTTCATTTGTGAACGTCTTGCAGGTGCGTGACTGGCTTTGTGTCTTTCATCCTGAAGGCATTGCAGGGAAGATTTGTCATTCCAGATTTCTCTACTTTCACAGAGGAAACACAAAAGCTGTTTATGAAATGTAAACAACTCTCCTCTGTGAAGGTGCGTCAAATCTGTTTCTGCTGTTGTTGTTGTTGTTCTTTTTATATAACAGTCTATTGAAAAAGACGTGCAAAGAAGCCTTAAAGTAGTACAGGTTATTTTTTAATTGTTTCTTGAAAAATATCATAACGTGACTCATATCCTGTGCATTTTTGACTAGGAGAAAGAAGACGTAAGAGAGGGTGGCATGAAATGGGGCATTTCAGCAGGGGGTCTCGGCATCCCTTAGGGGGTCCACAGTGGCACTGAGAGAGACAGATAAACACAAGAGAGATAAATCAGCATATTAGAATGATAATTCAGCTTTGCCATCACAGGAATAAATTACATTTTAAAATATATTAAATAGTTCTTTTAAATTTCAATAATATTTCTCTTTTTACTGTATTTTTTTATGAAATAACTGCAGACTTTGTGAATATAAGAGACTTCCTTTAAAAAATCTTACAACCCCAAACTTTTGGGATATGTGAAATATATATATATAATCATTATAATAATATAATTTCTATTTTTAAAACACATTTTTCATTTTTTATAAACTTGGGATCTTAAATTGGTTGAATTTATCTTAACCAAAGCCACAATTAAGAAGTGAAAGTTCAGCTATAATTTGTTATATTATATTATGTTATATTGTAGAAATGTATTATATACCGAATATAAAAAAGGAACTACAATTGCAACTGTACTTCTTTTTTTAGTACTCAAATTTAATATTATTACCAAATTATGAATTCAGTTTGCCTGTTGAAGTTTAAATGAGATGCTGTTGTTTTTTGGAATCTAGACTTTCCTTAGGAGACTGGGCTGAACCTTGCATTCTGGGAGAGATTTCCTGGCCTCTCATATACAGTCTCGCGGTGGACCAGCAAGGATCTGACTATGTGCACAGATTTGTAAGGATGGAGGAATAGTCCAAATACGAGTCTCCATTTACCCTGACCAAGCAAGGTATGTTCAGTCAGTTCATTCCACATATTCCATTTCTTTGATTTATGTTCAGTTCTGGGCTCAAGATTTTGATGTTCAGTTCAAAGACTTTTGGCATAGCAGTGCTTAAATACAGCAAACATGTTTGCAGGTGTGCCTCATAGTCCGCTGGTTGAGACAGGACTCACAGGAGCCATTATCTGCACTTCTTTATTACAGGTAACAGTGTTGCTTGTTTAAAAATGAACAAAAACAGCTGCCAACCAGACCAGTCACTGATGAAGAAGAAAAGTATGAGTCTGTAAGCTTAAATTTTACATTAACCAGCTACATTTGATGAAAAATAAAGCATAAAAGCAATCTTAAAGCAAACCATTTTCACACAGGTTTTGAATATCATCAGGAGACTGTGCAACAAAGATGCAAACCTAAACTGCACCAGGTATTTTCATGAGATTTTTATGATCAATTAATAATCATCATCATCACACACCTGCAGGTGTGTATAGGAAAAAGACCAAAAACAAACAAAAAAAACAACAACTAAGCAACAAAAGAAAATCCTGCACGCTATGTGATTTTTATGAGAAATTGATTTTTTTCCGGTGCTATTCAGTGTTTATTTGTTAGTGTTAATTGTAACTGTCATCACTGCCGTTGCAGTTATCAAAACCTGCGAAAAGACATCATCCATCTCCACGCTCTTTCATTTTACTTACAACAGAAGAAAGTAAGTCCAGGGTAATTCCCTGAAAGATCAGTTTTGTTTCTACATCACAAAGGGTCTTTTAAACTCATCTGTTTTTGATAACTAAATCATTCCAGTGCTTTCCAGAAGGTGTGGGGATCAATTCTACGCTGGATTTACTGTTACAGGTATTCAGTTTTATGTATTATATTCTTGATAAGAAAGAATGCATGATTGAATTTTCATTTTGCATACATCTCAGTGTTTATCGACAGAAGTCACCTGCGAGTCTGGCGCGGCATTGGCCGCAACCCTAGGTAATGGAGGACTGTGCCCCCTGTCAGGTGACCAAGTGATGTCACCTTTCCATGATGCAGGTGGCTGGAATGAATGATTATTCCAGAATGTTTCATTTCAAGGTGAATTTGTGACTGAGCTGGTAAATAATGAGTCATATTTGTGTGATATATTGCAAATTTGACATCAGTTGTGTTTAATTTCCTCAAAGTTTAAATTCACTCTCACATTTCTAACAGGATTTTTTACTCAATTAAATTTGCTCCCACTTTCATGTAACTAATTAAAATGGCCGCTACCCTGCAACGTTAATTAGCAATAATGGTAACAATCGTCAGTAATGAATACTGTGTCCATGAATTAAACAATGTCTAAAAAAGAATTTTATATTCCCCTACTGCCCTCTAATGGACACAGTCCAGAATGCTTTATATTGTCTCTTTAATTCCTGGATAATAATGCAGATGTACCCATTTTAAATGTGCATATTTCACAGTGGTAAACTGCTGAGGATTGAAAGCATAATAATTTATGTTGGATAATATAATTGTTTTCAATTTCATTCTGCAATGCAGACATCTGTGCCTGGCAAGTCCAGTCAGTCTGGTGTCGTGCTGATCGTGGTTCCTGGAGTTCTGGGACTCATGTGCTGGTCTCCTGGACTGGACTGCAATGGAAATTCATGGAGGGGTGTCCATTTCTGTGAGGTAAGGAAATGAATTAATATACTCCAGTATGAAATTTTGTGGCTTTTAGTCCATGTTCCTTAGCTTTTTTGTTTATGTAAATGATATTGCACTCCTTAACTCAGATAAAAATGAACTTTTAGAAGACATATGCATTTAAAATTTGCATTGTCGGACCAAAAAGTTTGATGACTCATCCTGTATTATAAATTTATGTCCAATCATATGGTCTCTGGTATAAGAATGCCCCTCCCCCAGGTACCACCTGCCTCTGGCTAGCAATCTGACAAACCTAAAGCCTATTGTCTGGTTAAAAAAAGGCCTCTAATAATTGTCTGTTTTGTCAAAGGAGCTGGTTTCAACCTTCCAGCTGCACAGTTTTGACATAAGGACTCAATTCAGACAGGTGCTGTGTTACAGACAGTGGAAAGTGGAGTCTGAGGTCTGGTTAATCTTTTCTATTATATATACATATATGTATACGTGTATGTATATATATATATATATGTATATATATATATATATATATATATACACACACACAAATAGTGGGTATAGAAAAGTATAACCCCCCCTTTAACACATTTTGTTGCTTTGCAGCCTGAAATGAAGACGGGCACAGTTTGTGTTTTATCCAGCTTTGCCAAAACACACCTTGAAGATTCTGGGGCAGATGAGATTAAAATTTAATTATTTGGTTTCAACACCAAACAATAAATCCAATCCAGCTCACCATCCAAATAACAGCATTCCTCCAGTAAAGCATGGAGGTGGTCATATCCTGTTATTGTTTCTCTGCAGCAGGGACAGAAGCACTTGTCAGGATAGAAGGAAAAATTTAAATAATTCTTGAGTACAATCTGCTGCCCTCTGCCACAAAATTGTAAAGTATTTAGATATTATAGTAATATTTCTTGCTCTGCCTTTAATGTCTATTGAATTTAAATTTACAAATAATAAAAAAAAACATTCCAGAAATGTCAATTATTTATAATTTTCTTTATGCAATATATAATTTATTTTGATTGCCAAAATGTCACCATAGCATTTGAATTAAGTTTGTTTTCCATCTTTCTATAAATGACCTCTAAACCCTCACGGTGAATTATACTGAAAACAGTGAAAACAGAGTCCATTCCTCTTTTATAGGTACCTTCTGTCAGGAGCAGATGTGAATGCTGTGGATTATGATGGACGGTCAGCGCTGCACGTCGCAGCCTCTGAGGGCCGTCTGGATGTCATCAAGTTCCTGGTGGAGAACGCTGGTGCAAACTGCACACTCAAGGACAGGTATAGCTTTGTCAAAGTCATGTATGATATGACGTACTACACATGATATGGCATTATATACCAGCCAACAGGACTAATGTGCCATATTGATGTTCATAGGTGGGGAAACGGCTTTACAGGAGGCCATAAGATGCAATCAAGACCCTGCCATCCAGTTTCTGAAGAAATACACAGATTATGAAGAGCGTTTATGATTCAATACTAATAACTCATTGGGTGCATTAATTTAGATTTGATATTTACATTCGACACACACATAGATACAGATTATATTTAGAATGAAGAGGAGGTTATAAAGAGCAGCAAAGACTTGGATGAAAAATATTAGTTGTATTCTGCTGGCAACAGTCCCAGACGACCACTCACTGCTTATTGAGAATTACTGAAAGAGAATGAAATCGTGTTTTCTCAATAAATGCTTCAACAGCATGTGTTTACTGATTCAACATTCGAACATTATGAATGAATCTGCACAAATCTAATGTCATCTTATTTTTGCTGTAGTTGTTGGGTAAACAACTGAATGCAATTGAATTGTGTTTTCAGGACAAGGGTATTTTCATAAAGAGTGGGGCAAGGGGTGTTTTTCAGGATTCTTTGATGAATAGAAAGTTCAAAAGAACAGACTTTATTTGAAATAGAAATCTTTTGTAACATTATAAACATCTTTACTGTCACTTTTGAACAATTTAAAGCATCCTTGCTGATGGCTGCTGAAAATTCAGCTTTGCCATCACAGGAATAAAATACATTTTAAAAATATATTTAAATAGAAAATATTTATTTTAAACTATAAATTTCACAGTATTACAGTTTCAACTGTATTTTTTAATTAAATAAATGCAGCCTTGATGAGCATAAGAGACTTATTTGAATTTTATTTTTTTATCTTAATGACTTTTGACTGGTAGTGTATGATATAAATTTATTCAATTTTTTATAATTACAATATTTTTGGACAAAATTTGTTTGTGTACATTATCATTTATGCTGTTTAAATATCGATTTTTTTTTTGTTTCATACTTTTTCACAGCTTAAATTTAGCTGAAAATGCCATTATGTGCTGTTTAATGCGATGTTCAATTGTGACAACTTACCCCATACTTTGTGACAACATGCCCCACAATTGGTCAATTTGTATTAAATAAACTGTATCTTTAATGCACAGAAGCTAATAAAGAATTTATTTAACATATGTGCCTATACAGAAATTGACTTTCAAAAAACATCCTGAGGAAAAAAAATTCACTGAAGTAAAAAGCGTGACAACCAGTTGTCACCAGTGACAATGGTCTTTCCATAGCCTGGTTAATTATGGAAACTTTAAGAATATAATTCTTTATGTAGGCTAAGGTTGCCCTATATCTTCACCTCACACCCTGTCCTCCGTATCGTGAAATTCTTGCAGTAGACACAAGCGTGTGCCCGATGAGTGCCCTCTAGGACCGTTATAGCTGCAGGATCTCAGCACAGCCCCACCAATCAAATCTGGGCAATGTCCCAAGATGCAAAATATTGCGACGGACGGAAGAGGGTGGAGAGCAATGTGGACTCGCGGGCAGAGATAACCATACCGACACGTTTGTTCATGTGAAACATTTGAGGACGGACGCGGATAAGAATGTCAGTGGCCGGATTGAAGAAACAGTTTCACAAAGCAAGTCAGGTAATACGAAGCTTTTGTGCGACGATGCAAACAAGATTTATTTCAGTGATCGAGTCGTTTCTTTAAAACGATAGCCTACTAACTCTATATGCACGTAACTGCGCTTTAAATCGCGCTTTTAAAGAGTTGTAATACTTTTGTGACATACTGCGTTTGTGGGCTGAGTGGACTGGTGCTGTAATGGCAATGTGCGGATTCGTGATGAACTGTTCTTTTGAATCGGATCTTTTCAATGAATCAGTTGAACCAAACCAGTCTGAACGAGTCTGACTGAATCGGTCCGGGTGGTTCTCTAGTGAACAACTCATCGATTCATTAAACCGAGAACCATATCGAGAAGAGCATTGTAACATAAAATGTACAAAATATTTTTGTTTACTACCTGACACATACATAACAGCTGGTTTTAAAGAGGTGCATTTTATTAAAACCTGCAAAACATTTTCAGAGATGTAAATGAAGTTTAGTATTGTATAAAGTAAATATATTTACGTTGTAAATGAACTGAACTGAATGCCAGCAACATACTGAACTGAGACATATTTTAAATTGTAACACCCTTAAAATTATATCGTTAATATGTTGGCGATATGTACCGTGTCCGTGACCAATGATCTATAATATTATTATATCAGTGACCGTGACATGAACCACGCGATGACGCAATGGACCCTTTTCACAAGACTGTGATGACGCGTTTAACGGTCATCAGCATCATAAATCCTCGAAAGTTTTTCATATTTGTATTTTTAAAAAATGTATGTACATTTATAACACTATTCTTTGTATTATATCACTTTTGCATCAAATTACAAAAAAAAACAGTTAACGCTAATGTGAGGGTGTTTCTAATGCAGCGTCTATGGGAGGGACCGTAAATTTGACATCGTTCTCTCTTCTGACTGCCGTTATCAGTCTCTCTCAATTTTTTCTTTTGCTATTTGAGCAAATGGGAATGCAAAAAATATATTTGTGATACTCTCCCATTCACTGCTCTTCAAGTTAACCCAACTATGACGACTTCCGCTGCTGAGAAACCCGGAAATGTGAAAAGGGTCCAATTAGCTCACGACGTAAAGAATCGCCGAATCTGTTTATTTGAACAGATTCGTTGAAAGAGATTTGTTCAAAAGAAACGATTCGCGGGCATTAATCGGACTTTTCCTCACTTCATTGCAGTCTTTCTCTGTTCGCCAGATCTAGAGCAACTGCAGCCAGCCTTGTGTGACCTGGTATGATGGCCCAATTAATGATGAATTGCCATTCTAAAACATACAGGGCGTTAGACTATGTGAAAATGTTTCGTTCCTGTTTAAAAAGTAAGGTTTAAGTGCTGTAATTCCACACTAGAACTGTGCTTCTCAGCCTCCAAATTATGTAGTCAAACATGTCCTTCTCACCTTGTGTTTCTGAATAAGTGTTGAGTTACTGCAGAGGTTTTAAGGCTGAATGTGCTGAAATGAAAACTAGTGAAACACATGCACATGGGTGTTGTCTGTTTCTTGGATCCAAAGTCCAATTACTATCTGCTATTGTTTTTGTTCATATTAAGTTTATTGTGGATAATAAAATCTCCTGGAATTTATAATAAAGACTGATCATTGACTCCTGGAGGTTTCGTTTACAGTATTAGGGAAAGTTTCTAGGTCTCCAAGCCACCAAAGTATGTTTATTAAAAAGTTTCCAAGGTCACATTCTTTCGATTCATTCATGGCGGTCTGAATCCTCTTAGTGTTTTGGGCGCATTGGCCAAACGACTGACCTTCATAAACAGTTTGGCTTATGAACCACAGGAAACAGATGCTCAGTCATCACAATGTGTTAAAAATGGCGAGGCTTGTGGATTTCCGGGTTTTGTTTGGAAATGTTGTAGGCAGTGGATTGTGTTGCAATCGGATCAGCCACTCATTATCATATCATTGTTTAAAGATTTCAATTAAACTATTAAGGTAATCATGATCACTTTCTGTATTGCCCTTAATATTTTATATGTTATGGAGAATTTAAATTTGTCAGAATAGTCAAATGTTCATCTGATTCTTTTCACAACTGTGTACTGAATCAGATCAGCTTTCTTAACTTATTGCATAAACTTTTTTGTCAAGCCCACTCAACAATAAGTGATATTAATTTTGTTCCTTTTTGATTATACTTACAGTTGCTAAAGGAAAAGATCAATGGAGTTGAAGGAACAAAACTGGATGAGGAATTCCTCATCATGGAAAGGGTATAAATATCAATCTCAGCAAAATAAAGAAAAAAGTTTCGAAATTCAAGATCTCAATGAATCAAAATATCTTTTTCGTTTTTCTATTTTATTGATTGTTTTATTGTAGAAAACTGATATTACCCACAAACTGATTCTCGACCTTGTTCCAAAAACTATAGGATATCTTCAGCCAAACCCAGGTTTTTATTCATTTAATACAATTTAGATATTGTAATATTTATTATACAATATATATTATAATATTATGTATTATATATTATAATATTTATTATAACATTTATTTAAATATTTTTTTTTAAGGTTTAGTTAATGTGATTTTGCTGTTGTTGTTGTTATAATTCATTGATTCTCTTTTGCTTTTTTGTTCTTCAAGCATACAGAGCAAAACTCAGCATGCTCAATACAGTGTCCAAAATTCGTGGGCAGGTGAAGGCTGTGGGCTATCCTCAGACAGAGGGCATTCTAGGAGACTGCATGCAGCGCTATGGCAATGAGCTTGGAGCTGAGTCTGGTTTTGGTATGGTTGAGACAAATTAAACACAATGAGTATTTTTATTTTTACTGCTTTAAAAATGTCAAAATACAAGTTCTGAGTTTTGCTACAATTGTAGGTTTTGCTCTGCTTGAAATGGGAGAGGCTTTGAAACAAGTAGCCCAGGCAAAAGACTGCATGGATGTCCGAGTGAAACGAACCTTCATTGATCCTCTGCAGTCCCTGCAGCACAGAGAGCTGAAGGAAATTGCGGTCAGTCTGTATGTTGTAAATGGGCATGGTATCATTTTGATGATAAAATCAGATTTACTAATGTTCAGATTACCTGTCATTTTGTAGATGCATTGTAAGATGCATGTAATGTTGTGATTGTATGACTACATTTATTCTGAGCATTTAAAGAGAAAATAGAATGCATTTTGTTGTGAATGAAGGCATAAACATAGCTTTTCTTCTTTTTCTGGTTATCAGTATCATCTGAGAAAACTTGAAGGTCGCCGTCTAGATTTTGATTACAAAAAAAGGCGTAAAGGAAAGATTGCAGACTCCGAAATTAAGAAAGCATTTGAAAAGTTTGAAGAATCCAGAGAACTGGCTGAGAGAAGCATGTTTAATCTCCTAGAGAGAGATGTAAGTTAGTGTGTGTGTGTGTGTGTGTGTGTGTTTTTAATAAATCTGCAAAAATGTCAACAATTCTGTGTTTTTCTGTCAATATGGGGTGCTGTGTGTACATTAATGAGGAAAAAAAATTAACTTAAATGATTTTAGCAAATGGCTGCAATATAACAAAGAGTGAAAAATTGAAGGGGGTCTGAATACTTTCCGTACCCACTGTATAATTGTATTATTTGTTTTTGCTTATTTGTTTAGTTTTTTTCCAGACATAAATTGTTTGATTGTTTGACATTTTTGTTTTAGGTACAACGGATGCAACACCTCTCGGGTCTTTTAGAAGCAGTAATGGACTACCACCGCCAGTCATCCCAGATTCTAGAAAATCTCAGGAGTAGTTTGCAGAGCAGGTTAGAATCATGATTTCTGCTGTACTTATTTCCTATACTTACCTTGGTTTCATTTAATGTGCCTGCTTATTTTTCACTGTATATAGGATAGCAGACGCAAGCAATCAACCCAAAAGAGAATTTGCATCTAAATCAGTTGCGAGCACAGTGTGCTATACGGATACTTATGGATTTTACACATGCTCATCCGGTCAGTCATCAGTTGTGATATTAAGTCGTTTGATTACATTAAACAGAAACTGTTCACAAAGAGTTTCTGAATGCTCTGCTAGCTGAAATGCTGTATTATGTACCACAGATACTGAGATTACTGAAACTTTGAGTGAGAAATGTAAGTCATTTTAAATGTGATACACAAACTCTCAGCTATTTTATTAGGTAGCTGGAAGTACCCCAGCTTGCTTTGCTACTAATGTCTTTCAATCTCTCTTTACCAGATGCAGCGGTTGTGGTTCACCCTCCTGACAAAGTCACCATTAAAGCTCCAACAACAGACAAGCCAACCAGCAACAGTGAGTTTTTTTTTTTTTTAATTCAGCAAGGATGCTTTAAATTAGTCAAAAGTGACAGTAAAGATTTCTGTCTGAATGAAACGCTGTTCTTTTGAACTTTATATTCATCAAAGAATCCTGAAAAAATGTAATGGTTTCCACAAAAACATTAAGCAGTTAATTAGAATATCAAAATTTTTGACAATAAGAAATATTTATTGAGCAGCAAATCAGCATATTAGAATGATTTCTGAATTACAGTGTGATACTAAAGGCCGAAGTAATGACTGCTGACAATAAAGCTTTGCCATCACAGGAATAAACAATCCAAAAACAATCTGAAAACCAAATGTTAAACACTCAAAAATGAACATACATTTGTCACAAATGATTCACAAAAGTGTCACAAATTTGTGTATGTGATTAGTGAGCTAGAAATAGTCACAGAATCTTTTTTTCCCCCCAATTTTAAATCATAATGCACTTTTTACATTTTTAAATATTGATTTTTCAATGTGGTCTTAGACTTTCATTTTGTATAATTCATAAAATAATAATATAATTTAATATAATAGTAACAAGGAATACTTTCATATTTATATGAAACATTAGAATTTGTCTGTTTTTTTTTTTTGTTTTTTTGCTGTAAAGTGACCTTAACCTTGGGAAAGAAGCTGCATAAATAAACTGTATTTTTCTTCTTGTGTGCTAGATGATAACGGCCCCCCCTTGGATCAGCCTTGCTGTCAGGCACTTTACAGTTTCCAGCCAGAAAACCAGGGAGAGCTGGGCTTTAAGGAGGGCGACGTCATCATTCTGACCAGCCAGATCGATGAGAACTGGTGTGAGGGAATGATCAGAGGGGAGGCTGGCTTATTTCCCATGAACTACGTCAAAGTCCTTGTACCTCTGCCACAATGACGGCAGGAAGGCACTGCAGCTGGACAACATGAACTGTGGCAGTTTTTGGAGATTAAAAAACGGATTATTTGATAAAGGTTAATATGTGAAGCACATCTGAGCCCTTGCTGTATATTTATCTATATTATCACTATGCAAAGTCATGTACCCTGCCTTGTATTCCTTATTTGACTATTTTTTATGAATCTTAAAATGTTAAATAAATATGCTGCTATATTAAAGTCTTAAGTATCCTTTGTTATACTGTAAATGCACTATGAAAGTTTATGTATGATCAT
The DNA here is from genome assembly GCF_001515605.1 of Sinocyclocheilus anshuiensis. Lineage (NCBI taxonomy): Eukaryota > Metazoa > Chordata > Actinopteri > Cypriniformes > Cyprinidae > Sinocyclocheilus > Sinocyclocheilus anshuiensis. Next base: position 27,051 of record NW_015544161.1, read on the forward strand.
TTTAATACAATATGGTCATAGACTAATTAGATCATATTTTTCGCATTTTAATAGCACTCAGAAACATTAAATTACTTCTCTGAGTGATTTTATTTTTTCTTTGTCTTTCCTTAAAAAGAAATCTTCTAGTAAGTGTTCTGTTGGTCTTATTAACTTATGTTTACTTGAATGTAACAGCGCTATAAACACTTGAACGCATATTCCTCCACAGACGTGTTTATTAATGCAAACTTTGACACAGACGAAATGACTTATATTTGCCCAACCCACACAGGCGTTGCTGTAATTCCGAATGTTTCCTGTTTTTGAACCCAGCGGCGCGCCGTAGTGGCGGTTCGTTACTGGAGCCACGGATGTTCAAACTTGATTGATATGACAAAGTTTTACTTTCAAATAAAAGGACTCATCTGTTCAACCACCGTGGATGTATTGTGAAGTTTGTTTACGAGCATATCCCTCATTTCTCCCCACTCTTTTATAGTCTAAACCAAGGGTAAGTAGCTAGCTGTTGCTAATCAGCTGATGAATGCAGAAACTGTTAGCACAACATTACGAACAGCAGCAAAAAAGTGCGAATTGGAGAGTAAAGGTGTTTTGATGAGCGTTACGGATTCATTCCTAATGTTTTTTTGATCAGAATTAGCCGTTACAGTCGCTTTTATGTAACTGAATTGGTTCTAACTAAAGTTAAAGATTTCATGAACTAGCTGCATTGCCCTTCGGCTAACTTGCATGTAACTTAGTCAAAATCACTGAGGATATTTTAAGCGTTGTAAAGGCATAATTCAGACTCTAAATAATAGTTCAGACTACCAATAACACCATGTAAAGGTAAATTGGTGGCTATGCAAAACGTTTCATTATTTGCTAATCAGAAAAGTGACAACAATGCTTTAAAGTGCAATACTACACGATTGTTTGTAACTATTATTCCTGTACAAAAGCATTCGGGATTCTTGTCAACATTGCACGCGGTAGGTCGCGAGCCTGACAGCTGTCCATCTTTTGTCTCCTGGCAGCCGTTGCTATGGAGGAGGTCACGCGGCTGGTGTCGTCAGGTGACTGCCTGAAGATCTGGGACTCGACTTCCATGACGGTGGTGGAGCAGTTCAACCCTCACAGTGCCACGCATCCAGTGGCTCAAGTGTGCTGGAGCAGCAGCAGTATCCTCTATCACTGTCACATCACTCTAAATCATTTCCATCAGCATTCTGAGCATCATTCACCCGCAGTAATGCCAGTCGACATTGATAATGTGTGTTTGGAGCATATTTTCGAAGAGATATTTCCAAGGACAACCATGTTTACCAAAGTGAAGTTTGAAATTTCTCGGACTCTGGAGAAAACTGTAGAAAAACAGTGTAAAAATAAATAAATAATAATAAAAAATGTAATTATATTATATTAAAATAATACTATTCTATTAATATAATTAGATTTAAATAAGTAAATTCATAAAAATTATATTGAAATAAATAGATAATTAGATTCAAATAAATACAGTTATATTAAATTAATTAAAAAAATGTTGATTCAAATAAACAATACATGGTACAGTATTATAGTGAATTGAAAATAAACCTTATTGACACTTAATAGGAACTAAATATTTTCCGAATAATATTTTAAATTTGCATAATATACCAATTTAAATGATTATAATTTGTGTCTTTATACATGAAAATATATAGCTGCCTTTTAAATGTTAGAATGGGGACCCTCGCATGTAGATGATATTTAGGGTCCGTGGCGTCTAAAAGATGGAAAGCCCCTGAGTTGGACAAACACGGTGCATATTTATTTTTTCATAGATGGAAAGGTGTTTGCCTTGACTGTGTTCAGACCAGTACTTGGTCAGTGCCAGCAGTATAGGGGACAAGCTGGTGGTGTCCAGTCTCAAGTCATCTCCAGTTCCAGTAATGGAGCTGGGTGAAGGGGTGAGCTGAGGACCTTGATATCTTCTATCCTATCTAAATATGTCTTGGTTATGTATGCCTCATAATGGCCTTTTGTTTGTAGAAAAAGCAAACCCGTGTTAGTCTGAACTCCACGTCACAGTTCCTGGTCAGCGGAGGACTGGATAACACGGTTAATATCTGGGACCTAAAGACAAAAAGGTTGCACCGAAGCCTGAAGGTATCACATGGTTACAAACATATTTTAAGCATGTTTGTTTCAAAGTTTCAAAGGACATTCAGTGGGAAGTTTGTTGGAAGTATGTTCTTCCATGAAGCTAAAATACAACCACAAAAATGCCCCAAAACAGACATCGGTGGAATCAGCCGCATCCTAATCCATCCTGATCCATGTCTCTTTCTGTGTAGGACCACAAGGAGGAAGTGACATGTGTATCTTTTAATGGAGGCGATAGCTACACAGCATCAGGCTCCACTTATGGAGATATCATCCTCCACAGTATCACAACCAACCTGTCCAGCAAACCCTTCGGCCATGGGCCAAATGTGGTGAGTTTGACATTTTTAGTCTGACAAAATATAGTGAGTGAACTAAACTAAACTTTATATTTTAATTGTCCTCAGTTCAGTTTTGTATAAATGAGAAATATTACTATTGTAATATTTCGCTGTAAATTAAAGAAATTGAGCATTTGAGAAAAAGTTTACTTTATTTTACAGTACAACTGTCTTAATTTCTTCATTTTCAAATGTTCAACCATCTAGATTTTATTTTGGTGGAAAACTGCATGTAGACTTGGTTTCATTTCGATTAATCGGGAAGCCCTAGTAAAAAATACAATGTGATCTCTCTTCAGCCCATCCATGATCTGCGGTACTCGCTGGTGAAGAGGTCTCTGCTGGGCACGGTATCGGACAGTGGCTCTGTGGCACTCTGGGATGCTAACACTCAAAAGGAGCTGCACTTGTTCAAAGGGGCGCACAAAGCCCCATGTTCAGGGTTGGCCTTCTCTCCAGCCAATGATTTACTCTTCGTCACTGTGGGGCTTGATAAGAAGATTGTCTGCTATGACACCTCCAGCAAAATGTAAGAGAAAACATCACATTTAATAAGCAGTTTGGACACTTTTTTTTAAAAACCAATTTAATGTGTGTGCTTATCTCCACAGGGTGTTTCGTAATAAGCAGGTGGAGTCTCCACTCACAGCCATTGATTTTACTCCAGATGGAGCTGGACTGGTTGTGGGCTCAACACAGGGCAGAATTTACCTGTATGATTTGAGAAACCTCAGCGTGCCAGTCAAAATCACCACGGCTCACAAGACGTCAGTGACCTGCATTCGCTTCCAGAACTCCACCTCCAAGTTAAAGGTACAGCTGTCTGTGTTATTTGTACATAAACACATTTCTTCAGAACCACCCTCGGTTTCATGTGAGGTAGTGTTTTTTTTGTTAAACTGACTCATTTCCTCATCATTCAAAATGTGGGGATAAAAATATCATGCAAACATTTGTTTATTTAATAGTTTGTTTGTTTCAATTTTTTGGTAACTTCTCATATAGCTTAAAAATTCTGATTGAGAATATATTTTGAATGATTGATTGGTATGTATCATGCAGTGTTTTATGTGAAATTCATTTTATTTAATTAGTTTGAATTAATTTAATGTAGTATTTTTATTGATGCAATATTTAATATTTAGTTATTCTTATTTTTATTAATTTAATATTTTTATTGAACTTATTTAAATTTTTGCAATATCTGATATAGTTATGATTAAAGATGCAGTAACATGCATTTTATGAAATAATTTACTTAAATTTTAATGTATTATGATTTTCTTATTTAATTTTTTTATTTTACAATTTTTGTAACATCTGATGATTTAAAAAAATGTTGCCCCTACATTCAACTATTCAAGATTATTGAAAATGACTTGTTTCCAGTCCACTAAAACATCCAGCAAGTCTTCTCAATCAAATAAGAGGATCTCCGCAAAACTGGGCGGTCAGCAGACGGGACCTTCCACTCCAACATCTACAGTCCCACCCAGTGTGCCTGGCTCTGAATTTCCTGGTGATGGACAAGCCCAAGTCACAGGTCAACATTCCTTTTTATGTCTATAGGTGGTTTTATTCCTTATTCAGTCATATTTGGTTAGCTCGGTTAGCATTTCAAAGCCCTGTTTATAGCTTTTGTAATGGTTTTATAGGTACTGAATGTTTTGTCTTTGTAGGTACTGCTGGTGAGGTGTTCTCCAGAGAGGCGGAGGGTCAGCACAGCCAAGGTCAGCTACCGAACGTGGAGAAATTTAGCAGCATCGGTCGGAACAGCCTAAACCTGGATATTTTCTCCCCTCTTAATGATGGTAAGATCACTTCTTTTTCATTTCTATTAATGTATTGTCCTTGTTTTTTCTTCTTTATCTTCATCTGTCTTCTCTTTTTATGGTCCCTTTCTGGGCTTTTGCATCCTCTCTACAGGTTTCAAAACACATGGTTTTGCTGATACTCCAACTTCAAGAAATGGTGAGTGTTTTTTATTATGTTCAGTCATAAATGGCAGAGTTCAAGAGATTATGATTGTTGTATATTAATTATATGGCTAAATGTTTTTTTGGCATTTCTCTCTTGTCTCTAGGAGGCAGTATAGATATGTTCTCGAGGGAAGGGGAAGGCCAGCACAGCACAGACCGGTTCAGAGTCGGCCGAAACAACTTGGACATCTTTTCACCTGTACGAGATGGTGAGGCAACTTTTCCAACTGGTCTTTCACAGCTTTGCCCACTACATTTAATATATGTAGACTACTGTAGGTAGATTTTTCTTCTACTTGTTTGTAGATTTTTTCATATTTTTAAAGTCACATATGCTCACCAAAAATACAGTAAAAACAGTAATATTATGAAATATTATTACATTTAAAATAACTGTTTTCTGTTGTAATATATTTTAAAATGTAATTTATTACTGTAATGCAAAGCTGAAATGTCTGCGGTTATTACTCCAGTCTTCAGTATCACATGATCATTCTAAAATGCTGATTTGCTGCTCAAGAAACATTTATTATTATCGTTGTTGAAAATAGTTGTGCTGCTTAATGTTTTTGTTGAAACCAGGATACATTTTTTGAACGTGACGCTTCTATTTTCAACAGCATTTTAAATAGAAGTATTTTATAACATTATAAAAGTTTTGCTGTCACTTTTGATCAATTTTTAAAAGTATATAAAAGTATAAATTAAAATATTAATTAAAAAGGTTACTTATTCCACACACACACACATATACTGTATATTTACTCATTTATTTACTAATTATTTGCTAATTATCTCTTTAGAGTATAAAGGACACAGGCTGAGTGATGTATCAAGTGGAAAAAAAGGCAAGTTTGTATAAACTAATCAACATGAGCATAATATGAACAATGAAATAACAAGGTTTCATTTACGTTTACCAACATTAGCATTTCCTGTGTTACTAGACTTTGAATACCTACCTCATTTTCCTGGTGGCTCGTCCCAGAGGAAGACCCCATTGGGCACTCCAGGCAGTCGCTGCTATAGTCCGTCTGTGGTTCAGACTCCTCCACCAATCAAAGAGGAGGAGCCCATCACTACCCCACCGCAACAGACTGATTTACAGAACGGCAACAAGGTCCAACTTGTTTTGTTTATTATCTAACACTTTTTTTGTATTCATAAATTCAACTTTTTTTTATCTGGATTATTGACAGGTGGAGAAGAAGAACGTCCTCCAGCAGGACTATGATGTCATAACCACGCCCCCTGCTGCTCAGAGCACACGTGTTCAGTCCGTGCAGCCGTTCAACACACCTGAGCCCAGTCAGAGGAGAGATCTGCCCTCCCAGCTCATCTATGACTCGCCAGTCAGCGGAGCTCCTCCTGCTGCTGCACCAGGTATGTTTGAATGGGCCACAAGTAGATTAAAAGTTGCTTTAGGCTGCGTTTACACTGGAAACACAAACACAAATCGGATTTTTTTGCTCACGTCTGACACAGATTGGAATTTTTGTTCAGAACTCCAAGCCACCACAATGCAAGGGCGGCACGTTTGCCCATAAAGACAGCGTTTTAATGCCGGCGTGCTGTATGCGCTCGCATTTTATTGAGGTGGGAACTTTATATATTGGTAAGAAATTGCACAACATTCAGGAGTTAGTTTTCCAATAATAATGGCCACTCAACGTGAATTATATAAATAATTTTAATAACACGGCCATTCAAAACCCAAGGGTCTACCATGTGCATAGTAAAGTGATCAGATGGGAATTTGGGGCGAAACACAGATATCGGATACCAGTCGTGTCCAAAGTGAATGTAAACAGATGGGTCAAAAAAATCAGATATGGTCAAAAGATCGGATCTGTGCATTAAGATCTGCAGTGCAAACGCAGCCTTACACAGTGAGTGACGGATGTTTTGATCTAAAGTTCCCGCTCCAGCGGCAGCAGCCGAATCTGGAGCCGAGGGCCGTGGGGCTCCACTCACCTCCGTTCAGATGAACTTTGTCCGTAATATGATCCATGAGGCACTGGAGGACTTCAGGTGAGTTAACACAGATTTCTGAAGAGTAATCTAGAGATCACTTATTTAAATTAAAATGACTGTTTTCTATTGTAATACATTTTCAAATTTATGGAAATTAAAAAAATGTAAAAAACAAAACCGTAATTCAAACTATTAATAAAATATTCAGTAGTATCTCAATGATACAAAAATAACACTAGATTGTGTGTGTGTGTGTGTGTGTGTGTGTGTGTG
>NW_015544161.1:34767-35521 GCF_001515605.1 Sinocyclocheilus anshuiensis
CCCCGTTCACACCAAGAACGATAACTATAAAGATAACAATATTAGCATCCACACCAGCGATACCGTCTGATTATTCTAAGCGTACACTCGTCTGCTGCTTTAAATTCTCGAGCTCGTTACAGCAGGATTGATTCTGATTGGCTGTCAATGTTTTTATCGTTCATCAACTGGAAAAAATCCAGTGTTGCCAAGTTTTCCCGCGGAATTGGGCTACTTTGTTGCCGCGGGTTGTTTATTGAAGATATAACATTCACAGGGGATACAGTCATAGCAATAAAACACACACACCCAGAATACAAAACAATACATACAGAAAGAATAATAAAAATGAAATATAAACATCTTTTTTTTAAATAAATAAATCAAATAAATTTAAATAAAATAAAAAATAACTTAAATGGAATATTACACATAAAATGTCAGACATTGTTCAAATAAGTACACGCTAGAAAGAGAAGGAATAAGTAAAGAAATATCTTTTTTTTTTATGATGATGAAGTCAAGTAGCTTCGAAAGAGATGAGTTTTCAGCTGTCGCTTGCATACTCATGCATGTTTGCATACGGCGGGCTAGAGTGAGCCGCGGCCTAGAGTGAGCGGAGGCCGGTGGCTAGAGTGAGCGGTGGTGGGCGGGCTTGAGAACTGCGCGGCCGGTGGATTCGACGAAGGAGCATCCGGACGGACTTGCGGCAACCACATGTGACGACCCCGGGCTGGACTCCGCTTCGTCCACGGTGAAAGCTGATCCGGCGATC
>NW_015544161.1:35671-36574 GCF_001515605.1 Sinocyclocheilus anshuiensis
GGTCGACTCTTCACTTTTATAAAGAATATCTCTTCGGATTTGAGACTTTAGTCTTTGCAACTTTACAGATCTTCTTTATGCACCAAGAGCTTGTAACACTCCAAAGGGAAAGGAAAAATTGAAATCGCATCATATGACCCCTTTAAACTGTTGAGGACTTTTATTTGGACTTTGTGTATTCGATGACTCCTGATTGTTTTCATTGCGTGCAAAGGGCAATATGAGACATTAGCAAGTAAGTAGAAAAACAAGGCTTAACTTTGTTTTCCAGCAATATAATATAACGCTTAGCATTATATAGTCTAGCAACTGAAGGTGTTTTTAATCGCCGTCTGCTTTGGAAAGAGCTTCGGCTGAGTGAGCGGTAACAGGTCAGCTGGGGCCTCATTTATAAAATGTTGCGTATAAACCGTACTAAATTTGTTCTAAGATCATTTCTCAAAAGTGCGATTCAGAGAAAACCAACGTGCGTACGCCTCTCTTCCAGATGTGAGAGATCGCAAATGAGCTTGAAATTGTGCGCAGCTGACTTGTGTCAGATCTCCACCTTGTAAACGCCCCCTAATTAATATCATTACCATATAAAAGAGCACACGCCAATATCCGAATTTCTATGCTTGAGAATGACGAGCACAAAGAAAAAACAAACTTAACTGAGTCTGAAATTGAGGTCCTGCTGGCGGAGGTAGAGGTTCGTGCGGGAACGCTTTTTATTTAACAATGTGTAATTATTCTGTGGACAAACAATGTGTGTGTGGTTATATTTTTTTCTTTTGACTATCATCAAAATTACTACTTCTAGAAACAGCAGTAGTCGTAGTCGTAAAACAATTAGATTTTCAAAAGTAAGAATAAACTACAAATTAAAGTAAAATTTTCAGTCATCTTATAAAAAGTTAGCCA
>NW_015544161.1:37233-84458 GCF_001515605.1 Sinocyclocheilus anshuiensis
ACGAACCTGCGCTCAAAAACGCGTGCTTACGCCTCTCTTCCAGATGTGACATTTATAAATCGCAAATGATCTTGAAATTGTGCGCAGCTGACTGGTGTCAGATCTCCGCCATGTATACGCTCCCTAATTAATATTATTACCATATAAATGAGCTCACGCCAGTATCTGAATTTCTATGCTTGAGAATGACGAGCACAAAGAAAAAACAACTTTACTGAGTCTGAAATTGAGGTCCTGCTAGCGGAGGTAGAGGTTCGTGCGGCGACGCTTTTTATTTAATAACGCGTAATTATTCTGTGGACAAACAATGTGTGTGGTTATATTTTTTCTATTGACTTATCAAAATTACTACTTCTAGAAACAACAGAAATAACAATAATAATAATAATAATAATAATAATAATAATAATTATAAAACAATTAGTTTTCCAAAAGTAAGAATAAACTACGAATTCAAGTAACATTTTCAGTCATAAAAAGTGAGCCATCCTACTTTTAAAATCACTTGCTATGACAACTAATAAAAAGTTTAGTACCACGAAATTCTTGCAAAACTTTAGAAAACATTTACTGAAAGAACAATTGGACGTTTCATATCATAATAAAATTAATTATTACTCGATTATGGTCTCCGGTCTGAAAAACCTTGCATGTGATTTGGCATTTCTTTATATTTACACAGTTTACTAATGCTGCTCAAATGTGCCATTAATGTACTGAAACAAAAATATATATAGTGTATTTTAGACAAATATAACTGATGTAAATGACAAACAAAGTTTAAGGCCGATGTCTCTATTCATTTTCACAGAAGCAAAGCAGCAGATGTTATAAATAAAAAGTTAACAATGTTATTGAATACAATATATTAAAACCGTTATTGCACGACGTAGGCCTATTCTTTTAGGCTACAAAACAGTCGGAGATGCGTTTATGCATTTTTTGTTTTCTATTTTACGCATTAGTAGGCTATTAAATGACGACTTCGCAAGTTCTCTTGTAAAATAATAAAAAAAACAACAACATGGAATAAACTATACAGAAAGCGAACTCAACATTAGGCTACTAAAAAGGTCAGTTTAATCTCGCAAAAACTCCCGTTAATAAAAAAAAAATCTGACTACACTACACAATTAATCTCTTACACTGCATCTTTGTTGTTTATGAATTCGGTGCTTTCACGTACACCGCTTTAATTATTATTGCAGCTTAGATATTCAAATAGCTGCAGTACTCCGACTTTGCCACAATGAAAAGTGTGTACGCCTGCTCAGACCCTGACGTGGCGGTAAGTACTTTTCCACGTCAAAGACCGTTTTTATAAATATGAACGTTGCCGTGGATTTTATAAATGAGGCCCCTGGAGTGTAGGCCTATTGTACGCAGGTTGGTGGGCTGAGATCAGAGTAATCACTGGGAAATGGCCAACCCACTCCGAGCAGAGGTAGTGCAACTGTACAAAACGGAGTACGCTGCCCCCTTCTGCTTTGAAATGCCATGAAAACAACATTTACAAACCCCTCGTCATTTTCATGTAAACTTGAAATCAGAAATTAAAAGTTGTCCCGGGGTTTTAATCATAGTTACTATAAAGTTCTGAGTCAAATGACAAATTACGAAGTGTTTCTCAGTGTTTTTGTATATTGGTAAAAATGATGTATTTATTGTGAAATATAAATCTAAAACAAAAATCAATAAAAATAGAAATCTTAATTCTACTCAAGACTGAAAAAAATATGTACACACACATACGTGTATAGTATTATACAGTGTTGGGGAAAGTTACTTTTAAAAGTAATGCATTACAATATTGCGTTACTCCATAAAAAGCAACTAATTACGTTACTTAGTTCCTTTTTATGAAAAGTAATGCATTACGTTACTTTTGCATTACTTTTTAAATCTGGACATGACTTGCTTGTTTGTTTTTAAAATAAAAAAGTTATATTTTTGGCAAATATAAAAGCCTTTTCACACCAAAAGTGAAATGAATAAACCTCAGGCTGAAGGGAAAGTAAATTCACGTCCGTACAGTAGAATGCAGAAGAAGAAATTTCAACACACTTCAGCAATAAAAAAAAAGACACACAAATGTTTGTCTAGAGTAATTTGTGCTTATTAGCCTGATTGAACTGGATCATCGAAGGTCAGAAGCAAAGACATTGGTTAATAGAATGGGATTAAAAACATAAAGGATATTTGTGTTGTTTAACATTTAATTATTGCAGGTTCGCGTCATATTCTGAGTTGCATTATTTTTATTCATTTTGAGGAATACTGAATCTGTGGGTTTTTTTTTTGTGAGTGAGATGAATTAATGCATATTCATATTTATTTTAAAACTACCATAGCGTCTTCTGATTTCTCTCAACATGGGGACAGGAGACTTGTCAATCAATAAATTGGAAAAAAAAGTAACTTGCGTTACTTATTTGAAAAAGTAACTCGGTACTACATTAGTAAAAGTAATGCGTTACTTTACTAGTTACTGTAAAAAAGTAATTAGATTACGTAACTCGCGTTACTTGTAATGCGTTACCCCCAACACTGGTATTATATCAGTACAAGTTGAGCAAAAGATTGGTCTGATCTGCTGAGGCGTTACAAGTGTTTTTTTTTTAGCAAAAAAAAATCTTTTACAGAATTACCTCGAAAAATAAACCAAGTATTACTTGGTAGCACAGTATTCATTGGACTTAAAATTGACAACTAGCCCTGATCTGCCCAATATCGACTAGCTATATTAAGTCATAGTCTTCATTTATATTAAGAGAATGGACATTCAAGTATGAAAAAAATTCTGCCAATTCTGCACACATCTGTGACTCTAGGCATTAGAAATTCATAATCCTGTCTTCTGATTCTTCTGCTTGAAGTTGCTGTTTCTTGGACGGGAGTATCCGAAAAAAGCCGACTATTCCAGAGACAGACTGAGGGCTGTGTTTGCTAAGAATAAAGATGTGCGCGACCCCGAAAAGATCGAAGAGCTCATCAGCCGAGGAGAATTCGTGGTGAAAGAGCTCGAGGCCCTCTATTACCTCCGGAAGTACAGAGCCTTGAAGAAGCGATATTACGAAACAGAGTGAATAAAATCACATGCTACATGGCATGATGCCTGATATTTACATAAACAACAGTGATAGAATGACTGTAACAGCAACATATATATTTTTTGTCTCGGTTATAATAAAAATGGACAGAAAGTGTATATAAAGTGATTCTATTTGTAAGTCAGAAATTCAAGTTTAGCTATTGCTAACAGTGTCGTAACAGGTTTGTTGCCACTGGTGTGATACAGTCATGTCTGATAAATTTTAGAAGGATCTTTCTAAATAAAACAGTGCTTGGCAGTGCTTTATGCTGGTTCCAACCTTGGACGATATTTTGCATGTAAAATCATTTAATGACACACAAAATAAGACTGTTTAAAAATCTAACAGGGTCAAATGACCAGCTGTGAGGTAGATTCTGAGTCCTGAAGTTGTGAGCTCAAGAAAAACCACCACACTCTGATATATCCGCTCTGCAGATTGGACATGTGGCGTTCTCCTGTAAGAAACGCAGAAAATGATTAGCAAAATGCGACTGTGAAATGAATTATGGGATTGTGTTTTTAAAGCAAGCTAGACCTTTAGCCAGCGGTCGATGCATTTGACGTGGTAATCATGGAGACATGGAAGGATCCTGAGTCGTTCACCCGCCTTGTACTCACTGAAACAGATCTGGCAACTGTAAAGAGAGTATGATTTAAATATTGCATTATGGGAAATCTCTTTTGTTGCGTCCTCTTCTGTGACTTACTCTGTCTTTCCTGCGCTGTGTGCGGGATCGTATGTTTTCACGGGCAGCCGTTCGATCTTGGCCTTTGTCAGAGTGTTCTTGGCTACTACAGCACCTTGTTGCTCCTCGAATGCTAAGAGAGCCTGACAAAGCAACAGATAATATCAGAGTTACCAATTGTAATCAAGCATGTGATTTCTGTGAATTAGTATAAATCAAACCTCATAATTATTTCCCTGACTGTCATCAAACAAGTCCATCTGCAAGCGAGAAGCTTGTCTGCGCCGGGAATTGCGAGTTCTGTTGGTTTGATGGCGGCCCTGTTGTCTGCCTGTTCAATCAAAAAATTAAATATACATACATACATATATATACATATACATTCAGGGGCATTTCCTCCGAGGAGAAAAGGGAGGCAGTGCCTGCTCAAAATATTGGATGAGAACAAAAATGTATAGTACAAAAATGAAACAAAGCAAATGTTACAAAATATGACAAAAATTGTATAAATCCTAAATATCATATATATGTCCAACAGTGACACCAGCGGGTAAAATTACAGCGGGAGTCTGCATCTCTCTCGCCTCCCCTGAGCCCATTGAGTTTTAACAGACCCCCTAAAGTGTGCAGTGAGTTTGGTGGGAAGTAACTGAGAATGAATGGGGAAAGTCACATGAGAGGAGGCAATGCCTCCATCACGATATGATTTGATATGACTGGTTCATGTGATAAATCCCGCCTCTTGTGTTTGTGCACATTACGCGTTCGTGAATCAGTCTGAATGAACAATATGATGGAATTAATGGGAAGCCTTTATTAAATAGTAAGCAATTCACACACTTACGTCAAAATCAAGCTTCACATGGCCTGAAAACATTATCTTTTTTTTTTTTTGTGAGCAATCAGCTTGTTGAAATTAAAGGTACATCTCCACATTTGTGACCAATGTTTACCGAGCTCTGTTGACTGATTATCCAAAAATAAGTTTATTATAAAATTTAAAAAAAAAAAACAGCTGAACATCAGTTCATCAATAAAATATATAATTGTCTTAATAAAATATATTAAATTGTTTACTGCCTTGAGTTATTTTGGAATAAATGTAAAATGCTTAAAAACACTAAACTGCTGAGATTTATACTTGGTTTTAATAAATAGAATAGCCTATTAATTACATTGTTAATGTATAATAGATTTTTATTCTGATAGTGTAAGTAACGTTTATTTAACCAAGAAAATGTGACTGGGACATGAATTTACAATTAATAAAAAAAAAATAATAATAATAAGGACTTTGCATCATTTCAGAACACCACTGTTATATATGTAATATATATATAATGTAGTATATAATATTTACACGCTGTTGATCAAAGGTTTGGATTTGATAAGTTTTTTTTTAATAAAGAAATTAATACTTTTATTCAGCAGAGATGCAGCTGTGACAGAAAGACATTTATATTGTCAAAAAAGATTTTTATTTCAAATAAATGCTTTCTTTTATTCATCAAAGAATCCTGAATAAAAGTATTTCACAGTTTTTACAAAAATAACGAGCAGCGCAACTGTTCTCAATATTTATAATAAGAAATGTTTCTTTAATGATCATGTGACACTGAAGACTGGAGAAATGGCTGCTGAAAATTCAGCTTTGCATCACAGGAATAAATTACATATTACAATATATTCAAATAGAAAATAGTAATTTCAAATGTTAATAATATTTCACAATATTAAGTTTTTTACTGTATTTTTTATCAAATATATGCAGTCTTGGTGAGAATAAGAGACAATATATGTATATAATTTGTGATATTAAATAGAATATATAATATGTATTAATTTATTAGTTCTATGAAAATTATGAATATATTAATTTGTTTGTGAATTGTTTATAATTTATATTTTATACATAATTATGATTTTTATGCATTTTCGAAACTGATTAAAACCTGTTTTTCATTAAAATGAATGAAATCAAGACAGAATGAAATTATTTCTTGTGCTTATTAGCCTGATTGAACTGGATCATCGAAGGTCAGAAGCAAAGACATTGGTTAATAGAATGGGATTAAAAACATAAAGGATATTTGTGTTGTTTAACATTTAATTATTGCAGGTTCGCGTCATATTCTGAGTTGCATTATTTTTATTCATTTTGAGGAATACTGAATCTGTGGGTTTTTTTTTTGTGAGTGAGATGAATTAATGCATATTCATATTTATTTTAAAACTACCATAGCATCTTCTGATTTCTCTCAACATGGGGACAGGAGACTTGTCAATCAATAAATTGGAAAAAAAAGTAACTTGCGTTACTTATTTGAAAAAGTAACTCGTTACTACATTAGTAAAAGTAATGCGTTACTTTACTAGTTACTGTAAAAAAGTAATTAGATTACGTAACTCGCGTTACTTGTAATGCGTTACCCCCAACACTGGTATTATATCAGTACAAGTTGAGCAAAAGATTGGTCTGATCTGCTGAGGCGTTACAAGTGTTTTTTTTTTAGCAAAAAAAAATCTTTTACAGAATTACCTCGAAAAATAAACCAAGTATTACTTGGTAGCACAGTATTCATTGGACTTAAAATTGACAACTAGCCCTGATCTGCCCAATATCGACTAGCTATATTAAGTCATAGTCTTCATTTATATTAAGAGAATGGACATTCAAGTATGAAAAAAATTCTGCCAATTCTGCACACATCTGTGACTCTAGGCATTAGAAATTCATAATCCTGTCTTCTGATTCTTCTGCTTGAAGTTGCTGTTTCTTGGACGGGAGTATCCGAAAAAAGCCGACTATTCCAGAGACAGACTGAGGGCTGTGTTTGCTAAGAATAAAGATGTGCGCGACCCCGAAAAGATCGAAGAGCTCATCAGCCGAGGAGAATTCGTGGTGAAAGAGCTCGAGGCCCTCTATTACCTCCGGAAGTACAGAGCCTTGAAGAAGCGATATTACGAAACAGAGTGAATAAAATCACATGCTACATGGCATGATGCCTGATATTTACATAAACAACAGTGATAGAATGACTGTAACAGCAACATATATATTTTTTGTCTCGGTTATAATAAAAATGGACAGAAAGTGTATATAAAGTGATTCTATTTGTAAGTCAGAAATTCAAGTTTAGCTATTGCTAACAGTGTCGTAACAGGTTTGTTGCCACTGGTGTGATACAGTCATGTCTGATAAATTTTAGAAGGATCTTTCTAAATAAAACAGTGCTTGGCAGTGCTTTATGCTGGTTCCAACCTTGGACGATATTTTGCATGTAAAATCATTTAATGACACACAAAATAAGACTGTTTAAAAATCTAACAGGGTCAAATGACCAGCTGTGAGGTAGATTCTGAGTCCTGAAGTTGTGAGCTCAAGAAAAACCACCACACTCTGATATATCCGCTCTGCAGATTGGACATGTGGCGTTCTCCTGTAAGAAACGCAGAAAATGATTAGCAAAATGCGACTGTGAAATGAATTATGGGATTGTGTTTTTAAAGCAAGCTAGACCTTTAGCCAGCGGTCGATGCATTTGACGTGGTAATCATGGAGACATGGAAGGATCCTGAGTCGTTCACCCGCCTTGTACTCACTGAAACAGATCTGGCAACTGTAAAGAGAGTATGATTTAAATATTGCATTATGGGAAATCTCTTTTGTTGCGTCCTCTTCTGTGACTTACTCTGTCTTTCCTGCGCTGTGTGCGGGATCGTATGTTTTCACGGGCAGCCGTTCGATCTTGGCCTTTGTCAGAGTGTTCTTGGCTACTACAGCACCTTGTTGCTCCTCGAATGCTAAGAGAGCCTGACAAAGCAACAGATAATATCAGAGTTACCAATTGTAATCAAGCATGTGATTTCTGTGAATTAGTATAAATCAAACCTCATAATTATTTCCCTGACTGTCATCAAACAAGTCCATCTGCAAGCGAGAAGCTTGTCTGCGCCGGGAATTGCGAGTTCTGTTGGTTTGATGGCGGCCCTGTTGTCTGCCTGTTCAATCAAAAAATTAAATATACATACATACATATATATACATATACATTCAGGGGCATTTCCTCCGAGGAGAAAAGGGAGGCAGTGCCTGCTCAAAATATTGGATGAGAACAAAAATGTATAGTACAAAAATGAAACAAAGCAAATGTTACAAAATATGACAAAAATTGTATAAATCCTAAATATCATATATATGTCCAACAGTGACACCAGCGGGTAAAATTACAGCGGGAGTCTGCATCTCTCTCGCCTCCCCTGAGCCCATTGAGTTTTAACAGACCCCCTAAAGTGTGCAGTGAGTTTGGTGGGAAGTAACTGAGAATGAATGGGGAAAGTCACATGAGAGGAGGCAATGCCTCCATCACGATATGATTTGATATGACTGGTTCATGTGATAAATCCCGCCTCTTGTGTTTGTGCACATTACGCGTTCGTGAATCAGTCTGAATGAACAATATGATGGAATTAATGGGAAGCCTTTATTAAATAGTAAGCAATTCACACACTTACGTCAAAATCAAGCTTCACATGGCCTGAAAACATTATCTTTTTTTTTTTTTGTGAGCAATCAGCTTGTTGAAATTAAAGGTACATCTCCACATTTGTGACCAATGTTTACCGAGCTCTGTTGACTGATTATCCAAAAATAAGTTTATTATAAAATTTAAAAAAAAAAAACAGCTGAACATCAGTTCATCAATAAAATATATAATTGTCTTAATAAAATATATTAAATTGTTTACTGCCTTGAGTTATTTTGGAATAAATGTAAAATGCTTAAAAACACTAAACTGCTGAGATTTATACTTGGTTTTAATAAATAGAATAGCCTATTAATTACATTGTTAATGTATAATAGATTTTTATTCTGATAGTGTAAGTAACGTTTATTTAACCAAGAAAATGTGACTGGGACATGAATTTACAATTAATAAAAAAAAAATAATAATAATAAGGACTTTGCATCATTTCAGAACACCACTGTTATATATGTAATATATATATAATGTAGTATATAATATTTACACGCTGTTGATCAAAGGTTTGGATTTGATAAGTTTTTTTTTAATAAAGAAATTAATACTTTTATTCAGCAGAGATGCAGCTGTGACAGAAAGACATTTATATTGTCAAAAAAGATTTTTATTTCAAATAAATGCTTTCTTTTATTCATCAAAGAATCCTGAATAAAAGTATTTCACAGTTTTTACAAAAATAACGAGCAGCGCAACTGTTCTCAATATTTATAATAAGAAATGTTTCTTTAATGATCATGTGACACTGAAGACTGGAGAAATGGCTGCTGAAAATTCAGCTTTGCATCACAGGAATAAATTACATATTACAATATATTCAAATAGAAAATAGTAATTTCAAATGTTAATAATATTTCACAATATTAAGTTTTTTACTGTATTTTTTATCAAATATATGCAGTCTTGGTGAGAATAAGAGACAATATATGTATATAATTTGTGATATTAAATAGAATATATAATATGTATTAATTTATTAGTTCTATGAAAATTATGAATATATTAATTTGTTTGTGAATTGTTTATAATTTATATTTTATACATAATTATGATTTTTATGCATTTTCGAAACTGATTAAAACCTGTTTTTCATTAAAATGAATGAAATCAAGACAGAATGAAATTATTTCTGTTTCTGTTGAGCTGTTATATTTGGCTCATGTATGGTGACTTACGGGGTTGCTCTCCAAAGATGACCTGCTGCAGCTCTGAAAGCTCAGAGGATCCACGTGAGAATGATGCAGAGGTGATCATTGAGGCCCAAGGAGAGATCCAGCCCAATCCAACATACGGATCAACCTGCACGAAACCATCACTTTTTGTTGGCGTATGATCAAAGCACCATCATTCAGAGCTCCAAAGAAAAACAGCAATAAGAATAAAGCAAAAACCCAAACTGACCATGTGGTTGTCTCTGTTTGACGATCTGCTCTGTAGCCTCTGCTGCTCCATTCGCTCCTCCAAATCAAACTGTTCCTGCAAACACCAGAATAACAGAGTTAGTCACTTTTCTATTGCTCCTCAATAAGGATCAGGAGAGCGAGTTGTACCTGAAGGCTTCTGGCATACGCTTCATCCTCAGCCATATGAACGGAGTGGACCATGCTCTCAACATCATCAGCATCATCCTCAATGATGACAATGTTTTCTGGTATCTGACATACAGGTGAACGCACTGGTTCTTGCATTCTCTTTGCTATAAACAAACGAAGCAAAAAAAAAAATTATAGAAAAAACATTGAGCAATATCCTCCTGACATTTAAAGACATTCACTCAAAAATGAAATGTACTAAAAATGTACTCACTCTAAGGCCATCCAAGATGCAGATGAGTTTGTTTCTTCATCAGAACAGATTTGGAGAAATTTTATGGATAGAGGACTCGTAATTTAGCCGTAAACGCCAGTTAAAATATAAAACACCTCAAATGATGGATTTGTTTATTACAAATGCACAGCTTTTCATTCCACAATACGTTAATTGATGGACTGGAGTCGTGTGGATTATTGTGATGTTTTTATCATCTGTTTGGACTCCCATTCTGACGGCACCCATTCACTGCACAGGATCCTGAGCAACTGATGAACTAAGCAAATGATCTAATGCTAAATTTCTACAAATCTGTTCTGATGAAGAAACAAACTCATCTACAACTTGAAAGGTTTGAGTGCGAGTACATTTTCAGCAAATTTTCATTTTTGGGTGAACTATTCTTTTAAATGTGTGGACCCTGGTTATCCGTACCTGCATCCAGCAGTGAAGCTTCATACTCTATTGCGTTTAAAGGAGAGTGTGCTGATGTACTTTTAGAGGCTTTAGATCTGGTCTTGCTATAGATGGTCTTTTTGGACCTCTGTTCCCTTCCATTGCTGGTGTTCAGTGTCTTTTGCTTAGAGGTGTGACCCATCACTAGCAGCTCATTTAAATATGCCGGATCACTACTTTGATCCAGTGCACACGTGGAAGACCCAGCTGAGGACGAGGGCTTGGAAGATGCAGAAACACGAGAAGCATAGGAGGTTGCTGGACGTGGAGACTCCAACCATTTAAAATTGGAGGATAAAAGAGACGAGGCCGTTACAAATCTGTTTGCTCCTGTAACTGCAGAGTGTCCACGTAGCGTGCTTGCATTTGAGTCCTCCAGCCTGCGCCGCTTCATCGTTCTCTGGGAGCTTGGAGTGGTGCTGAGGTATCCTAGAATGTGTTCTCGTCCTTCCCATTTGCTTCCATCTGAACAGGATGATGTTGCCTTAACCAAGCATAAAAAAAGCATTAAAATATTTATGAATAACAATTCCAAAAAGACAGAATTTCTTCTGAATGCAGTACTAGAATTGGCATACTATGGCATGCAGTTAGCATAATGTTTACTAATTCTTTAAAAAAAATAGTACGTGAAACAGTACTGTAGTATTATGTACTTCTAATGACATAATTTCAATTTGCAGCCATTACATTGTTTACATATTGCATGTGTAATTAAGCAGAATAACAAAATAATGAAAACTAATCCAACAAAATAAAAATGCTATTTTGCATTTTTAATTGTAAATTATTCTTTAATTTATAAACAAACAGTTAACTGTATTTTAAATCATACATAAAATGATTATTTTGCATCTTTAATTGTAAAATAATTTTGCTAAATTGTATAAATAAATGGTTATTTTGCATTTTATATAATATATAAAATTATTTCGCATTTTTAAGTGTAATTTGTTTTTAATTTGATAAATAAAGAATATTTTGCATTTTTGTAATACTTAAAATTATTATTTAGCATTCTTAACTTTAAAATAATTGTGGTAAATGGTTATTTTATATAATATATTTTTTATTTTATATAATATTTTATTATAAAATACATAAAAATGATTGTTTAGCAACTTTCATCGCAAAATATATATTTTTGCATCTTTAATGGAAAAAAATCTTACATTTGAGAAATAAATGGTTATTTGGCATATTATATAATATATAAAAATCGTTGTTTTTCATTTCATAATACTTCATTATTTCTTGTCAGCACTGGAAATGAAAGGTCAAGCCCACTGCATTGTGGGTAACAGTATTCCACAGCATGCTTTGCTGCTTACTACACATTTTAGGAAATGTAGCCAGAAAACCAAGTATTTGCGCACACAGAGAATTCTTGTAATGTGAATACTCCAAGCATAATACAAAAATAGAGCTGTATCATAGTATAGCATTCTGCCCTTTTACTCATACCACATTTCTGTTGTCATCTTTCTGGGAATGTTGTTTTCTTCTGTGAGTCAGGGGGCTGTAAAGTGAGGACAGATTCTTGTCATTGCTCTCATTATTATGAATCGTCTATTACATTGCAAAAAAATAATAATAATAATTAATATAATTTTTTTTTTTTTTTTACAAAAGAAACGCTACCTTGGGGTCTCGGGAACAAAAGTGGAGAATTCATTTGAGTGTCCACGGTCTTCAAACAGGAGGTCACTGTCATTTAATAGACAGGCATTATTCAGGGAGTCCGGAGTGTCGGGCTTCATCCGGGGACTGTACAGAGGACTGCCGGGTTCTGAGATCTCCTGGATGTCATCCATCTCTCTGATTATGGCTTAATGTATATATACTTTGGCTACAGCTGACAGACTGTGTGCTGATGAGTCTGGGAAGGAAAAAACAACGCAGGAAGATACTTAAAAGCCTCTTAAAACGCATTAAGACTATGAGGCTACATAATTACGCTCCCTTTTAAATGTAAATATTTTAAACTTCATATCTTGGTGATATGTTGAAACGTACAGTCTTCTGCTAGTGAAACAATGTAAATGATATTCGCTGACAGGCATTCCTCCGCGTGTTTGTGATAACAACAGTACTGAGGAGTGAAACTGATCTGTGATCGGTTGGATTCGACGTTTAACGTTAATCGAAGAAGCTGGTAACCGGTTAGCAAGCTACATTACATTAAGATCGCCTATATGGCCATAGTTTACAAAAACAACGTGTTTTTATTGCGAAATTAAAATATGTTAACGTTACCCACCATCTTTACGAAACACCACTACGAAAAGCAAAAATCTTCGCTTAGATACCGCATCGGCGAATAGCGAAGTCACAATGGAAAACACCGCCTCAGAACTTTGGTTTTCTTCCGGTTACACCACTTCCGGCACATGGATAGTTGGGTTTGAATTTAAAGGACCCTGACATTTAACATTTTTTACTTACCCTCATATTTCAGCCATATATTGTTCAAATGTTATATATATATATATATATATATATATTATTTTTTCTTAACACACACATATATATCATATATTCTTAAAACACACACACACATATAGTGACTTTTTGTGCATGTCCGTCAGCTTGCACAAAATGTTAATGTACTCATAAATTTATTTAGCAGATAAACATATTTAAAATTTACAGTCTGTAAATATTGATGACTCATCTTGAACTACACAGATTTACTCTCTCTATATTGAGAAAAAAGTGCTTTGGTATGTCCAAACTGTTTCAACAACATGCCTCAAAAAAGAAAAGAAAAGAAAAGAAAATTGATTATATGGGATCTTTAATCTTGACACTGGAAAAAATAATTTACATATTATTATACAATTATTAATTAAAATGAACAAAGTGATGTAAAAAAAAAATAAAATACAGACCTTCTACATAAATTTTCAATAAAACAAACCTTCCTTTTAGAACATAAGGTTAAGTCTTCTACAATGGCGACATAAGAACAGAAAGATGTTTTCAGAACAGCATGGAATGGAGGGACTTCCGAACAGTGGCCATCTCCTGTTGTTGCTGTAAAAATAAAATAAAACGTGCAATTATCATGATTATCACCATTCTTACATAAATTATTACATTGATCTGAATATACAATCTGTGTAAAATGGTTTTATTAACTATTTACAGAAATTCTGTCAGTTTTTTTTTTCATAAATGGGCTCTAACAACTAAACCAAGCCTGTCTTGAAAATGTAGCATTCCTCACATTTCACACTGAAAGGCTATTTAAAGCAGACCTTTGTAATACCCAGAGTCTAAACCAGGGGTGCCCAAACTCGGTCCTGGAGGGCCGGTGTCCTGAAGAGTTTAGCTCCAACCCCAATTAAACACACCTGAACCAGCTAATCAAGCTCTTACTAGGCATACTAGAAACTTGAAGGCAGGTGTGTTGAGGCAAGTTGGAGCTAAACTCTGCAGGACACCGGCCCTCCAGGACCGAGTTTGGGCACCCCTGGTCTAAACTGTGAAATCTTTTTGTTAAAGCACTCACTGTGTCCATCATTATCTTCTTCTGCAGCAGGGTCATCTCCTTTCTCAGCTCCATCTGGGTGCCCTGCAGGAAGGCTTCATGGCTTTTCTCCATCTCCTCCATGTTCTGCACACAAATTAAAGACCTCACTCGGTCAGCCAAATGATGAAAAAAGGTCTTGGTTCAATTTCAATTAATTAAAGTGATGACGGCATCTGTGACCTTGACAAACTGCTCATACAGGTCTTTGATGGTTTTCATTTTCTGGTTTTGCACAACCCTCGCCTGCTGGAAGAGCTTCTGCTGCTGGCGAAACAAGATCTGTGAAAACAGAAATTAGGGAGTTCAAAGGCCATGAGTGAGACGTTTACGTCAAATATCTCTAAATGGCTGCTAGATATCCCAGAAAGTTGCATTATATTTTTCACAAGACCATTAATCCTCATAACGTTTCCTTTCCCTTAATGTGATGCCGTGCCCCAAAAGGACATGTTTCAACTTTTACAACTTCTTGGCTACATTTTTATATGTCTGGCACTTACATTCAGTTTCTCCTCCTGCTCCTCAGATTTCTGAACATCGGTCCCCCAGTGCTGAAGCACAGAGAGAACTTGCTGAGAATAATCTTGTGTCAGCGTTTGCCTGCAAAAAATACAAAACATTTATGTTTTTGAACATCAAAGCAGGAGTGAATAAAGAAGAACGTGTCATTTTCCATACAGTGCATTGATTCACCTCTGATTTTGCTGGGATTTCCACATTTGCTCCAGTTTCTGAGTGCTGCCCTTTAGGGAGTTTTTGGTGAGAACCTCCAAGCGTTTCCTTTTGGTCTGCATGGCTTTGCTGATGTCCGCTAAATGGCCATTCAGGCATGTTTATGAGTATAAAACAGCATTTAACAGCCGGCGATATTCATTTAGCAAACATTTAGGGACCTTTATTCAGAAATATAGGCTAATATTATTTTATTATCACTGGAAGCATCAGATATGAGCTTCACTTACCACCAAATCTTTCCAGCATAGTTTGAACCTCATTCCTGGGATAAAGGACAACAAACGATTTCTCGATTCAGAGAAAGGGCTTCATAACTTTGGCCAGGTGTATATATCTCAGTACTTACCCCACGCCTGCATTAAGGTTATCATCATCAAATGTATCTGCAGATCTTTTCTTGATCAGCTTGTCAGTGATTGGAGTTTCTAATGTAATATAACAAAATGAGAACAACATACAAACAAGCTTCACAGCTACACCACTTGTTATATGTATATATAGACTTATTAAATAATTCATATTAAATTGCAAATTATATACTTATATCATTTCAATATAATTCTTTAATATTATTATATCTCTTTTATTACCGTTAATAAATTCACATATTTCTAATTGCCTTGAAATACCATGTATATCTATCTCATGGTATAACCTCTACTGCCATCACTTTACTATGGTACCACCAATTATCTTTTTGTAACGGGTATGATAGAATACACAGGCATACCATCTCTCGTATCATCGTCAGATCCACTTCCTTTCTTTTCCTCCAGAGTGTCGAAGCCAAAGGCTTTCAGGTCTGTGGCGCTGTCAGTGTGTTTGGTCTTCTTGTTCTGTTTTTTCCCGGAAGCTGCCATAGTCTCACTGTATGAAGTGTATTTTGCTGTAGTCTGGTCTATTTTCTGGTTTTGCACAACCCTCGCCTGCTGGAAGAGCTTCTGCTGCTGCCGAAACAAATTCTGTGAAAACAGAAATTAGGAAGTTCAAAGGCAAAGTGTGAGACGTTTATGGCAAATATCTCTAAATGGCTGCTAGATATCCCAGAAAGTTGCATTATATTTTTCACAAGACCATTAATCCTCATAACGTTTCCTTTCCCTTAATGTGATGCCGTGCCCCAAAAGGACATGTTTCAACTTTTACAACTTCTTGGCTACATTTTTATATGTCTGGCACTTACATTCAGTTTCTCCTCCTGCTCCTCAGATTTCTGAACATCGGTCCCCCAGTGCTGAAGCACAGAGAGAACTTGCTGAGAATAATCTTGTGTCAGCGTTTGCCTGCAAAAAATACAAAACATTTATGTTTTTGAACATCAAAGCAGGAGTGAATAAAGAAGAACGTGTCATTTTCCATACAGTGCATTGATTCACCTCTGATTTTGCTGGGATTTCCACATTTGCTCCAGTTTCTGAGTGCTGCCCTTTAGGGAGTTTTTGGTGAGAACCTCCAAGCGTTTCCTTTTGGTCTGCATGGCTTTGCTGATGTCCGCTAAATGGCCATTCAGGCATGTTTATGAGTATAAAACAGCATTTAACAGCCGGCGATATTCATTTAGCAAACATTTAGGGACCTTTATTCAGAAATATAGGCTAATATTATTTTATTATCACTGGAAGCATCAGATATGAGCTTCACTTACCACCAAATCTTTCCAGCATAGTTTGAACCTCATTCCTGGGATAAAGGACAACAAACGATTTCTCGATTCAGAGAAAGGGCTTCATAACTTTGGCCAGGTGTATATATCTCAGTACTTACCCCACGCCTGCATTAAGGTTATCATCATCAAATGTATCTGCAGATCTTTTCTTGATCAGCTTGTCAGTGATTGGAGTTTCTAATGTAATATAACAAAATGAGAACAACATACAAACAAGCTTCACAGCTACACCACTTGTTATATGTATATATAGACTTATTAAATAATTCATATTAAATTGCAAATTATATACTTATATCATTTCAATATAATTCTTTAATATTATTATATCTCTTTTATTACCGTTAATAAATTCACATATTTCTAATTGCCTTGAAATACCATGTATATCTATCTCATGGTATAACCTCTACTGCCATCACTTTACTATGGTACCACCAATTATCTTTTTGTAACGGGTATGATAGAATACACAGGCATACCATCTCTCGTATCATCGTCAGATCCACTTCCTTTCTTTTCCTCCAGAGTGTCGAAGCCAAAGGCTTTCAGGTCTGTGGCGCTGTCAGTGTGTTTGGTCTTCTTGTTCTGTTTTTTCCCGGAAGCTGCCATAGTCTCACTGTATGAAGTGTATTTTGCTGTAGTCTGGTCTATTTAAATACAAGCAGCAACAAAATACAAACTCCAACTTGTCAAATTAAATAATTATTCAGAAGAATGAAAAACTGACATTCTTGTAACGTCTCATCAATCATGATTTCAGCTTATTTTTAATGAATTAAATTATTTGAAAACGATTTAAACAAGATACCATCTTATATAAAACGATTTTTATTCACAAAAAAGCTACTTTATAAATTCTCCACAGAATCATCTGTAACGTTAACTTACCTGACGAGTGTGTGATCTCTCTATAACCAATCACGGCAGTCTAGAAAACGATCCAAAATGTATTTACTTCCACTACTGTATGTTATTACGCTGCAAGTATTTAGAGAAATTATTATAAAATACTGTAATTTATTTAAACCAACAAGAATGTTTGATGAGTTTGAACTCCCGTCTCTCAAGCGATTTCCCGCTGTTTTTATTTTGAGCGCGAGGATGATTTACCGCGCGCAACTCACGTGCCTCATATTAATGATCAAAGAGGCACTTCATAATATAAAATATTAGGCTAGTCAAGTCTTTAACGTAAACATATATGTGACCCTGGACCACAAAACCAGTCATAAGGGTCTTTTTTATTTTAAATAATTCTGAATAAATAAGCTTTCCATTGATGTATGGTTTGTTAGGATGGGACAATACTTGGCTGAGATACAACTATTTGAAAATCTAGAATCTGAGGGTGCAAAAAAAACCTAAATACTGAGAAAATCACCTTTAAAGTTGTCCAAATGAAGTTCTTAGCAATGCATATTACTAATCAAAAATTAAGTCTTAATATATTTACAGTAGGAAATTTACAAAATATCTTCATGGAACATGATCTTTACTTAATATCCTAATGATTTTTGGCATAAAAAAAAATCAATCATTTTGACCCATACAATGTATTTTTGGCTATTGCTACAAATATACCCCAGTGACTTAAGACTGCTTTTGTGGTCCAGGGTCACATATTATTTATCATATAATCAACTGGATTCAGTAAAAAAATACAACAGTAAATAAAAATACGTTTGTTTCTCCAGTTCACATCTTAATATAATATATACAAAAAGTTCTTTAAAAAAAGGCTGAAAACAACGAAATTATTACATTTAAAGTCAAAAGGCCTATTGACTTGAGTAATATTGAGTGTAATATATAGTACGCCAATGTACAGCTTAGTTTTCATACAAAACATGTGCAGTGTTCAATTTTTCTGTACAAAATGACAGACAATTCGTATGCATCAAATATCAAACTTCTCCTCGCACACATAATGTCCATTTTCCTCATAATCCTCTCGTGTGACCACCATCTCTTCAAAGTCAGGGTTTTCAGCCAATAACTTTCCTCCTTCCCATGGGTAACAAATAGGACTGGGAAGAAAAGACAGATATTCAGTCTACATAGTTAACAAAATTTGAATGTCAATCATTCTTTCGGAACCCTCAAAACATACTTCTGTGGCAGAACGACAGAAACTTGATACTCCACAGGAGCGAGTGCCCGGACTTCTGTGTAAACCCGATCTCTGAATCCAGGGAACAAGGTGTTGCCGCCAGTAAGAACAATGTTCTTGTAGAAGTGGGGCTGCATCTCTGGAAATAAAAAGAGCCTTATATTAGAGTACTTTTAATGTTTTAACATTTTAAACCACACATACATCTAATGAGACTCAACCTACCTTCCGGCATGTTGTTAATGGAGTTGACCAAAGCCTCAGGTATGCCCATCTCCTATATCAATGTTTAAAACAGTTGTGCTGCTAAATATTTTACTGGAAACCGCGATACATTTTTTCAGAAAACTTTGATGAACAGGAAGTTCAAAAGAACAGCATTTATTTGAAATAGAAATGTTTTGTAAAATTCTAAATGTTTTTGATCAGTTTTATGCATCCTTGCTGAATAAAAGTATTACTTTTGTGTGCTTGTGGGTGTATATGTATATACGCACAACAATCCAGTTGATACAAACTTACTGTGCAATCTCCATGTCCTTGTAGAAACTCCGCAGTTTTATATTTGCCAGTAAAATTCATCTCCTCTCTAGGCTACAGCACATAAAGAAAAACAAATTGCTGGATAAGTAAAAAAGCAAGTACTGTTTCAATTTTTTATAGTATGCCATTTTCGAACCATGACATAATTCTTACAAAAATAAGGCGCAGCATTTTCGAACTGTTATACACTAAATTGCTTACCTTGCAAAATCCCTTTTTGATAGAGCTGAAATCCGGCAGCACATAGTCTCTCATAACTGTATTATCCTCACCTTTCAATCTGTGAAATCACCAGAATGAAATATACTATACACTATCCAAAAGATTTTTGAATTAAATTTATATAAGGAAGTTCAAAAGAACAGCATTTATTTGAAATAGAAATGTTTTGTAAAATTCTAAATGTTTTTGATCAGTTTTATGCATCCTTGCTGAATAAAAGTATTACTTTTGTGTGCTTGTGGGTGTATATGTATATACGCACAACAATCCAGTTGATACAAACTTACTGTGCAATCTCCATGTCCTTGTAGAAATCTTGTGACACATAACACACATCTTCCTTGACCTGATTGATCACATAAGTCTCATCCATCACATGCAGCTGCCTTTAAGACAAAATTGTCACAAGCTCAAGGAGAAATCTGCTGTAAGGAAGAACTGACAAAGAATATACTTACTTAAATGGAGCAAAGCCTACCTGTATGAAATGATCTCCTTCAGATGGTTGGTGAGAAGCTTTCCTCCAACATTTATCCTAGGAAGTGCAAAGAGATTTATAAAAAGATCTTCAGC
Organism: Sinocyclocheilus anshuiensis; assembly: GCF_001515605.1. NCBI lineage: Eukaryota > Metazoa > Chordata > Actinopteri > Cypriniformes > Cyprinidae > Sinocyclocheilus > Sinocyclocheilus anshuiensis. Next base: position 57,207 of record NW_015544161.1, read on the forward strand.
GCTTATAGAACTTTATAGAATTATATTAGGCTAATTAGCAGCTCACCTGCAAATGCCCTCTTTCATCTTTCTTCCCCTGCAATAAGGAACAATGTGTGTGAAGGAGAAGCTGCTGTCCACCACAATGCAACACAGCTCAGAGTTGTTCTCATGGAAGTATCGATGAGCACTCAAAGATCCAGCTGAAAAATGAAATGAAATCATCAGATTTATAGAATAAATACTTATAGAATCCTATGGCTGAATCCTAGTACACTAAACATACCATTAATTCTGAGTGCTGACTGGAACTGATATTCTTCAAATAGAATCTCATTCATAGTATCTTGAATTGAGCTGAAGTTGAAGTACGGTTCTGTTATCACAATGTTGGTATCCGCAAAGTCCACCTGCAAACAGGCTGAATATCTCATACTGTACATTCATAAAACGTGATATGTTTGTAATTATTCAAGTACCTTAAACATATCTTTTCCAAACAGATGATCCCAGACTTTGCGCTGCACATCCCAGTTTACAAGATACCCCTGACATAGACGCAAAAGAGATTAAGTAAGTCGCTTTATACAGCATGCAGTGAAGTTTATAATTCATATCGAGGCCATACCTTTTGAAACGGGAGGATATAGAAGAGTCCGGACGGGTCTTTGATTTCATCCAACTGATTGGCAGTGAATGTTTTCAGCCTAGAGGTCTTCGAACGGAATTGGCAATTTGGGATAACGCTACTGGAAAATAATATTCTGCATTTAGCTCAATATAACGACCATAAAATAATTTTGAACAATAAGGGAAGACATAATAAAAAGACCGTAACGTTACCTGACTTTCTCATGACTGTACCCGATTTTAGCGAAGTTCGCACCATTGTCTAAGACAAGCGTTGACATTTTTACATCACAATTTAAGATGCACAAATATATTAAGGTAAATTATCAAGCAAAGTGCATTTTTAATTTAGTGGTCGAAGTAAACATCGAATTTGCTAAACGATGCTGCCGCTCTTTGGGCGTCTTCTTCTATACTTCAGATGCCAAGTCTGAAAACAGTAAATACATAGCGCCCCCTACTGTATAGGAGGAGGTTTGTGTGTGATATATTTCTTAAAATGTTACCAAAAAAACAAAAGTAATGGCTGATGTTGTAAATGTAACATTTATTTTGTACGTTTTGGGAGAAATACAACAACTTTCATTTTAAAAATACTGCAAATCACCATAATTACAATCACGAAGGACAGACAACACAAATAAAAGCACAAAGGCTAATAAAGCACAGCAGCATCATCCATGCTCCCTCTTGAAATGAATTTCAACAGTATGAAACGCTCCAGTTAATTCTTTTTTCTTGGCACAGTTCACAGTAAATTTTGCAGGTCCTCTAAAAAGACAAGTCGATCAGTGGAGCCGCATTCTCAGCATTTTCGTTCTTGTCCTCTGGACTCCACTTTATAAGAGGTGAACTCAGGTCAATTAACTACAGGAAAAGAGTGTCAATAATTACAAACCAATTGAAATAAACAGTATAAGTACTTGAATGAAGAAATATGAGTATGTACATTACCGTAAAAAAAAAAGAAAAAAAGATATTACTACCTTTATTCACCAAGGACACATTAAACTGATTAAAAGTGACATTTATAATGTTCTAAGTAACATATTTCTTTCAAATAAATGCTGTTTTTTACACTTCCTATTCATCTAAGGATCCTGAAAAAAAAAACACGCATCTCGGTTTCCAGAAAAATATAAAGCAGCACAACTGTTCAATATTGTTAATAAAAAGAAATGCAGCATATTAGAAGGATTTCTGAAGGCTCATATGACACTGAAGACTGCAGTAATTAATTAATAATTTGTATTTAAAAATAAATACAAATAGAAAACATTTTAAATTGCAATAATAATTTACAATATTATTGTTTTTGCTGCTCTTTGATCAAATAAATGCAGCCTTGGTGAGCATAAGAGACTTATTTAAAAACATTAAAATCTTTCCGACCCCAACCTTTTGAACGGTAGTGTTTATATATATATATAAAATCTTTCGTCTCACCTGTCCTCCCCAGGGCTTTCCAGAGGTTTTGATCAGGCCTGGGGTATTGGAGAGATCAATTAGCATCTTTTCTGTCAGCTGAAGTGCTGGTGCAGGTGCGTCCACAAGCAAAACCTACAATTGTAACATTTTCAGATCTGTTGACGTTTTCTTCTAATGCATGTCATTTAAAAATCACTTCAAATAGAGTTTATTTCACCTCTTTAACTTCCTTTTTCTCTGTGTTCTGCAGGTGTTTTTGGGTGTCCACTGTGCTTGGAAGAGTTGGGGGTTTGATGTCGACTTCAAGAGGCTCTGGATCACATGAAGGCGGCTCAGAGGGATTCTCCACAGCTGCTGGCTCACAGGGAGGAGGTTCCTCAGGCTCATCCTCCATATTAAAGACCAGGGAGCAGGGCTGGAGGTCAGCTGGAGGGCAGGTCTCCTCACTGGTCACTAAAATTCGCTTATCTTCCTGATTCTCACTTTCTTTCATGTTTTCAGGGCTGTACAAATAAAGTTCGACTTAGATTTATACATATAAAGAGATTGTGATAAGCTGTAGAACAATGGAGATAATTTGTTGCACTATTAAGTTCCTTAAAAACTCAAAGAATTAGTTTTAGGGGCAAAATTAGCACCTTGAATGAGTGGCCGTTTGGCTGGAGGCCGATGAGTGCTCTGTGACCTGGGAAGGTTTACTCAGACGTGTCACACTCTTGGGTGTGAGTGCAGGGATGCCAGAGATCCGCCGGTTGACTGGAGTGGGAAGAGCTGAGGGTCTCCGCAGTTTACTGCCCATAGCTGAGGGCGTCAGGAGGCCAACTGGAGGACCGACTAGATGATCAGGAATACTGCAAAGACATGTCAAAGTTAAGACAATCCTTCAAAAGAAATGAAAGGTTATGAGAATACATGACAATATTACCTCTCCACACTGCATGCAGACAATAATCTCTTTGGTTTCATGATACGAGGGACGTCAGGCGAGGAGGAAACTATAAAATCAACAGAAGTTAGTATGGCTTAATAATACAGTAATGTCCTGGTTAAATCTCCCGAAAACATGTTCAAGTCACATTTCACCCCAAAATCAAAATAAAAGAATTAGTGCAGTAAATTCTGTATTTCTGCAAAAATGTATTCCTCTTTGTAGGACCATTCAGATTTTCAAAAAAATTATTTAAAATTTTAGTTTTAGGTTGTTTTTTTGCATTACTGTAATAGTCATTTAAATCAGAGTAAATATAAGGTGTTGCAACAAATACTACCATGATAGAATATTTAAATTATATTATTTATTGTTACATAAATTATGCTAAATATAGAAATATCAAAACTAAATATTATGCTATATTTTGTAATAATATAAAATAATATATTTTATATTAAAGACTGTATGCTGTATTACGCAAGTAAAATAATTAAGAGTTTTAAGAATTAATTACAATTATTAATTGTGTACATATATATATATAAGTGTGTATATATATATATATATATATATATATATATACACTTAGTATTTATATAGTATTTATTTTAAAATATTTTCCCCGAATTTATATATTTTTTCCTTATGATAAAGATAATTTGTAGAAACCAATGTCTACCATGAAAAAAAAAAATCAAAGAAAAAAAATCTGTCCCACTTTATATTAAGTGGCCTTAACTACTATGTACTTACATCAAAAAATAAGTACAATGTACTGATTGTGTTCATATTGTATTGCAAAACACTTTTGCTGCTATTGAGGTGGGAAACGGGTAAGGTTAGGGACAGGTTTGGTGGTATGGGTAGATTTAAGGGTGGGTTAAGTTGTAAAGGATGGTCAACAGTGTAATTATAAATGTAATTACAGATGTAATTACAAGCAGATATTTTTCAAATATAAGTACAATGTAAATACATGTACGTACACAATAAGTGCATTGTACCAAATGATTCATTTAAATATAAGTACATAGTAGTTACGGCCACTTAATATAAAGTGGGACCAAAAAATCTTAAGAGGCTTCATTTCCCATATGCTAAATATGTATAATTTTTTCTTAACAGGTTTAGTGAGATTCATCCTAGCAATTCCTATTAATTAACATGACTATGTTTTTTTCTCACCCTCTGATTTGCGAACTCCTTTCAGGTAGTTTGTGGGTGTTTTCACCACTGGGACCTTGAGTTTGGGGTTTCCTCTAAGAGCACTACCCATCTTAGCAGCAGATGCAGGGATGCTGGATGTAGAGGCGGTCTTTTCACCTCTATTTTTTGCTGGGGTCTGAAGCTGTGGAGGTGGTAATGGGTCTGTTTTTTTAATGGGTGTAGCTCTAACAGGTCTGGGAAGGAGTTCAGATGTCCTCCTCCTCTGTGTAGAGATGGAGGTCCGTCTGCTGACGGGGGGCTCTGGGTTTCTGGTAACAACAGAGGATTTGCGGCTAGAACTTGGCAACCTGCTCATGCTGCTGCGTGAACGAGCACCGATGCTGTTAGTGCTGGAGTTTAGGGAGGAATTAAGTTTGGCTGGTGAGAGGAGGAGTTGAGATATGTTAACTTAACCAGCAGATGGCAGTAGATACCCAACAATCTTTCAGGTACATCACTTGCATTTTAAAGTCAAAATGAAATCAAAATCAACACCATTTACTTTTTAAATACATGTTTATGGTCTTGTAAACAATTAATAATAGCCGATATCCATAAAAACTGAAACCTAAAAAAATAAAAATTAAATACACAAAACAAATACGTTTAAATGTGGATTTAGGCATCACAACATTATAAGGTACAGTATAAAAAATTAATTTTTAGTGTTATTTGATGATAAAGGTATGAAGGGTCACCTTTACTTCCTGGAGAGATAGTTAGACTAGAATTGATGCTGGACACAGATGAGGAAGAGGATGAAGTGTTTCTTCTCCTGTCTACAACTCTTGAGTTCTGAAGGGAAGGAGCTTTAAGAACAGCTGGAGCTCGCAATTCTGTCTAAATGATATAGAAAAATGTTTAAATACATAAAAAAGGTTTATCTGTAATATCAACCATGTCATACATCCTCTTATTTTGGTAGTACACTAAATGACAAAATAAGTCTACTGTACATTGTAATAACAACCTACACAACAGTTTGAAAGTTTGGGGTCAGTACATTTAAAAAAAAAAAAAGAAATAAATTTTATTCAACAAGGATGTATTAAATTGATCAAAACGGAGAGAAAAACATTAATACAACAAAAATTCAGTTTTTCAAATAAATGTTGTTCTTTTGAACTATCTATTAATCAAAGTCTATCACAGTTTCTACAATTTGAACTGTTCTCAGAAATGTTTCTTGAGCAGCAAATCAGCATATTAGAATGATTTCTGAATGATCATGTGAGACACTAAAGACTGGAGTAAAGGTGGCTGAAAATTCAGCTTTGCCATCACAGGAATAAATCACATTTAAAATATATTAGAAAACTTTTTTTTTTTTAAATTGCAATATTATTTCACAACAATACTGTTTTTTGTATTATCAACAGTTATATAACTGTATAATCAAAGGTTTTTAAAGAAAATAAGATACAACAGTGGCAGCTCCTTTTACCTTGTTCCGGGCCGGAATGCTGCTTCTTCCTGGCAAACTACTGTTAAAGGAAGAATCACTGACATCAGAAGCAACACTGGTGTTATCGGAGAGAAGGTCTTCAGAAGAACCAGCTCTACTTGTGTTTCTACTGCTGGGACTGCGCTTTAGCCTAAAATTACCCTGAAAAACATTGATACACCCAAAGTAAATCTTAATGTTAAACACTAACAATCTAAATAAATAGAGGGAAGTGCTCATACTTTGCTGGGAGGATGAAGCCTAGTTTTAGTAGCCGCTGGCAGTTTGGTGCTGGAGGAAAGTCGTGAGTTCCCTTGTGCTGTGGGTTTGCTGGGTAACACCCCACTACTAGCCATAAGGGCTTTGCCTCTAGTTGCCATCTTAGGCTGTGTCACAGCAGGCCTGACTGGACTTGATGTACTGAGACGTGGTTTACCAAACCCAGCCGTCCCGTTAGACTTCAGCATACGCTTCTGAATGGCAGGTGGAAGCTGCTTCATCGGGCTGTCCTGCACAAGAAAGGTTTCTCTTTTGATGGGACTCAGAACATCAGCTGGCTTGCTAAACATGTTCAGTTTGAATGTGGTGTCCTCCTCAAACGTCTCGGTCTCCTCGGCTTGGCTTGAGGAAACAACGCTGCTCTCAGCTACAGAATCTGTGACCGTTTGCTCGAGGTGGCTGGCGAGTAGCTGAGCTTCTTTGCAGATTTCATCAAACTTCTCTCCTGTAAGCGGACTCCAGCTGGGCTCTTCTCCCAGAGACGGGCCGCTGCTTATACTGTCCGTCACATGAATCTCCACTCCATGAGAAATGCATTTCTCTTTATGACTGATTGGACAGCTGGGCTCTTCTCCCAGAGACAGGCCGCTGCTTATACTGTCCTTCACATGAATCTCCACTCCATGAGAAATGCATTTCTCTTTATGACTGATTGGACCCATGAAAACCTCATCCTCAACCTCGTAATCTCCTTTGAAGCTATGAGGGAACATTTCCACATGATGTTTATCATCATAAAATATTAAATCAACATTATAATTCACATTGTATAATGCAGATTAAAGGAATAATAAGCAAAAAATTTAAATTCTTTCATAATTTACTCACTCTCATGTCATTCCAAACCAAACCATTTAACCAAATTAAATCTGTTCATCATATAAAAATGAAATTGATTTATTTTGATATTTTAAGTACTCATTTTAACTTTAGATCAAGTCTTAGTCATTTTGTTATGTGCTTTTGTCATTTTTATTAGTTTTATTTATTGTTTATAGTTCTGTTTAGCTTTAATTTTATTTTAGTAACTGTAGCACTGATTGTAGTCAGTTCAGTTTTTTAAGTTTAATTTTCGGGTTTTAAGTTTGGTTTTTCATCAATATTTATATTTGATTTCATTTCAGCTTTTTTTCAATCAACAAAAATGATTTTTAATAGGTTTAGTCAACAATAACAACACTGCCTTGAACATATTGAACATTTAAAACAAACCTTTCAGGTGACAATGAAACATCAAAGTCAAATTTCTCCTCAGCCAGTGAAACAAAATCTAGAAGTAAAAAAAAAAGAAATCAGTTTATTTTCTGTGTTGTTACAGTACACTTCTACACAATTAAAACTGTTGTTGGTGATTTGGACATGTACCGTGTTAGTGTTTTTACCATGGTTAACCATGGTATTACTATCTGCTAGAATCACTGTACCATGGTACCACTGCAGTAATTTTTGTAAGGGTAGTTTAGAGATATTGTGATTAGATAAAAAGATGATTACCACTGTGAGTGAGAGATGCCATCTTCAGCCAGGAAAACAAATGGAGGCCAAAGTCCTGCTAACATCAGTTCACAGTTAATGTGGTTCCCCCTTTTGATTACTACACGTTTGAGACATCAGCAAGTACATTTAACCCAAATTTAGTTTAAAATACTCGAATAAAACTAACGATTCTCGAAAAGAGCATTTTTAGTCTAATAGCCAACATATACATAATACAAGTCATGGAGCTCATACATTCATACGGTTTACTCAACGATCATATTCTTATTTGATCTTAAAACAGACTATAAACATTTAATACAACCAAAAATACTTACTGTTTGTTAGACAAAGCTCTCGGGTGCTATTTATTAATCGCAGTGTTGAATGTTCACAATAAATAACACGCACTAGCGATCTGTTTCCACATTTCAAATTTCGTGGTCAGTCTGCTTTCGAAGATCACGTGACACAAATGCTGCGACAGGATTGGTGGAGCAAGTTTCCGGAACGCAGCAATCGTCATGTTGACGTTGCGCAGAAAAAAATAAATAAAAAGAGCATAAAAAAAAAATAAAAATAAAATAAAAATAAAACGACCATTAATATACCATGTTAAAATGAATAACAATTGAATTGATAATGTGTATGACTATGTTTATGCTATTATTTTTTTATTAATGAGTAGCCTAACATTTCAAATATTACTGAACAAGACACTAACATTTAATGCTTAAGAAATCAGTGGTTCATGTATATTTAAATATTCATATGAAAATATATGAAGAAAGGACATTTCTGATTATTTTAATGCACATGATTTGTTAAGTATGCTAAAGTAATAATGTAATAATATTATTGTCATATTATATATATGATAAGATTCAAATTAAAACCAATGATTAGGTTAAGCTAAATATTAATATTTTATTGTCAAAAACCATAAACATTATTTAAAGACTTCCAAATGTAAATTAAACCACAATAACCATTTATATTTACAAAATTATATTCCATAACCATCTATCCTGTCCCACTTTGCTTCCTGTCTACTCACTGTCCTATCATAATAAAGGCAAAAATGCCAAAAAATAAATCTTAAAAAAAAATAATAATAATAATAATACAAATAAATAAATACATTTAACACTGATGGAAAAATATTCATTCCCAAAATGGGAATGAAACTAGTGAAAAAAAAAATTACCCACAAATTCTCTCCAGTTCTTTCCTATTTTCTTTTACTAATCTTGTATTGTTTACTGTGTATACATTTCTGTAACAAATCCTATAACATTCTGTTGAAACCATTAACATATCCCCACAAGGAATAATATCTGCAGTAAAAAATAAAAGTACTTCATATTACCATCACAATAATGAATAAAACTGCATCTCGACAAACTCGTGGGACTTGCGTAGTGTGTTTCGTGGGACTTGCGTAGCGAGTCCTCGTCTGTGGTTTAAGGAGGTAGGGTGGATCAAAACTGATAAAACACTCTAAACAGAAAATACACTGCTACATTTTAGCATTGCCTTCATCATTGGTTGATTTAAAAAAAATAATAATAATAAAAAATGAGCACAATGTACCACTGTAAACCAGTTAACATTTCATTCCCTTAATACACCTTGTATATGCCATTTTTGCAAGTGTAGTCAAGCTACATTTCATGAAATAAGAGGCCCATAATTAATGTATTTTACCATACAGCCGTACCAGGGTTGCCAGGGTTTCACAACAAAACCCACCCAATTGCTATTCAAAAACTAGCCAAATTGCGTTTCGAGGGGGGTCCCCCGGTAAAAATCGCGTTTTATGGCTGGGTTACCCTGGTAAAATTCGCATTTTAGGGGCTAAATATCACGTTCTTGTGGCCGCTTAAACCCGCGGACATGAAAAACTACCCGCGGAAACAGTGTTAGAGTAGCCCAATTCGCGGGAAAACCGCGGACTTGGCAACACTGAACCGTACCCCTTTAAAAATGTAGAGGCATTGCATCTTTTCCTAGCTTTCTAAAAATCAAAATAAAAACTGATTTAGAGGCAAATAGTGCACCTTCAAAAAGTGTTTGCTCACAATTAAACAGAGCAGCAACTACATGTGAACCTTTTGCATCCAAAATAAGAACTTGTCCAAAAACTGCTCAAACATTTTTACCTACAGTATATGAACAGCCAAAACACCTTATATCAAAATAATTGAATGAGCAAAACATAAGTGGAAAGAATTTGAACATTTGAGCAACACCGTTAATTCCCCAAACCATTCACTTTCAGGGTGTGCAGGCCAAATACGAAAAGAATGAAACAAACCCCCATGAAACACATTTAAAAAACAAGTAAAACAAGTTTTGCTGCTTTTCCAGTTCACTATCAAAGGCTCAGAAGCCTTGACCATGTCCTTAATGTGTCCTCGGTTGTTGACGTGGTCTGACATAGGGTGGTAGCAGATTATAGAGAGGTTTCCAGACTGTGCATTGGGCTTCCAGGAGTCGGAGAAAGGATAGTTTTGGCTATATCTTTGTGCTGATGGAAGCCTCTATTGTCGCTTGCATTGTTGTTCTGATTAGGGGATAAAACTGGAGGCAGTGGGGAAGGAGCTGTGTTTCGTATAGTAGGTGCATCCTCCTCAGGGTCTGTGTCATCGATGAGAGGGATGGCTGGCTCTGAATCCTCAATACGGAACTCTGGGTGGCTCATGAAATTGTGAATGGAACTGCGAGACTCTGGCGTCTCCAGGCCTTCGTAAGGGGACATGAAATCCCGGAAAGCATTAACCACACGGATCTGAAGAAAGAGCATCAAAACCAAATGGAAATAAGAGGTCAGTAACATTCAACCATTTAGAATTTTGGCAATAAGTGAATACTAATGCTTACCAAGGCTGCATTTACCTGATGTAATAAAATCTGATTTTTGTTTAAATTATAGTTTAGCATGCACTCTCACTATTATTATGATGGACTTATATTTTCAAATTGATAAACTGGGCCTGGGACAAAATCTATACATTTAAAACATTTAAAAAATAGCAAAAGACATGAGAAAAAGTCCAAAAGACACGTTTAATGTCACCTTCATATATAATTTTTTTTTTATTTATAAAAATCAAATCAAACTTGGGATGTAAGGTATGAAATGAAAGAAACCTCATTGAGTACCTGTGTTTGAATTCTGTTGAGACCCCTGCACCACAGAACCTGCCCCCTTTTCAGCTCCATTTCAGCGTGGTCGATTTCATCCAGGTCTTCCATCTCCTCCAGCTCATCCTCAGGGATCTCCTCCTTCTGAGTGCCATGACCCGCTGTCATCAGGAACTTCAGGCGACTTGTGGGAATTGTGGAAATCAACTGTGGGCCGGAGGTGAGAAAAACAATACATCATCCAGTGCATCATTTCAAAAAGAGTTCAAATGCTTTTCAAGGCCTATACCTGCCCCCAGAGAAGAGAGCCAAAGCCAAGGAAGACACACCACAGCCACTGCTCAACAGAGAGACCTACACAGCTAAAAGGCTTCCCTCCAAATTGCACGATTAGGAACTAAAAAACAAAACCATGTTGGGATTCAGAACAATTGTTGATAATTGACACAGGCTAATAGAGATTACAATGTGACGTACCTGGATAACAAAGGTCGCGAATACGATGGAGCAGAAGATCATGTTATTGAAGATGCCCTCGAAAACGTTTCTCTCGCCGTGGATCTTTCGAGCGTTAATCTCATTAAAAAGCTGCATCATCACAAATGTGTTAAAGACAATGGTGTAGTGCTCTGAAGGAGGAGCGTGAAGAGGAGTGTTCCTGCCGCTGTCAATGTCAAAGATCTGCTCACCTGTGAAAAAAAATGAAATAAATCAGAGATATAATAGCTGGTGTACTCTGACTGGATGCTCCAAATCAGGGTTTCCCAAACATTTTTTGTCAGCCAAACCCCTTGGATGTAAAATATTTACTTAAATATGTACTTGATTTACTTGAAAAGTCAGTGTTTCCTATTCATTAACTAGACTGTGGCGGCCGAAAGCGCAAGATACCTTAATCCCCTTATCAAGCCTGTTAGTGCTGCGTGTTTCAAACCGATGTGCACACTTTACTCACGTAATCAGCTTGTGATCAGGTGTTTTCCACGTCTCAGAATGGCTCAGTTCACAGTGAATGCAGTGAACTTCATTTCTGCATGTGCTGTGAGCTTAGCATGCATTTGGGAAGATATTGATGTCATATTTAATCTTTTTTAGGAAAGTGTTTTATTTTGCAGCTGTACTTTAAAGGGATAGTTCACCCAAAAATGAAACTTCTCTCATAATTTACTCACCCTCAAGTTGTTACAAACCTGTATGAATTTCTTTATTCTGCTGAACACCAAAGAAGATATTTTCCAGAATCTTGGTAACCAAACAGTTGCTGGTCCCCATTGACTTCCATAGTATTATTTTTATTTTTTTTTCCATACTACAGAATTTTTATTTTTGGGTGAACTATCCCTTTAAAGTAGACTCAAGCTTCTTTTAGTTGTGATAATGTCTCAGTCCACATTACATTCAAACTGGCATTTTAGAAACTCAATCTAATAATAATAATAATATTAATAATAACAATAATAATAATTATGATATGTTTGTGTAACTTATTACAAAAAGGAAGACAGAAACATTACTGTTGTAAAATGCAATTGTACAGTTAAATAAAAATTAATATTTGATCCTTTTAATAATTTTATTTTACAATACAATAGTTACAATACTAATATTTATATATTAAATTAATCACTTTCAAACATTCAAACCTTCAAACTTTAAATATTTAAATGAGTTTTTATTTTGGCAGAATTCTGCTAAAACGTTGTAAACCTCTGCCCACAAAAATGTTGGAAATTATGCGAATGTGTAAATAAAATGAACCTAGTGAACTTAGCGCACGTTGCGTTCATCAACTTTCAAATCCCTCACAAACCCCCAGGGGTTCGCAAACCACCATTTGGTAAACCCTACTCTAGATATTTTGGGTGGTGCTTACCGGCAAACAGCAGCGTGAAGATGATGGTTAGCTGATATACAGCATGTCCGAGGATGTTCTTCATCATGGTGCGAGAAATAAGGGGCTTGTTACGACCATACGGTTTGCGCAACAGTAAAGCCTCAGTGGGAGGCTCTGTCGCCAGTGCTAGTGATGCAAATGTGTCCATAATTAAATTCACCCACAGCATCTGTACAGCTTTGAGAGGGGAGTCCTATGCGAAGAGTTGGACAAAGCAAAACATTTAATAGAAAGAATGAGGTGGCATTGAGCACAGGAAAAAGAGGAAGCAGAAGTCTGACCTGTGTGATACAGGCTCCAGTAAACGCCACAATGACAGCCACCACATTGACCGTCAGCTGAAACTGGAGGAACTTTGAGATACTGTCATAGACGTTCCTCCCCCACATCACTGCCTTCACTATGCTGCTGAAGTTATCGTCAGTCAGGATAATGTCTGATGCCTCTTTGGCCACATCTGTACCAGCAATGCCCTAAAAACAGATCATGACACGTCACTGTCAAATTTCATTAACTTTCCAAGTTCATTCATGCTAATTTTGGAATATTGCATTAAAATGCATGATGGAAACATTAAATGCACAGTAACATTTACCGGTGGTCAGCAAAATTTCAATGTGTTACTTGCCATTTCTTTGTAATTAATTGTGAAATTGACTAGCAATCCATTAGTGATATTTGCTTCAAAGTAAATCCTACACTAATTTCAGTTTTAGTAAGTATACTTCAAATCCATTAACATATTTATCGACATATCACTTAAGACTTACTGATATAAAGTTATAATTAAACTTTTTTGGAGTATTTCTTTATTGCACAATGCACATTTCTTAACATTATGACTTAAATGTGACCCTGGACCACAAAACCAGTCATAAGGGTCAAATTTTTGAAAATGAGATGTATACATCATCTGAAAGCTGAATAAATAAGCTTTCCATTGATGTATGTTTGTTATGACAGGACAATATTTGGCCGAGATACAACTATTTGAAAATCTGGAATCTGAGGGTGTAAAAAAAATATAAATATTGAGAAAATTGCCTTTAAAGTTGTCCAAATGAAGTTCTTAGCAATGCATATTACTAATCAAAAATGAAGTTTTGATATATTTACGGTAGGAAATTAAAAAAATATCTTCATGGAACAGGATCTTTACTTAATATCCTAATGATTTTTGGCATAATAGAAAAATCGATCATTTTGACCCATACAATGTTTTTTGGCTATTGCTACAAATATACCCCAGTGACTTAAGATTGGTTTTGTGGTCCAGGGTCACAAATGTGTTTTAATGTCATGCAGTTAATGTCATGCGGTTATGCAGATGAAAATAAGGCTGTGAGGGATACCAGAAGTACTAGACTGTGTACATTTCAAAACTCACAACTTTTAAAGCTGTTCTAGTGAAAGTTTCTTTGTAAAGATGATGTGTCAGCTGAACAATCGGTTAAACTACAGTACATTACAAATCCCCTGAAAACACTGTACTTCTAACCCTCACAGCCTCATTTTCATTCCTGTCAAAAATTAAATATGCCACTACCCTGACCAAAGTCTATTCAGATTAAATGTGCAACTTGGATTGAAACATAGCTAGATTCTTTTCTTTTTTCATTTATTTATTTTTTGTAACTTTAATATTCATTTGCGATTGTTAGGTCTATTATAGTGATGTACAAGCAAGTTTTTCAATTCTGAAAAGTCCTACCATTGCAAATCCAACATCAGCTTTTTTTAGCGCAGGACCATCGTTGGTTCCGTCTCCAGTGACAGCAACTACTTGTCTCTGTTCTACGATGGTGCTATCAATTATACCTTAAAGAGACAGCAAAACATTTTATTTGCAGTCAGACTGTAATAGTCACCACAATTTTAACAACAGTGCTTTTTAAAACTCATTACCTTTGACCAATGTATGCTTATCAGTTGGAGAAGATCTCGCAAGTACACGCAGTTTGGGCCAGATCTTGTCCAGCCGCTCTTGCTCAATCTGAAAATATGATGAGGCCTTTAATATCAACCTTTCATTTGAATAAAAACTGATCCATTTTTTATTTTGACCACCTCACCTCTCCAAGTTCATTGTGTATTCGTCTGTTGAACTCTTTGCCTTCAAGGCAAAGGAAGTCATCGCCTATATGGAGAATGCCGCACTTGGTTGCAATAGCTTGAGCGGTGTTAATGTTATCCCCTGTGACCATGCGCACAGTGATGCCTGCTTGCTGGCACTTCTTAATAGCATCAGGGACCTGTGGCGATTATACCACCCGGGGTTAGGTGTCAACAAACACATGCTGACTAATAGTAATGAGCACTTCAGCATGTTTTCACTGTCAAATGCATATTTTCCATGTAAAGTGGATAGAATAGGAGGGTTATTAATGGTCAAGTGAGCAGTTACCTCTGGCCGAACAGGATCTTCAATGCCCACCACACAAATGCAGGTAAGTCCAGTCAGGATATCTGCCTCATTATCCCAAACAGGCTCCCCGTCCGAAACAAGGAAGTCCCTGTAAGCGAGGCAGATGGTCCTCAAACCCTCAGAGGCCATGGGCTCAATCACCTTTTTCACTATGTCATCCCGATCAATGGGCCTGAAGACTTTGGCTTCACCATTAGCTGTCAGGACTTGACAGCACCTGGGGAAATATGAAATATTATGAAAGTATTATAACTTTTTGGAAAGTTAATGATACAAGTATGTAGTCTCACATTCATATTTAAACTTTGAACCATGCAGATTTCACATTCAATTCTCCTGTGAATATGGTGCGTTGACCAACAGAAAGGTGCTTGGTTTGAAAGTGACTTCTGTGTGACTGGTGCTTTGTGCATCACTATATTACTGAGAGTGGACAAAAGACCTTCTTTGTCAGTGAGATTTTGCTAATGTAACAGCATCTTTAGTGTTTTCAAACTTTTAAATGGTCTATTTACCCAGGAAAACTGGACTAAAATATTGATGACTCAACCTGAACTATAAAGATTTTTTGACCAATGAAGTGCTCTATTGAACGAGAACATCCTTCACCATAATAATACCACCTGTATTATTATCTAGCAAATAACAAATCACCTGAAATATTAAATGCGTACTTACTTCTTCAGGAGGATTTCTGATGCTCCTTTGCTGAACATACAGTAACTTCCATCTCGATTTTTTAGGACTGTGCTCATGGATTTCCTGACTGAGTTGAAGGTGTATACTTTGTACATTTTTTCCTCAGGATATTCATTGCGAATGGCTTGGTAATCTTTTCGTAATCCAGTGGTAAACCCTAGCAAGGCACATTCAGTTTTGTTCCCAACTTGACGGGGCAGACCGCCCTCTTTCTCAGCAGGCTAGACAGAAAAAAGGGTTCATCAAAATCATGAAACCAAGTCTAGTCTAAAAATAAATAAAAATAAAAATAAATCACATTAAATGATGACTAAAAAAGTTTAAATACAGTGTGGTCCAAAAGTCTGAAACCACATTGATTTATCTTTAAATAAATGATAATAACTTATTTAAAGAAATATTCAAATAAATAATCTTCAAACAAACATGAATTTGAAATAATGACAAATTCTGACATAAATTGAAGAAATTAAATATATATTTGATCTATTATATTTAAAAATATATGAACTCTTCACTTAAATTTTTTATGCTGAGTTCTATGTAACCAAAAAAAATTTATTTTGTGGTCACAGTTTTTTTGGAGCCTCTGTATATTTAAAAGTACACATTCAGGCAAAATATAGTTTGTTACCATTATTTTTGAAGTATATGCACAGTTGACACTGATGCCTGTGACGAGAAGATTCATGATGTTGCCAGGAATCAGATCAGGCTCCGGGACCTTCTTGTAGTGTCTGTCTCCAATATACACCTGAACCACCGTCATTCTGTTCATGGTTAGGGTGCCTGTTTTATCAGAGCAAATTGCAGTGGCATTTCCCATCGTCTCGCAAGCGTCCAGATGCCTCACCAGGTTGTTGTCCTTCATCATTTTCTACAGGGAATGACAGATGATTTTACTACATAGATGATTTTACAACTTTTGTATGTACAAGTTTCTCATGAAACTTCTGCAAAAAAAAGTCAGACCACATACTTTCACAGAATAGGCCAATGAAATAGTGACAGCAAGCGGTAAACCCTCAGGCACGGCAACAACCAGCACAGTGACGCCGATGATGAAGAACTTGACAAAGAACTGGATGTAGATAGGAGTGCAGTCTTTAATCCAGGGAAGCCCCTGAATCCAGAAAGTGTCCACCAAAAAGAGCACCACAAGAATGAGGACTGTGATGGCTGACATGAAGAGCCCTGGAAAAAACACACACACATGAACATCACATAGCCATTTAAAAGTCTTTCTTGGAGTTTTAATACAAGGAAAAACAAATGAAGTGGACCAAAAAGAAAAAGTTCTGCACACTGTAAAATGTTTATTTATTTTATTTTATTATTATTATTTTTTTACCTGCTTTCCCAATTTGTACCGCTAGTTTGGTAAGCTTCCCTTGAAGTACCGATTTCTCTTTCTTTGGAATCTTGTTTTTTTTCGGCTCTTCTTCTGTTCCATCATCACGGTTGAGGGGCTCCATCTCCACTGTGCCTCCATCCTTCTCTGAATAAGGCAGAAACCAGCGATGTTAAAATAAATCTAATTTAAATGTACTTATAATCGGTTTTATAAATGTTGTCCTGTAAAATGGTTATGATATTGCATGTATCAAACTGTTAAAAAAAATGTTTACCAAAAAATGGTTTGTCATGTAACATAAAATGCACTTTTAAATGAGTTTTATGTCAAAATATGATTTAATATCACTGAATCAACCCAACATCATTACATTACAAAATACCTTCTTATTGTAACTACTGCATGTTCACTTTTTTAAAGTGTTTATTAGGCTGTCAGAAATGTTGCAAGCAGAATTTTAAGTCATATTGCCCAAATGAACACCAGAATGCAATACACTACTGTTTAAAGGTTTGGGGTCAGTAAGACTAATGTTTTCGAAAGAAGTCTCTTATGCTCACCAAGACTGCATTTATTTGATCAAAATAAAAAGAGTAATATTGTGAAATATTATTACAATTTAAATAACTGTTTTCTATTTTTATATATTTTAAAATTATTTATTTCTGTGATGGAAAGTTGAATTTTTAGCAGCAATTACTCCAGTCTTCAATGTCACATGACCCAGAAATCATTATTGTCATTGCTGAAAACTTAATATTTTGCTTTATATTGCTTAACAGTATATTATATTAAATAAAAAAAAACAGTGATACTTTTTTCAGAAATTTTTTGCAACATTTAACATTTTGTTAGTCACTTTCAAACAATGTCACCACAAACTTTTGAATGCTTGTGTATGTCAAAATATTTGTGCTAAATGGCGACAACTCCAACTCTGACTTCTTATTTATGTTGTGAAGTGTTGTTTCAGAAGACTTAAAAACTGTTTAAAACCATGTGCAGAGAAAAAGAAGAGGAAATGCACTGGAGATTTACAGCATGTGTCTGCCTGTATGTGTTTGTATGTGGACAAGAGGAAAAAGCAGAGCTGTAGGCCCTAATCTTCTTACTGCTAATCAGTATGAAAAGAGCACAGTTACCTACTAGATTCAACCATATGTTCACAGGACATTCTCACAACTTGTACACTCAATACATGAAGAAAGAAAGACACACAATGATTAGTTGAAAGATCAACTACTGACTGAACTATGTCACTGACTGCTATTTCATGTAATGTTCCTGCAGTGGTTCTCAACTAGTTTTGTCATACAAAAGTAACAAAAAATTAACTTAATATCAAATACTGAAATGTGTTAATATAATAATGAACTACATAAGCCCATCAATGTACAAAATTATTAATATAACAGGTTGAATAGGGAAAATGTCAAATTTGGTTTGAAAATTACTCTTAAATTTAGATGGGTTTTTGCGGGAAAAAAAATTGTGGCCAACACAAACCATGTATCTTAAGTGCACATGAACCCATGAAGCAGTCTGGTTCATATTTTGTTGCATTTGCATAGTTTGTTCATGTTTTCTGACAATGAGAGTATGACACCTGAATAATTTGATTAGATTTATCCAAGTAGCAGATGAATTTGCACAAAACCAACTGCTTTTGGTCCACGTTTGGTGTTGATTCACCAATAAAAGATACAGGAAGCAATGCCCAATTATATGTTTAGCTGCATATTATTATTTGCATTTAACATTTTTTTAGCCATGACAACAGTGACCCATTTTTACATCACGACCCACCAGTTGAGAATCACTGATCTAAAGGAAACTCTATGATATACGGTTACAGCATATGTGCTAATACACACCTTTCTTTTTATCTGTTGCATCTGGCTTTTTGGCTGTTAAAAAAAGTGACATGGATCAATCAGATATCTGTGATTTCTATAGATACTGATCATTTGGAAATGATGTGACTCTTGCAGTATCCTTGTCGAGTATGTTTAAAATGACGTATCTAGTCCCTGGCCAAAGCAATGCATTTCAAATAGTTAGCATATTTACTAATAGTTTAATTTGGAGTGAAAACCCAAACTTGGTTAGAACTGAATGGATACTTGAGGAATTCTTTTGGAAATGCGTTTCAGAAACCCATCTTAAGGAACATACTTTTCTTTTTTTCTTTCTTCTCCTTCTTCTTCCTCTCCATTTCTTTCTTTTTCTCTTCTTTCTCCCGCTTTTTCTCCTCATTCTCCCTCTTTTTCCTCTCCCTCTCTCCTTTTTTCTCCTCATCGTCATCATCATCATCATCTCTGCCTCCGAGGAGAGTGAAGATGATTCCCGTCTGAGAGTTCACCCCCACTGCTGTGACCAGCATTTTTCCGGAACCCTCCATCACATGCGTGCCTGAGCAAACAGGGCAAAAATGGGCACGTAACCAGGTACTGTAAGTATGACAATGGCAAAACTGCATCAGTCTTGACCTTTAGATTGCTACTATTATTGTCACTTTTTTAAAAAAAAGCAGAGGCAAAACCTGAAAGAAGCATGGGGTCTTTGTCCACAGTTTTTTTCACATGGTCCGACTCTCCAGTGAGGGAGCTCTCGTCAATTTTTAGAACGTTGCTTTGGATTAGTACACCGTCAGCAGGAAGGAGGTCACCTGCAAGCACAAAGCAAAGGACAGATGGCGTCGTCTGAGACACAATTGGCAGATGTTTGCATAGCAAGCCAAAAGAGAGGTTTTCAATTGAGCACAGCAAATGGCAACTAAAAAAGCAAAAACTAAAAAACTATTTTATATGCTTTAACATTATTTTTTTAAATAATAGTTAAGCCAAGATAAAAGATAATTTTGTCATTTATCTTCATACAGCTATTTTCCAAACAACAACAGTTCATTCCATGACTGTCAAGCTCCAAAAAGGAAAAACACCAATGAAAGAACTAAAAAAGCAGTTTAATTCTTGACTTGCCTTGAATCTTTAATCTAGCACATTCACATGCAGAATTTAAAAGATGGTGTGTTGTGTTCATTAATGTTACACAAGACTCAAATACTATTTCAGTCTTTCTACCTTAAAATGTCATGTTTATTTGCTTACTTGAAGCTTATTTGTTTATTTGCTACAATTAAATGGAAAAAGTGAAAGTAAATCCTACACCATTTTTTTTCTCAGTATAGATTTTTTTTGTCCTTTTTTGAAGCTTGACAGATATGGTCACCATAAACTGTCTGTCTATGGCAAGAGCTGCATAACCATTCTTTAAACATTTCCATTTAACAGCATATGAGTTTAAAGAAATATGTCAAGCCTAATTCTTAATTGTTTAATATATTAAAAGCATCTTAATCTTATAATTTTACCATATTTTACTTGTGCAATGTCTCCAACCACAATCTCGGCCACAGGAATCTGAATGACTTGACCGGCTCGGAGCACAGTGAACTTCTGCTCTTGTTCAATGCGGCTCTGCAGTCCACGGAATTGCTTTTCCTTACTCCAGTCATTAAAGGCTGTGACAAGAACCACGCAAATGACAGACAAGAGGATGGCAGCACCCTCAATCCAGCCCGCCTCTGCCTCACCCTCGTCCTCAACTCCTCCAGCCGCTCTACCACAGACTGCGCCAATGAGAAAGTCATTGTAAGAAATAGCTGCTACAGCAATTTGTGTGTATAAGTCTTATATTATATATAAGATTACATATATACACACTTCTGTTCAAAAGTTTGTGGTCAGTAAGATTCTTTTTTTTAGTACTTTCATAGTACTTTTATTCAGCAAGGATGCATTAAATTGATCAAAAGTGATAGTAGACATTTATGTTACAAATTATTTCTATTTCAAATAATTGCTGTTCTTATGAACTTTCTATTCATCAAAGAATTCTGAAAAAACTTATCAGTTTTCACAAAAATATTAAGCAGCACAACTGTTTTCAACATTGATAATAAAAGAAATGTTTCTTGAGCAGCAGATCAGCATATTAAAATGATCATGTGACACTGAAGACTGGAGTAATGGCTGCTGAAATTCAGCTTTAACATCACATGAATAAATTACATTTTTAAATATCTTAACACACAAAACAGTTATTTTAAGTTGTAATAATATTTTACAATAGTATTGCTTTTACTGTATTTTTTATATAAATGCAGCCTTGGTGAGCATACGTTTTTGAAGCTTCCTTCAAAAACATTTAAAAAATCTTTCCAACCCCAAAACACTTGAACAATATATGTCTAAAATGTTAATGGGATATTTGAGGTGCATAGTTGCATTTACAAGCAGGGTAAGCAGGGTGTGAAGGAAGTGAAGGACTGTGCAATTGCAAACACAAAATAACATGATTTGCAGGATTTTATGGCTAAATGCACAGCAGGGCTCAGGTAAAAGTATTTTTTCCCCCTAAAAACAGAGGCCCTGAGTGAGCTGAATACATAATAGCACTACGTCACCTTCAGGATATGTTACAATTTCAAATTCATTGTTATTCAACAGCACCACTGAGCAAGAGAAACAGAGGTATATTATTCATAGTGAGCTTAAAATCCCTATGATACTCACATTCTCTCTCTGCATTAGGAGGTTTATAGAAGGAAAGGCCTAAAGATATTATGGCTGCAACTTCCAAAATAATTAGAGTCACATCCTGCAATGCTTCCCACACTAGCTGAAGGAATGTTTTTGGCTTTTTAGGAGGTATAAAATTCTTTCCAAATTCTTCTTTTCTTCTTGAAATGTCATCAGAATGACCACTTAACCCTAAACAAAGAGAAAGAGCAGAATAAACATTAAGATATTTGGTATAGAAACAAACAGCAAGTAACACATTGATCATTACTCCAATAATCTGTTTTATTTAAAAAAAAAAAAAAAATTCAGTGTATCACATGACCATTACAGAACATATTAAAGTATCGATTATAAAAATTATTAAGATTACTGTCATAAAATGGAGCAAAAAGCAAATAACAACAAATATGTAACTTTTTTTTTTTGCCTTTTTACCATATCAAATAAGCTTACTGTTCTGGTTGAAAAAATATTATACCATTTTTATTACACCATATAAAAATAAGATATACCATTACAGTCAAGATATCTAACAGCATAATTTAACACCTCCGGATTGTACAAAGATTTCTGGTGGGTCACTCAAGATAATTATTAATGACCATGTTTCAATTACATATGACGTTTAGATGACCTAAATATCCTTATGGCGTATCTATAAGTACAGAGTTTGCAACTGCACATTTAAAAACACATTTTGAAATAGTACAGGGAAAACATACTGATGATTTAAATAACATATTCAAAAAATGACAGATGGATCAAGTTGAATTTTAAAACACTTGAGAAATTGAATTGGATTTAGAGAGGGTTTTTACTTTGCTTTTCATTTTAAATATAATGGATTCCACAAAATATCAATATTTCAACTCCCCACGCAAGCAAGAGCACAGCCTGAACGCTAACACAGTGTAATCCCTCTCTTCCTTCCCTTGCTCAATTACAAAACGCTAGTCCTCTGCCCCCTCAAAGGTTTAGCCACTGTTGGCAAGGGCAAAAATGAACGTAAACCCCATGCAGCAGAGCATCGGCCAGTGAAATTAGCGTGAAGCGGAGCAATGAAGAGCCTGCCTCGGTTTAAGGTGAGTGGGATTACATGAGGTAAATTGATCTGGTCCCACCTGTCACAACTACAACAGTCTGTTATGGCTCATGACACAGCTAAACATGTCAGTGCGGAGTGGTAAGCCAATGCATATCGAACTGGAAAATATCGATGGATGACAAGGTAAATAGGACATAAAAAGCAATAATCAAGGTCTGATTTTAACAAGAGATAGGACTCTTTCATAACAGACAGATTGTGTATTTATAATACACATAAAAAATCTTAAATGAAAGAATCACACGAGGAGAGTGTAAACATATTTCCTGGAATTATCAAGGGAAGCATAAGCTGATCATGTTAGACAAATGATTGGAGTTGATCTCGTTGAAAAAATATAAAGACAGATTAGTCTAAACTAGAAGCACAGAAGGAGATGAATAAAAAGGTGAAATAAGCAAAAAGTGGAACTGTAAAATCCAAGACGACATGATGGTCACTTTGATAACCTAAGTAACAAGAAAGGCAATAAGTAAGAAAGAAAGTAACAAGAAAGGCAATAATGTCAGGCGGTTAAACATCTTTTGTCAGCTGATTGACACATTATAACTGTAATGTAGTTAGAAATGTAATAAACCTTCTAAAATATTGGTCATATTATTCATTGTAGCTTTCATTCCTAACCAGGGTCACTTGGAATGATTCAGAAAAAGATATAAACCAGAAATAATAACTGAAATTATTAGGGCTGTCAATAGTTTAAAATAATGGTAACACTTCATAATAAAATGTACCATTAGTTAACGTTAGTTAATGCATTAATGCTTTGATTTTAATAATGTATTAGTTGAAATAATCATTGACTAAGATTAATAAATGCTTTAGAAGTATTTTTCATAGTTAGTTCATGTTAACTAATGTAAATACATGGAACTTATTTTAAAGTGACATAATGATAATGCAAAATGATATGCTGTAGACAAGAGTTAGACTTGAAAAATGGAATATATCCAGGTAAACTACATTTGCTTGATGGAAATCCTTCATAATATGGTCAAAAATAGATATGCTAACAGATTAGCGACTGTATAAAGTGGTACAACTTCTTCTTAAAGACACAGCCTTTCAACTGGATCATGCAGACAAACTATGTACCTCATTATATGTCATTATTGCTCCACTGTCAAAGGGCAATTCTGAGAGAGTATTTTAAAGCTAAAATATGGTCCTTGATGAAAGCTACAGTGCTAATGGGGAAAGGAAAAAGCACATGGAAAAAGATGTCTGAAACTTCTAATTGCTAATTAGTTATTTAGCTCACACAGTTATCCAAAGCGATTACGCTGCACTTGTTACGGAGACAGTCTTCCAGGAAGAGCCTGAGGTTAAGTGCCTTGCTCAAGGCTGAAATGGTGAGAGGTCATGGATCATCCCCCATGAAGTTTGAACATACAACCTTTGCTCAGCTCAGATCTATAACCACCAGGCTAAACCAGCCTCAGCGTCACTAAACCATTTGGTAAAATAAGAACTGAGGCTCAGCAAAGCTGAAAGTTGTTTTAATTTTTTTGTAGGAATGCATGATATATAGGTACCATCTTGGTAACTGGCCGATATTAGAGATTTTTCAAATGCATTGGTATTACTTGATATTGGATATTTAATTGTGCATGCTTATTTCCTCAGTTTTTATATTTAGATTACCTTTATGGTCAGTTAAGCTCACCTATAGTTAATGTTTAAAAGTACACAATTTTATACACTATTAAATGCAGTCTTAAGCAAATCTTAAAACTAATATCCATGTTTATAATGTTGTGGTGCTTAAATTCACTTTTAACATTTAAAATGACTGATGGTTTTAGTGTTTTATTTTGAATTGATTTAAATTCAATATTGACTATTTATTAGTTATCGGCTACAGTCTGAAAATAATTATCTGAAAATAATTATCAACCTATTGGCCAAAATGGCAAATTCTATAAATTTTCCAATTTAACTAAATATAAATTTTTAGCCATTTTTTTTTTTAATTAATTTTGGTGATAAAAGAACAGTGCATTTTATCAATGTCATTTAATGCATAAACATTAACATTGGTAGCAAAGGAAATATTTACCATCTATTGGTGATGATTTTAACCTGGAACAGAGTCCCTGAACATCTCCATAGCAATCCCGAATCCTTTGTAATCCATCTGTCCCTCTGAGTTCCATGAGTGATCTAAGTTCTTTGAGTGTGCAGCCAAAATCTCCATCATGATTGGCCTCTGTCTTGTATTTCGACCTACGGAATGAGTTTTTGGCCATAGTCCCGCTGAAGTGCACCAAAAAATGGAGGAGAAGTGGCTTCCCCTGAGGTAAGCAGTGACAATATCCAGCCTTAATTCCTCAGGGACGCAAAAACCGACTCTTCTGATGACACACCAGATGTAATTCAAATGCCATTTCCATTTGATTTTCTGGTGTATTTTCTCTCATCTTAGGTTGATCAGAGTAACAGGAGGTCAAATCATCAGGTTTGCACCAAGTTACATCTAAAACAAAAAAATGAAAGCAAGTTCATTACATGCTCTATCATTCCCATGTCAGCTTATATAACCATTTATCACTTGAAGCCAAATAAATGTGATTATTCATGGACTGTCACTTCTGCCAGATCAAGTGATACCACTGTCAATCAACAAAGGAAGTCACATCAAACCGTATGTCACTGGTTAAAGATGATGTTGATAGGTATGCAAAGTGACAGTTGGCTTTTGTAATGGCCCATGAGTGGAAAGATCCGTTACGTCTGCTTAAAGAATGGAATGCTAAAATTAGTTCTGTTACATAAAACCAGCGTCTCGTCTAGAAGAGAGACCTGCCAAAGACAACAGACATGATTCAAAAGTTGTGTTCGAAAAAAAATAGAGTGGGAAATAACGTTTTAGAGGGTATTCGAAAGAAAGTGTAATTGAATGAACAAATGATTGAACCAGTGTTATATTAATATTGTTTATTATTAATATTTGTGAGATCCTGTGCCTGCTGTGTCTTGCTGCGCTTGCTATATTTTTGGGCATAGACATTACTCAGTGGTCATAAGACATACCACTGCCATATTAGGATATTTTAGCTCTTGCTACATTCTCATTGCTCAATATTTCACTTCTGCTTGACTCTATATATACGCATCAAATAACCAATAAAACTGAACTTAGATTGAACTGCACCACTTGTGTCTGTTTCATTCTGGGCTCCCAGGTACCTGTCTCCTCTGCTCCATAACCCAACCGGAGAATCAGATAACCACTTCGGATCTCTACAATTAGTTAAAATACATTTATTTTAACAATATTTCAGTTTTAGTTTAGTTCTAGTAATTTCAGTGCTTCATATTAAATTTATTTCAGTTAGCTGTAAAGGCAGTTTTTCTAATGGTCATTTAGTTCAATATTTTATCTTTAGTTTTAGGTAATTATAATAACCCTGGATTGAAAAAAAAAACAAATAAACAATTTTCACCAAAATCAGCAATGAAATCTAGGATTTTTTATAATTGTAAATTATGTTGAGATTCAAAGGCTGTTTGAAGTGACATCTAAAGCCCTCTCAAAGGTCATGGACAACAAAACATGTTTGGGTCATCTTGAATAAATTAGCATTTTTAAGACTTTAAAGCACCGCTTTTTTCTTTGATCATTAAATGTTTGCTCACAAAACTATTGGAGTTTTACCTTTACCTTTTTTATCTGCATCAAATAAGTCTTTTATTTCCCAGTTACAGAAGAAAACTTGACTTTCCAAACAAATGACTAAAACAATGATTTTAAAGACTTAAGCACTAAACTAAACAAAACATGATAGTCAACGTACTTCAATTCATTATCATAAAACAGATGGAGAAATACTCACAGATTTGTTTTACATGTCCATTCCGGCAACAACGAGACAAATGCAGCCCCTCGACCAGCACAGTCAAGGTG
Source organism: Sinocyclocheilus anshuiensis (assembly GCF_001515605.1). Classification (NCBI taxonomy): domain Eukaryota; kingdom Metazoa; phylum Chordata; class Actinopteri; order Cypriniformes; family Cyprinidae; genus Sinocyclocheilus; species Sinocyclocheilus anshuiensis. Next base: position 83,697 of record NW_015544161.1, read on the forward strand.
CTGCTTTCAGAGACTGAGTGACTCACCGTCACATACAATTACTCCAAACAACGCAAAGTCTGTATTACAAAGCGAAATGCCAAAAATTCTCCTTTACTATAATTATTTGACCTTCAGTGGATGGTCTTGAGGAGCACAGTCTCCACTAGAGGAAATGGCTTGCTGAATGATTATCTCAGGAAAGCTTCTTGCTTAATCTAATCAGTCAATCTGTGGCAGTAGTGAGACACAGAGCCACTGCTGCCGTAGGGAAGACTATGCGCTGTTGAACACAGACACACATATTCACTCATTCCTAGATAGTACCCTCAGTTAATTCAGACTTCTGGGGGAACTAAGTGCAGCCGGATAAAGCCTGAGGCACAAGAGTTGCTCTGCTCTATACAAAAAGCTTTTATTTGATACATTTATTTGAATCACAAATAGACTTGTACCAGTAAAAGAGGAATTAAAGAAACGCAAGAATAAGGCTGAAAGAACAGCCTGAATGTCACTATTAGATGTTTTATGCATCATTTATGTGAGCACCAAACTGGTATTGTAAGATTATCTTTTGATAAATAATATCAACACACTGTAACGCCCCTGTGGACTGTTTGTTGTGGTTTCTTCCCTTTGTGTTGGTTTAGCCCGTTTAATCATTAGTTAATCACCGTCATTGTGCTCACCTGTCTGCCTCTAATTATTCACCCCATATTAGTTCCTGTCTGTCTGAGCATTGGTGTCGGTTATTGTTAATGTTACCCCGAGTGTGTGTCTCAC
>NW_015544161.1:84869-90261 GCF_001515605.1 Sinocyclocheilus anshuiensis
ATGTCATTATTGGAATCCTTGTCGTCCTGCCTGCCTCCACACATCCGGATGGTGACACACTACTTTCAAACTAAATTATCTCAAAAATAAAATGGTTATGGAAATAATTTGTGAACGTTTCTGTGACAGAATACTGAAAATCTATATTTATTCATGCTGTGAATGAGGAGTGTGAGTCACATTGTGATGCTGCATGATACTCTGCAAGTCAGATGTGGAATCCTACTGCCTAAATGAAGCAAATAAGTGAGAAATGTTAATGAATGAGCATTTGACAGGAATAACTTGCCATTCTAAAGGACAACATAAATATATCTCTATATCTGTACAGAACTTGTACTACCTAATATGTCTAGTGTTGTATATTTTTGCTGTATGACAACAAACATCACATAACACCTTACCAGAAGGCTATTTTTTTCCAACAAAGAAATAGGCTAACTTTTCACATAGGCCAAGCTCTATCATAATACTCTTTGTATAGAGAGATCCAGTCTCTACTGGCTTGAATAAAGAATATCTAGTTCTTTAAAACGTCACAAAAGTCAAAGTCTTTCAATAGTTTTTAAGGATTTACCTTAATTTGATGTTTAATAGGTCGAAGTTGTCTTTTGTCACCCACTAAAAAGTGAGTTAACAGTAGTTATAGCCAAGTTTATAAACCAAAATACTAAAGGTTTTTAGATACATTTGTAATGTGTAAACCTATAATAAGATAAATGATATACATTTCGTCGACGTAAGGAAAGCGCTTGAACAGCGAACTGTTGCTATGGTTACCACCTCCTAGCCGAACGCAACTCGTGTTATTAGCATTGTTAAGAATATCTTAGCTCTTTATCTTTCGATGCCGTCAGACTATTCTCAGTCCTTGCATGGGCCCATGGAAAGAATTATGAACATGAAGCCAATTGTCTGTTCACAAACTTCTTCAAAGTTTATTATTACATCCATACATTATATACAGGGCTCTCAAGTTATAGCAAAAGTTTGGAGTGAGATTACATCTGTTAGGGGAGGGGCCATACAAAGGGGAGGGGGCACACAAATGGGAGGAGTCAGTAAAAGGGGAGGGGCCACTCAAATATTTGCAGCACCCAATTATCTCAAGTTTTTGCTAGCAGTTAAATTGGACCTATTGCTCATAATTGACCAGCTCAAATAGAAATTATAACAACTGGTAAATCTGATAAAAGACTGAATAGATTTATGCATTTCAAAAATACAAATGTATCAAAAATGGTCACCGTGATTTTGCCAAGTAAGACATGTTCCTGGATCAACATCATTTGTTGATCCTGGATCAACATTACTGTCCAAAAATATAGACTAAACCCAATCCCTACCCCTAAACTTAACCCTACCCATAATTTATTCCTAAAATCAGTGTGAAATGATAGCTGATTAACAAGGGTGTAGAAGCACCTAACCCTGATCGTAAGCCTAAAACAGATATTTCCTGAAAAGTTATCCCTCAATTCTGATTGGTTGATTGGAATGCTGTTCCAGGATCAACAAGAATGTTGATCCAGGAACATGTTGTACCTGGTGAAATCACGCTCACCTATCAAAAATAAAAAAGATTTAGCCACAAACGAGTCAACTGAACAGCAGTACTCATTGTAAATACTGTACACATACAGTAGGATTGCAGAACTTGCCCTGCAGATGTATGTCATTTGGATGAATATGTCTTTTATCAGACTTACCTGGTTGTAAAGTTAGAGTTTTAGACTGCATCAATAATAATTTAGCACGAATTTGGCTTCCCAACATCAGGTCTCACTATCTTTGATCACAGGTAAGTAAGTGATTTCGTCCAGGAATCGTAAAATTAAAATGCTAAAAAAATGAAGGGGTTACCTACAGCATTCATCGGATCTTGCTCTTTGAACTTACGTTCCGTGTGCGCGCGCATCCATGTTGCTTAGTAACGAACGTGCTTGCTTGCAGCGGGATCACCTTATTTACGCGGAAACAACAGCATTCTAATTTCTGATTGGCTGGTAGGTGGCATTTCACTTTCCTCCGTATGCCTGCGCCTCGTCTATTAATTGTATATATAGCGGGACAAGTTATCCCTTACTTCTCAGCGTGAGAAATACAAGGTGTGGCGTGAGAGCGTGTGAACTGGTTGAAATGCGTGTCTCACGGTGAATGCGTGAGACTTGAGAGCCCTGTTATATAGTTGCATTGCGGTGGTGCAGTGGTTTATCCAACAAGAATTGTACACTACATCATATAGGAATGTCTAGCAAACAAAGGGGGTTCCTTCCTGATACCTCTAGAGCCCATAGGATGTAGATTACATATAATTTATACAAAATGGGAACATGGGCAGGAAGTTCTGACCATATTAGGAGCACATCTGGAAAAAGGATACCTCAACTCTTGAGCAAAAGGACAGACCGAACTCAATAACCTGGGTCGGACAAGCCCCCACCATACTTCACCATTTGAACCCCAAGAAGTAATACACATATGCGTGTAGGCCTATACATTGAGATGAGAGGTAAGACTACCGAGAGTAGAGAGAGAGAACACAGAAGGTAAGAGGGAAAAGCACAAGGGGGGAGAAAGAGAGAGCACAGACAGGCAAACTCACAAAAATATTCTGGCAGAGACCGTGATATAATCTGACAAGCATAGCATCTGTGAAACTTCGTGGTTATCCAAACAAAAACTTACATAGTAACGTGTATATAAATATTAAAGCATTTTTTAAGACCCCATCAACGTGATTTTGACTAACTCCCCATAATTCGCACCCTGACTGGCTAAAATGTTGCTATTATGCCATTATGGTCTGTTTTATCACCATAAAATTACAAATATGACATAACTTGAAGACGAATCCAACCCAAAGCTCACTGACCAGCAAAGCAGAAAGCATGCTAAACGGCAGTTATGAAGTCATTTTGCCATCAATGCAAAATCCTCTTGGCGACACAGATAGCACTGCGCGCAAAGGGCCCATGATCTCTGTCTTATAAAGACTTTATGCACATTACGTTTACAAGAGAGACCAAAAAAACTCTCATTCAGTAGACTAGATTTGACTGACGCACGCGAAATCTACCAGAACTAGCCTATAAGCAGTTGAAATTTAATTCTCTGCAGAGATTCATCTGAAAACATTTTTTCCCAAATATTTCTAGGGAAATATTTGGAAAGGGAAGGAACAGTAATGAATTTGCATAAAGAATAACATTTTGTTGTCAGAAGTTATAAAGCAGAACATTTAGGATTATATTTAAAAAAAACATCCATGCAAAAAACGAGTCTTAATCACGCGATTCCCACGTCAAATGATTAGAATAACTTTAAACAGTAGGCTATGCTTCCGCTACTAAACCTAACATTTTCGATCTCGATTGACTTGCTATTTGGTCCCTACTTTAATATCTGTAACAACCATTTTAGCCTAAATAGTGTATAATAACACATTTTCTTTGCATACATGTGTACTCACTTTGAACCGGTGCGCGTCAGTTCCACTAGACATCAATAGTCTCTCGCCGTGGATCTACAACTCGATCCGTAACGACCCGCCCACCGCGCTCTAGTCCGTGGAGTATTTACGTCAGAGGCACGGCTCGGGATTTAACTCACACTCAAATTGGCCAGCGCTTGTCCCAGGTACAGGTGTCATCCCTTGTTGAAACAGCTGTCATCCCCAGCAACCAGCAAAGACACGTCGATGTGATGGAAAAGCGGGCCATGGTAAACTTGATGTATTATTATTAGCAACAAGAGGAGAGCCATAGAGATTTACAAATTATCTTATTGAAGACTTTAGCTCCACATCCAGCCACATCTGAAATAAGGCTGAATGAAGAAAAGAATATATATATATTGTCAGTATAAAAACATAACTAGCTATAGATTCAGGATAGAAGCTATTGAAATGTGTGTGTGTGTGTGTGTGTACCTACTTAACCATATTTTGGGGACAAATTTGTACCCAAAAGTGAGCTAAACCTGACAAAATCTCCAAAAACCTCCCTTTTGGGATGTCCTCATTTGTAAAACTGGTATAAAAATAAAGTAAACAAAGTTTTTTTTTTTTTATTGTAAAAATGCAGAAAGTTTCCTGTAAGGGGTAGGTTTAGGTGCAGGGTTGGTGTAGGGCGATAGAATATACAGTTTGTACAGTATAAAAACCATTACGCCTATGAAATGTTCCCATTTAGATAGCTAAGTAAACGTGTGTGTGTGTGTGTGTGTGTGTGTGTGTACAGGGGTTAAATTTGGATTTGTTGGGGGCTCTGTGGTTTCAGGCTTTCTCCTACAAAATGTTATATCAATTGACAAACTGTAAAATATAACAAGTTGAGAGAGTCCCTGCTATGAACACTAAAATTCTGATCAAAATCATTCTAGATACTGGCAGTGTGCAAAGCTACATCTGTCTGTAGGATTTTTAAAATCAAATGTAAGACTTTTTAAGACCTTTTTTTAAGACCTGCAAAAATGCATTTTTAATTTTAAAAAAGTAATACCATATGAGCAGGGTAGGGCAATGTCTATGGCAGGGCTGTACGTTAACTTTTTTTCACATAGCACTGGTGCTACAGAGGTTGAAAGTTTTGTAGCACATGCAGGCCAAAAAGTTGTAGCACAAGTATAAAAGGTCTGTTATCATGTCTGAACATAAACACATGGAGTTCATCCCTTAAACAGGCACTGATGTTCCATACAGAGCACAAAAAATACAAACCATCACAAAAATTGTTTTTAGACAAAGTTTTCTTAATTTGCTAAAAATGGAAGAGTGCAGAAACATAACACCTCTTACACCTTAACAAAATATAAAATAAAAAAGAATGGCAGACATTTAGGCCAAAGTGAGCAAAGATAAAAATCTTTGTCATTATTTTATCTTTGTTATTAGAAAATAAGAACAAAGATATACATTACAAATACACATACTATACAAATAAAACAAACAGTGCTTTATTTTTCAGGTACAGTATTTAGCAGTAACATTCAAGAAATTGAATGAACAAATATTAAAATAAAACACTATATACACTACATACATCAATTATACTTTTTTTTAAAGCAACTGACTGATGGTAAGTTCATCAGTCAAGAGCAGTGAGTGATTTTTTTTCTGTGTTTTGTTGTTTTATTAACATTAAAAGAATAGTTCACCAAAAATGAAAATTCTGTCATCTGTCTTTCAATTCTGTAATAGTGTTTAATTTTTATACCATCATTTACTTAAGTTGTTTTAAACCTGAATTAGTTTATTTCGTCTGTTGAACATAAAAGTTATTTTTGAAGAATGTGGGTAACCAAGCAGTTGCTGGTATTTTTTTCCTACTGTAAAAGTCAGTGTGGACCAGCTACTGTTTAGTTACTCACATTCTTCAAAATATCTTCTTTT
>NW_015544161.1:90639-97657 GCF_001515605.1 Sinocyclocheilus anshuiensis
TTTAGTAGCTACTGTCCCTTTAAGAGCTTCACGCGTTTCTCTCTTAACTGTTTACTTTCATTTTAGACATAACCAACTGTGTTTATATGTAAACCTTGTGTGTTTTTCACAATCAGACGCGAAAGACAACTTAGTCCAATAATCAGGCGCTTTTTGACAGGCTCTCAGTGTGAGCGCGCTTAATGAGTACACGCTCAGAAAAAGCGCATGCAGAACAGCACGTGAATTAAATGTTTAACCGGTATTTCTTTAAAGCAGATGAAATAATGTAGTTTTGTGATTGCGCATAAGTGCAGTGTCCCGTGAGAGTAACTCTACCGTTCAGCTAACACTGATGTGAATGCATGTGGCGTTGTATATTATATTGAGATGGAGGGAGGCGCCAGAACTGCAGCTGATAGAATGTGCGCTGTAGCACGATACAACGATATTTCTTCAAAAGCAGATCGTGGAGACATTTTAATCGTCCACGATCAAAAATCGTCATATCGCACACCCCTAACTACCAAGTATAATCAATCTCACACACACAAACAAGCACAAGAAATCACTTCACACTATTAAGCGGCTGTGTTATGAACATGCAAAACTGTATCGCACGCGTGCTACAGTGGTAAACTTATTCATCGCACAGACCAGTTTTTGTCGCACTGTACAGCCCTGGTCTATGGTAACATATTAAACAGTAAAATCACTGTAAATACATGATTTACAACTGAGATACAGGTTTTCACAATAAAATGATAAATCTCAAATTTCAGCATTCAAACCATTTTTTTAAGAAAAGGGATGAGTTAAAAGTATAAATTATTATATTAATTTAAAATGGGGTTATATGGGTGGATGTTCGCATTGGTCTGAACAAAAACTGTAGGCCTATACAGGCTTATGCAAAGCCGAAGGCAAGCCTGCAAATTACTTATTTCTCGAAAATGTTTGTATTGCATTGACTTTTTGAACTGAAATACATTTGCCTTGTGAGACATCAATTGATCTTCATAAATATCAGTTTCTCAATTCTCAGTTGTTCCATCAACATTTTCACAACATATTTTTTTATATTTTACATTTACACATAGTGTAAACATATATTTAGATGATCAAATTAATAGTTATGACAAATTTGTTTTATTTGTTAATGCAAATAATTCGTACAAAAAAATACTGTGTGCGCTGCTTATACACCAGACAGATAATGATTTATGCAACAGATGCTCATTTTCACAAAACAGATAAATATTAGGCTAATAAAAACACAAGGAAATACAAACACCGATCTTTTAATAAATGCAAACCTGCTATAATTAAATTATGTTAAATTGTACAGATACAGTTATAAATAAGGTTACCAAATAAAATTAATAACATGCATTAAGTCAAAACTATTGATTAATTCCTAATCTGAATATTGGTTGGGATACGTCCTCCTATCAAGGCCTAAACCATGACCCTTGGGGGACCCAATTTTATTTCTAGTAAAATAACTATAATTTAGAATTATTTGCACACATAGACTCTTAAAGGGGGGGTACAATGCTGTTTCATGCATTCAGAGTTGTTTGCACTGTTAAAGGGTTGGATTCTCATGCTAAGCATGGACAAAGTTTCAAAAAACAATTTAGAGTATTTCTGTGCCAAAAATCGTACTTCTGGGTTCGTACAAGTTTCGGAGAGTTTTTTTTTCGATCGTGGCTCTTCATGACGTAGACCAGGGTGAAACTCCTTATATGGGCATTTCTCCCTGAAGAGCGCGCCCGCGCATGCATCGACCAGAGCAAGAGCGAGATTGCGCCCATCAAGCGCTTCATCCGGCGACTAGGGATGGGCGATACCACTTATTTTGTATAACGATACCGATATTTTTCAAGGCAGTATCGTCGATATCGATACTGATACGATACTTCTGAACTAAACTTTTAAATGATGAAATTTATTAAATTACTAAGAGTAAAATGGGTAATGATAACCACTTAACTTTGTTTAAAACACATTTTAACATTCAATAAGCCTTAATTGTAACTTATTAGGTTATATTTTTGTTTACACATGGTTCAAATATGTTTTTTGTTTACACATGATTCAAATCTACAAATACTACAGTTAGGGTGGAACTCCTTATATGGGCATTTCTCCCGGAAGAATGCGCCCGCGCACGCATCGACCAGAGTGAGAGCGAGATAGCGCCCATCAATGAGCTTCATCCAGCGGCAGCGCTGCACGGGACTTGCTCGGGAAGAATGTCTCCAATCCAAAGAAGTGTGTTTTTGGTTGTAAGGGAAAGATAACTTTGTTCAGCTTCCTAAAGAACCCAGCATTATGTAAACAGTGGATACAGTTTTTTTTTTTCTGGGGCAGCAACAGTTTCACAAGTGTGTTTGTTGAGGAACGTTTTATAAACAAGGCCCAGTTCGACGCTGGATTTGCACATCGTTTGATACTGAAAGATGGAGCGGTTCCAGCTATAAGATCCCGGTCATGATTCAGAACTGCAGACGGTAAGTGAAATGGCATCAAATGTCAGCATTCGGTGCCCAAGTGCTCGTCACTCTTTAGCTCCGCTCACGGGGCGCCTCCAGGAGCTCGGCTTTTTCCGGAGAGAATCGTAAAGCTGTATCTTTCTTTTATAAATATGATTAACACTAAAGACTTTTTGGAGATATGAAGGATGCAGTACTACTCTATAGGTATGCCTAATGTGTCGAAAACGGCTACGTGTTTCTTGTCTCATCACATTCAGTTATGAACTAACGTTACATCATCAGTTAAATGCTAACCTACATGAAAACCTGTATTTTCAATTCAAAATGATTTGACAAAAACGTCGAGAAGTTTGTATCATTGAATATAACATTTTTAATGGCAAAACAGTTGTTAAATATTACGTTTCTCTATTTGCATCTTAATTTTACCTTGCACTCTTTGACCATAAAAACAAGCGTCACACAAAGTAAAGCCCCGCCTTCTTTGATTTGATTGGCCATCCCAAACATTGACACTAATGAGCGCTGAGGCTGACTAAAAATATAACTTTTTGTCATCCATCCAAATGACAAAGAGAACAATGGGTAATAAAATGTTGTACTGTTTGACCATATGTATTTATCGGGTAGGCCTATTATAATATTATAATCGCCCCCTCAGAATCTATGGTGGTTACGTCTATAGTGAAAGTATTGCCAAAATAAGTATAGAAAAATCCTGGATGTGATTTGTGTGTGTGTTGTGTTTTTTGATTGGTACAATGAGCTAAAAGCGCACGCAGTGCTTCTCGTCAGCGTTTAACTCCACTGCTCTGTCTCAGGGACGGTAGAGAGCACAACCTCGCTTAAACAGGATTAGCTATAAATAGTGCTGCCTATCCGCTCGGCAGCGCGGCAGGCTCTCGCTACGCGGCCTCCATCGCTAAAACCATTAAGCCAAATCAATAAAGGCCACTTAAACGGACAGTCCCCTCAAAAATGAAAAGTCTGTCATTTATGTCAATCCAAACCTGTATGACTTTCTTTTTCTGTGAAACACAAAAAAATATATTTTGAAAAATGTTGGAAACTAAACAGTTTCTGTTCCCATTTGACTTCCATAGTGTTTTTTTGGCCATATAATGGAGGTCAATTCTTTAAAATATCGTTTATGTTCCAAGAGAGTAGGCTTTTTAAGACTGCTTCTAAACACACTTAAGCAGTTTTAAAACGTTTTTTTTTAAAGTACATTTTAAATCAATGTTTTAATCTTTTGTCATGCTTTAAAGTGCACATATTTTAATGTGTTGACTAAAGCACATGTAAAGTACTTGATTATAACTTTAACTGTAGTGTGTTATTTGATATTACATTTAAAGTAAATATACTATGCAACATTGTATAGTTACAAATGTGTATTACATATATTTAAACACGACATAAAAGTTTCAATAGAAATGACATTTCATATTTTAGTTTACCATTAATGCTTATCAGTACATTCTACATTTACATTTATATTTAGTCGCTTTTATCCAAAGTGACTTACAAATGAGGACAATGGAAGCAATCAAAATCAACAAAAGAGCAATGATATGCAAGTGCTATGACAAGTCACAATTAGCTTAATGCAGTACACGTAGCAAGGTTTTTTTTTAAATTAGGCTATATAATAAATAAAAAGAAAAAGAATAGAGCAAGCTAGTGTTAGAGGCCTTTTTTGCTTTTGATAATTGTATAATAAATACAAAGAAAACAAATAGATAGAATACAAAAAGATTAGAAAGGCTAGTGTTAGTTCTACAGTATACTTTAACCATATTTCAAAGACAATAAAAGCAATTATGAAGTTACATATAAAGAAGTACTTAAGCGGGTCATAAAAGCACTCTTAAGTTCAACTAATTGCATTTAATATAAATTTAAACTATAATATGCTTTCATTTAATAGTAAATAACACGCACTTAAGTGTCTTAAAACATTACATTCAGTTCACACTTAAGTGTATTCTTTTAAATGATACTACTTCCATAATAAAAGCATGCTAAATAAAGTCTTATTTTTCACAACAAAAGACCCACTGTCCTCTTTTAATTCCTGGACTATACTACACATTCCCATTTTGTATTAACCCAAGATATCTAAGAGACCAGATTTGTAGATTTTTCCATAATGGTTAAAATTTGGAACAGCTGATCTCAGACTACTTCCTATATTTATCCTAATTCCAGTTCGTCATTCCGAACCAGTCATTCCCCTCCCCCAGCCACGCCTCTGGAAAGTTAGAGATCAAGCCAAATGTCTTTGCTGATCCTGCCCTCCCATATCACCTCAGCACGGTAATGACGCCTGATGATGTCAAACCCTGCCCACACGTGGAGTCGAGCATGTGCCCGTGCGGCCGGCCGTACAGCGTAAAATGATGCATGTATGCATTAACATTGACAACCATTCACATGCACCAATGCTCGCTGTCATAGGATTACATTGGGGAAACACTCTAGCGAGCACATACACGCACACACTCACAGCAGGATTACCAACACAATTCCACACAGACATAGCAAGATTACAGAGACAACCCCCTCTTCTTCCCCAACACAGGATAGAGACTGCTGGATTAGAGAGGCACAGATTTACATAGAGAGAAATTACAATACAGTGCATATCAAAAACTCTCTCAAATGTGCTGTTGAGCATAAAAACACACGCAGGCACTTATTAGATCTTAAAGGATACATATTATGCCCCTTTTTACAATATGTAATATAAGTCTCTGGTGTGCCCAGAATGTGTCTGTGAAGTTTCAGCTCAAAATACTCCACAGATCATTTATTATATCATTTTGAAAATGCCTATTTTGAGTGGAAGCACCTCTGAGGCTGGGACTCTAATGGCGCTTTTCCACTGCATGGTACGGCTCACTTTTAGGGGGTTTTCCACTGGGTACAGTACCTGGTACTTTTTTTAGTACCACCTCGGTTGAGGTTCCAAGTGAACCGTCCTGTTACCAAAATGTGGCATGTAAACTCTGCTGATCACGGATTGGCCGGAGAGAATCGTGCCGAGCTGTGCCGAGCCGAGTCGTACCATGCAGTGGAAAAGCGCCATAAATAGTGTTCTGTGCTCATCTGTGCAGCCAAAAGCAGAACAGTTAGCATGTTTTGCTCAAACTTTCGCCATGACATTAGAACTGGTACACCGTTGTCGCTTGCGAAATCAAATGACGGCGCCGTGGGTGCAAACTTACAGATTAAGGGGCGGTAATATTATAATGAGATCCCTTTGCCACGTCACCAATGGAGTGAAATCAGACGCGTGGAAAAGTCAGATTTTCATGATATGTCACCTTTAATTACATAGCTAAACATTCTAAATACACATCCGTATTTGATACAGATGTTGATTTTAGGTACAAAATGGCCATTTTGGTTGCTTGAGTGACAGACAACGTGACATGACAGCAAATGTGATTCTGAAAGACAAGGGAATGAGGTTTAATTGGCACCGATGGATCGATCAGCCTCTGTTGGACTGCTCTCATTGAGATATCGAATAGCATCCTTGCAAGAGCAGAAAGAAGACACACACTCGTGCACCATCAACATTACACACCATGTGCACGCGCACGCACAAACACACCGTCACAGAATAACCTCACTAATCTTCTCTCAATGGTTTAAAGCCGCTGAAGAAGCTTAATAATTTAAGAGGAAAACAGCATCAGTGCTTTTAAGGACATATGCACAGAGATTAGCCCCCTTGCTCCACACTGGACAACAAAGGACACCCTTTCGCATGACTGAACTAATGATGTAAAATGCATTTCGATATCAATATGATAAAGCAGAACGATAAACCGATGGAACAGAGTTGTTCCGTGTGAGGGTCCATTTGTGGAAAAAAGGAGTCGACATACATTTACCTAAATGTATATTTATAATGCATAATGTATGCATAATGTATTCAACCCCATGTTTTTCCGAACCCCTATGACTTTCTTTCGGTAAGTCAAAGAGACTCGAATCAGTTTAACTACCAACATTAATTTTAATATAACAAAATATTTTTATTTTGTGTTCAGCAGTAGAAAGTCATACAGGTTTGGAACAACATGAGGTTGAATAATTTTTAGGTTTTTGTTAAACAATACCTTTAAGGATATATATATATATATATATATAGTATCTCACATAAGTGAGTACACCCCTCACATTTTTGTAAATATTTTATTATATCTTTTCATGTGACAACACTGAAGAAATGACACTTTGCTACAATGTAAAGTAGGGAGTGTACAGCTTGTATAACAGTGTAAATTTGCTGTCCCCTCAAAATAACTCAACACAGCCATTAATGTCTAAACCGCTGGCCACAAAAGTGAGTACACCCCTAAGTGAAAATGTCCAAATTGGGCCCAATTAGCTATTTTCTCTCCCCAGTGTCATGTGACTCATTAGTGTTACAAGGTCTCAGGGCTGCCTGCCAAAATGTCCAAATTGGGCCCAAAGTGTCAATATTTTGTGTGGCCACCATTATTTTCCAGCACTGCCTTAAC
>NW_015544161.1:97949-111371 GCF_001515605.1 Sinocyclocheilus anshuiensis
AACTTCCAGTGAGCAGTACGAGAGAGTGAGAGCGATAACACCAAATTTAACACACCTGCTCCCCATTCACACCTGGGGCAAGTTCAAGGTCAAACCGGTGCGCAACGTTTTGCTACAGTTTCTGGTTTGCACGACATGTTTCCTGGAAATGGTGTGCAACGGTGTGCAACGGGGTTTGAGATACGTTTTTCTCTTGTTTGGTGGGTGTGTCAAAATGTCAGCCCAATCAGCAGCAACATGTATATAAACCGTGCGGTATTAAAGAGACAGCTTGCACAATGTAATTAACATCAAAATAAATTTACAAGAGCAAGTATATTGTTTGCACATGTTTATTTACATTAAAGGCAAAATAACTAAAATAATAAGAGCACAAGATATAATAAAATATTTACAAAAATGTGAGAGGTGTACTCACTTCTGTGAGATACTGTATATATATATATATATATATATAATAAAATAAAACATAATGTATTGTATAAAGCAGTCGATGCTTTTTTTGGGACAGATGGACTGCCATTCTTCCACACTTTCCAGTTTTTTAAATGCATCTGACAGGTTTATGCAAAAACTACTTGGCAGACCTGAACATTAACTGGGCCACATCTCTCTCACCAAATTAGTTGATGATTTGTGTGTTGACACTCCTGACTGGACTTGTTGACTGTTTCTTCATTAAAGAAGGAGACCCCCTCTATTATTAATAGTTTAGCAGAGGCTTGTAAAGGTCAAGTGCATTAGTTGAGATTTCAAACACACTGCATGAAGATCTGGGTAGGATAAAAGCAGCTGTTTATTTCATCTAAGAGTATTGTATTTATTGTATGAATATAAGTAAATCAAGTAGTCAAGAACTGCCTCTGAGTTGTGACAAGTATGTGGAGATGTGTACATTATAATCCAAATTCCAACGTGACTATTAGCATTGCCTTAATGTAGAATGATACATTATTTATTCTTTTGGCATATTCTTTTATCTACAACCTATACCTCTTCTTGTAGAGCTACACTGTTTATCGGCTTATACGGAGACTTATAATTTCTCACCGTTACCGATGGGTGGAAAATGTTGATTTGTTGTTTTCAATGACACGAAAGTTGTCTTCCTCCAGGTAGCGCATTGCTGAATAGAGAACCGCGAGTGTATTCAAATTTCAGGAAGTTTTTATTTGATACATTCGTACACTAAAAATAACAGTTCAAATCTATTAATTTGTTAACACGTGGCCTGGAAAACTTAGCTGCTATCTCGCTTTATACGATTTTTTAAAAATCCTCATCTAGTAATCACAAACGACTCTGATAAGCGATGAGCAAAGTAACAGCCGCCACGTGATAGGGTTGTCTCGCGGTGCCTGTTATTTTTCTCAGCGCTGTTCGGGATCGACCAATTACAGTTGTTTGTGAATACTATGATTCTTTAATCTAGATCTGGACAGTAATTCTAACATAATAATTACACTCTGAGACTTTAATAGTCTTTTAAATACACATAAAAGAGCTAAAATTATTATTGTACTTACACCCTTCGGTCTAGTAAGCCACGCACACATTTAATGCTAATTACTTTTCTTTGGTTTGGTTTGGTTTGGTCTTTTAGCCTAGTCAGTAACCAAAAAAAAGATCTCGTGAATGCGTTTGAGTTTAATGTTCTATTCACACGTATTAATTCCGTTTAAGTCAAACCAAATTTACATTTCAAGAAATATTTTATACGCAAATTCACTCCTTCAAAATAAGGGCACTTAGTAGACAGCATATGCAGGCTGTGCTCGTACCGCGCCATTTTCCCTGGGAGGGAATGTTAACAGAAGCACACTTTCAACGTGCACTATTAAGGGCCCTAGAAATCTGTTTTACGAAGTGATATAAAATATGGATTCGGCGTCGACCAGCTCTAAACTCATCTATAAAAGTAAGTCGTTCGTTTTTGCGCGAAACTAATTAGTAATGTGAGCATTAAGCTAACTAACTGGCTGTTTTATGTGCACTATAGTGTCTAATGAGGATATCACAAAGCTGATACAGCTGCGATCGAGCAACTCGGCGCTTTTTGACGGGAGGAAAAATTCGTCTAAAACAGCCTGGAGGTGAGATTTGCAGTCTTAAAATTTGCCTTGCTCTCTCACAACCTGCGTTCAGATTCAAAGTCGTTATTTTGTTTATTTTTTCAGTGCAATACTCAGAGAAATGGGGCTTGAAGAAAAGATGACAACTGAGCAGATTGCCAAAAAGTGGGAGAACCTGAAGGCAAGATATAAGGTTGGTCTCACTGCTAATTATGTTTTGCAAATGCCAACTTTCGTAGAACATATTCAGCAGTTTAATGCATTTCACACTTCATTACAAGGATGCAAAATATCCTCCCACCGGTGTGGAGAAGAACCCCACCTGCTGGAAATGGTTCAATCTCATGGACGATGCTCTGGGTGAAGAGTTTGATGAAAAGATCAGCCAGCAAGTGATCACATCAGAAGCTGACAATGATAATGCACCTCATCCAAGTAAGCGGCTACGCCAGATTAAAGTCGGAGGGGAAATATTGGAATTCCTGGAAGAGGAAGGAACTTTGGTGAACGTGCCCCCGGCCTCCAGTCCGCATCTGGTTAAGCGGGGAAGACAAAAAGGCAAGCAGACGACAGAAAGTCACTCGCTGGACATCATGAGAACCAAACTTCGAAGAGAAAGACAGCTTCTAGAAAAGGAGCTTGGAGGCCTGGACAGAGAACAAGCCCTTCTAGAGCGGGAAAGGGCCCTTGCCGATCGGGAAAGAGCAGCGCTTCAGCGGGACAGAGCCCAGGTAGAGAAGGACAAAGCTGCGGTTAACAGAGACAAGGCGTCTTTGGAACAGGACAGAGCCCGACTGCAGAAAGACAGAGAAGTTTTGGCTAGGGACAGAGCGGCCCTTGAAAGAGACAGAAGGTCGGCGCATATCACTAATCACGTGAAAAGCAGTTTAGGATGCAATGGGCTGGACTGTCCTCACGAAAAAAACAGAGAAAGATTAATATTCTTACTTGAAAAGGTGATTGAAAAAATTTAAAGCAGGTCTGAGATGGGGGCAAACCTCAGGGAAAAACTGCGATGAGTTATTGGGATTATCTGAACAATCCTTGGGTTGTTGACTGAAGATACATTATGTACACAGTCTAGAATGGATTCCACATACATTGACAGGGTGCACAAGCTAAATATTTTTGAGATTTTTTTATTGATTTGTAAATGTTGAAAGAAACATGGAGTGTGATGATGGTTTATTTCTGAAACAATGTAAAATAACAGTGTCTGGAGGTAAAGTATACCATACGTGCCACACAATTAATGTCAAAAGAAGATTTATGGTCCACCTTGTTGTCATTCAGAAACTTCAAATTTAGCTGAAAAGTATAAAAAGCTGTTTAATGACAGGTCTATTGTAGAGACAACTGACCCCATATAGAGTCACAAAAAGTAATGTGTATTCAACAAACAGTATCTTTTTTCTAGTTATTAATCTTGCTTCTTTTTTGCAGTCAAGAATTTATGGTTTGTGTCTATTCAAGTTTTAGGTTTGTGGCTTTCACAAATAAACCTGCACTGAAAAATATACACCAGAGAAAGTGTAACAACTAGTCCTGGTCTCACAGTTTTTAGTGAAATTTTCACTCAAATTGTTTACAAAACGAATCAAATAAAAAATGAACAATGTATATTATTATCATATATAATGCAGATAGAAATGTGTAATGAAAACTTTTTAAATGGGTGTAATTCAAAATAGAATATTTTTTAGGAAAATCTTACTTTTGATCAGTTACTTTAGTGTTATTCATATGCTATTTTGGTTTTTATTTTCTGTTTTCATGTTCATTTTAGTTTAATTTTTAGTAATTTTGTTATGTACTTTTGTGTGATTTGTATTAGTTTTTGATTAAAAAAAAGAGAAAAAAAAATACTACTTGGGTTTAATTTATTTCCAGTAATTTTATTTTCATTTAGTTTAAGTTTTGAATCTAATGTTTGTGTTGTATTTTATTTCAGCTTTATTTCAAAATGCTTTTAAAAGTTTGTTTTAGTTGATGATAATAACCCTGCTGTTGATTACAGAATTCAGCATTTTTTGATGACTCCATTTTTTATAAAACTTGTAGACATATAATCTATAACTAAAGATGAGAAGGAATTGAGACGAAGATGCTTATTTTATTGTTATAATTTTTCTATAGTGTAACTGAGAGTTGTTTTGTCTCCTGACAGCTAGAGGGCAATAATCTAATAACATTCGTCCGTCTGTTAAAAACGGGAAAAGCTGTGAAGAAGTGCTGTCTGCAATAGAAACGCAAACGGTTATTGAAGAAGTGAAAGAAAACAATAATATTCATGGTATTACTGTATATCTCATAAGAGGAGTTTGGCCGCCTCTCTCCCTTTCAGAAATGGCGCAACCATCTCAACAATGTGAGTGTCATTGTGTAAACCTGCACTGTGTGCACGCATGCAAAACTTTCGCACATTTCTGTAACTCATGAGTTTCTATATAATTCACGGTGGATTTAAAACCGGGTTAATGCACTTGATATGTGCAGCTGCTTTCGAGTAATAAATAAGGATTTATTACTATTATTTCAGACTGACAGTTGTCAGTGTTTATGCTGTGGTTTGACTGGGCGGTTTGTTTTGCATATATAAAATCATGTTACAGCAGCACCAAACCTACAGTAAACTCATGCCGGACTGGCTGTTCTGTTTCAGGGTCTCACAAGGACACTGAGACACTGATCAGGTGGCGCATGACCCATGGCTATTTATTCTCAGGCTGGAGGAACACATGCAGAAATGGCTGGGAGTATGTACTCATTGTGATTCATATGTCATATGTGATTAATTTTACATCGGCAGTACATGTCGTTTGTATCCCATTATATATGCGTAATTGCTTGTTGTTGCTATTGTTTAACAATAAAGAGCATCTCTTAATGAAGGGGGTTTCAAACTTTTAATGCCAGGGACCCCCGTTCATGCTGACCCCTTTCTAATAATGACAGATGAGGTATAATCCATTTATACTATGTAAAATTATCAATAAAAATGTTGAGTTCTAATTATTTTATTATATTATAATAATTTTGCTTTATAGATACTTTTATATTACATTTAAATGTTATATTAAATATTAAATAATATAACATTTAAATTTATATTAAAAATAAATTTTGTATGTTATATAATTTATAATTTTAAATATTTGGAATTTATTTAGTTACCATTTAGTTATATTATATTTAGATATATTTCACTTTATATTTATATTATATTTAATTAAATTAAGTTGATTATTTTATTTTACAGTAAATATAGTTACAAAGCAGATATTCAGAGAATATTGCACTACGGCATCCAACAAGCAAGATAAAGGTTGCAATGGCAAGGAGAAACTCATTAGAAATAAACAGCCAAATAATGGTAGAACGAATTCATGATTACTGAATGAATGTTTTAAAATATTCATTCAGTAATAATAGAAAAATATACAAAAAAATGAAACATTTAATAATATATATACATTTTAAGCATTTAATTCATATCTTAAGGAAACACATTGAGAGTTTTGTAAAAATAAATAAATTAATTAATAAATAAAAACTAAAATTTTCATTGACATGGGTGTCATCCAAACTTTGTGTAGCCCCCTAGGGGTCACCAGTTTGAAAATCCAAGTATTTTCTTTTCTATAAGCAGCTTTTAAAAAGAAAGTGACAAAGTGTGTTTTCTTTTTGTAGGCTGTTCATACAAGAGACAAAATCCAACCTGGATGGAAATATTACTTCTCAAAGAGCAAAACGAAAGTGGGAGAATTTAAAATGCAAATACAAGGTAAGGTGGACACATCGAATGGACACTGTCTTTATTTTCAATTAAAATTATTTACTCATATAGCTGCACACCACTAATACTTTTTGTTCTTCAGAAATTCTAAAAATGTAGTTATAAATTAAATATGTATGCATGCAATTCTCCTGAAGTGGTTTTCTCTACCTTTTCCCCCTAGGTTTTAAAAGCTCTTGCAAAGGATGTTGAAACGGTTAAACCCGAATCCTGGCAGTGGTTCAGACTCATGGATAAGGCTGTAGATGGCGATCCCACTGATGTCGACCCTCCTAAACCGACCTTATTGTCCAGCCTGGCCGATGAGTCTGAATGTGCAGCCCAGCCAAGCAAAAAGATGTATCAAGTAGAAATGGGGAGTGATATTCTAGAATTACTGACACATTCAGTAATCGAGGTAAATACTCAAGCGACGGTAGCTGATGGAGGACCCTCATCAGATACAGCAGAAAGCGTGAATGAGAGACCCGTGGAAAAAAGCCCTCCAGAGACTCAAGACGAGCTACACTTCGAAAGAGCCAAACTCAGACGAGAGCGACAGCTGCTGGAGAAGGAGCACGCAGACCTGGACCAAGAGCGAGTGCTGCTGGAGCACGAGAAGGCCATCGCAGAGAGGGAGAAAATGGCGTTGGAGAGAGACAGAGCGCAGTTGGAAAAGGACCGAGCTGCGATTGACCGGGAAAGAGCCTCGCTGGAACAGGACAGAGTGAGACTGGAGCGGGACAGAGCAGCCCTTGAAAGAGACAGAGAGACTTTTACCGCCATGGCTCTTGATACAAACGGCACAGGACACACTGAACCAGACTCCCCATATGCCGAGGACAGAAAAAGATTAATATTTTTGTTCGAAAAACTGATCGAGAGATTTTGAAATCACTGAAAACTGTCAGTGTTGCTTGTTCTGAGGGTATTTAAAATAGTAAGGTACTTAAATTAAAGCATTTCAAAATTAAAGTTGCCCCTCTCAGGACATTTTTGAGGAGAGGAAAGGTGTTCACAGCTGGATAGTTTTAGAGTTCATTGTAGTTCAGTACAATACATAATGGATAATTTATGTTAAGTTTATTCCCCTTATTTTCAGGTTCTTGGATGCCTTGAGATTAAAGTTACTGTTTAAGTCTTTTGTCTTTCATATTTAGTGCCTTAAAATCTTTAGACTCACACTTGTTTCTTGTTTACGGATGACCAAGAGTTAGTAGAAAATGTAATTTATGTTTTTTTTCTTCATAAACGATTGCTTTTGTTTTAAAACGGCAAACAAATTTAGACAAATTGAATACACAATTTTCCATAACACTGCTCTGTAGTGTAGTCTGCTTAACATATTACATTAACATAATATATTAACATGAACAGAATATAATGATTTCAAATAATAAAATACATAGGAACTATGAAATAATGAGAACTGTAAATGTGAAAGGCTCATGAAGTGACTAATTTTGATCACAGAAATGAAAAGGTGCAGTCACATTTAGCACTGTTCTGGGAGCGAAATACGGTAATTTCAGTAGGAATCCACACGATTGTGAAAGATAACTTCATGCAGATTTCACCACGAGTTCAAGTTGGTGATGCAGATTCAGAGCGTTGACCAACAGAAAGCTGCTTGGTTTGAAAGTGACATCTGTGTGAGCTGTGCTTTATACATTTCTACACTATTAACAAAACTTTTTTCGTTGAGCACGTTTTCTTGCTGACAAGTGTTTAAAACAAGTGGCGCTTAAGTTAGTCACAGGCAGTCATACAGTGGGGAAAAAAACTTTTGAAATAGTATGTTGAGGTTGTAGATCTACAGTTTTTTTTATATAAAATTGTACATTATATAATAATTTATGCTGCAACCCATAAACAGAGCAAGAGCATTATTTTAACTTTATGCAAATGATTTACCGAAACTGCATTGAGGGTTTGTATTGTTACAGCCGGCTCGTGGCCGCAACAAACAAAGGAACCATCCACCAAAAATCTCATAGTAACAACCAAAAAGTTTATTACATAATTCTAGGGGATTCACATAATATACCATGACAGAATACGGCAAACGACAGATCCCATCAAGCGAGGCAATCCAACACCAGGTGGAGATTGTCACTTCTCCACACGCCCTTCTTCCATGCCGGTAACCGGAATACTTATATCTCCCACTTCCTAATTGAAACAGGTGATCCTCATCTTTCCTGCCACCTACAAGAGAACGAGAAAAAAACAAGAAAAACTAACAAATAAATTAACACCCTTACACCATAACACCTCCAGAGAGGATCCTTGCAAAGGACCTCCAGTACTGGGCCTTCTCAATCTGATTCCCCCCTTCGCAACTCCAATAGCAGCAACTCTGGATATACCTAGTTAGAACCACAGTCACAATAACGGTGAACAGAACACAAATACATCAACTAAATCGGTCACAAAGACTCTCACATGGGGCACGAGAACGCATCAGCACGTTCTCCACACCCCTGATGTGTCAAATTTCCAAAGGAAAGGGTTGTAAAAAGAGAAACCATCGAATAAGACGCTGGTTTGGGCTCTGCAAAGAGTGCAAAAAGGTAAGTCGATTGTGGTCTGAAAATACCACAATTGGAAAGGTTCCACTTGTTAAATAAATGTAAAAAAAACTGCAAAGTCCAAATCAAAGCCAAGGCCTCCTTTTCAATGGTGGAATAATGCAGCTGGTGAGACTTGAATTTCCTGGAAAAATAACAAACTGGTCTTTCAATTCCGTGTACATCAATTTGTAACAGTACCGCTCCAGCTCCAACATGACTGGCGTCTACCTGGATTTGAAAAGAATGTCCAATGCGTGGGGCAGCCAACACAGGTGCCGTGCTAAGTAGCAACTTCACATTTTCAAAAGCTTGTTTACACAGCAAGGACCACTCAAATTTAACATTCTTCTTCAGCAAATCAGTCATGCACTGAAGAAAAATTTGGGCAAAAATTCCTGTAATAGCCCACCATACCCAAAAACCGCATAAGCTCTCGTTTAGTGTTAGGTGGAGGAAACTTATCAATTGCCAAGACCTTTGCCCGCACTGGACGTACCTTACCCTGCCCAACTACCTTCCCCAGATAGGTCACAGTCGCCTTGGCGAACTCACACTTCGCCAAGTTGACCGTGAGCCTAGCCTTTACCAAGCGCTCAAAAAGTGCTCTGATACGTAAAAGATGTTGCTCCTACGTATCACTATATACACAACCACATCATCTAAATAGACAGCACATCCATCTAACCCAGAAGTTACACGGTTCATCAAGCGCTGAAAAGTAGCGGGTGCAGTTCGAAGGCCAAAACTCATAACGGAGTAAGAATATAGCCCAGAAGGAGTAATAAAAGCAGCAATCTCTTGTGCACGAGCTGTTAACGGCACTTGCCAATATCCTTTTAGTAGATCAAATGTACTGACATACAAAGCAGAGCCAATCGAATCTACACAATCTTCCATTCGGGGAAAAGGGAAAGAGTCTGGTTTTGTTACATTATTTACCTTCCGATAGTCAGTACAATAGCGATATGTCCCATCCGGCTTCCTCACTAATAAACAAGGTGATGCCCAACTTGAGAAAGATGGTTTAGCGGTGTTATTTTCTATCATATATTTAATTTCCGACTTAAGATATTGTTGCTTATCCAAAGAAACGCGATAAAAACGCTGAATCGGAGAACAACATAGGAAAATCTGAAATCAAAGCTAGCAACTCAGCTCTCTGAGGCAAAGGCAGATGTTGCACAAAATCCTCCAAGTTGTTTAAAACTTCAGGAGTTTAGTCGGGGCTGCAACATACCATTCCCCAGGTTCTTTAACATCCTCTGCAACTTCCACCACAGGAGAAGCCACAGCTACTGCTACTGGAACCTTCTCCAAATCCCTAGAACAAGAGTAAAAATGTTTTAGCAAGTTTACATGGCACAACTGTGAATGTCGCTTTCGTTCAGGAGTTGAAATCAGGTCATTCTGATCAGAAACTTGATGAATAACCGTATATGGAACAGAAAACTTTGCACAGAATGGAGAAGCAGGAAGCGGCAACAGGGCCATCACCTGATCACCTGGGTAAAACACACAGGACTCTGTTTTTCGATCAAACAACCGCTTCATCTTCTGTTTACTCAACAAATTCTCCTTAGCCATTTGACCAGCTAAGAATAACCGACATCTAAAACCATCCACATAATGTAACAAACGCTGAGGTGGATCGGCCCCCCCTTCAGTCCATCATGAAGAACAGCCAGTGGTCCACGCACTTTATGACCAAAGACCAATTCATTGGGACTAAACCCTAAACTATCCTGAACCACCTCCCGAGCCGCCAACAATAACCAGGGCAGCCCTTCCTCCCAGTCAGCCTTTAACTGCACACAATAAGCCCGTAGAAGAGACTTCAAGGTTTGGTGGAAGCGCTCCAAAGCACCCTGACTTTGTGGGTGATAGGCAGTAGAATGGTTTTGCTTCACACCAAGCTGCTGCAAGACTTCCTGAAACATATGAGAAGTGAAGTTTGATCCCTGGTCGCTTTGAACAACCCTAGGAATCCCAAAAACAGAAATAAACTGTCTCAAAGCTTTAACAATAGCACGAGTAGTAATTGAACGGAGAGGATAGGCAGCAGGATACCTAGTATTTTGACACATTACAGTAAGAAGATACACACTTCCTGACTTAGAAGGGGGTAACGGACCCACACAATCGATTATCAGATGCTGAAATGGTGAACCAATCGCTGGTATAGGATATAGTGGTGCCGGTTTTAAACACTGGTTCGGCTTTCCTGTGATCTGGCAGGTTGGGCAGGTCTTGATAAAGTTCCTAACGTCTTTTTTTATTCGGGGCCAATAAAAATAATGCAACAGATGATTGTAGGTCTTATTGACCCCAAAATGCCCTGCAAGGTCCCCGTGTGCTGTGCGTAGCACAGTATCCCAAAGGGACAATGGCACAACCACCTGAAAACAGGCCTCACCCAAAAAGACTTCTCTGCCAAATAGCCATTTTCTTAACAGAAGCCCCTCCTCAACAAAACAGCCACTCTGCACTTTCTACCTCTTCAGGGGACAAAATGGCAGAAAACATTTCTTTAAGGGTGGCATCCTCCCTTTGTGCCACCACCCACCCCTGGTGAGAAACAGAAGGGAAAAAAGACAGACCTGGTATAATTTTCCCTTTTTTACACATAGCCTGAGACTCCCTATTCTGGACCTCAGACACACTTTTGCTCATAGCACGAGTAACAGCACAAGTCACAAACACCTCAGGAAACGTTTATCAACATCAACCGGTTTAGGTGTAGAAGGAGAATCTGTTACATTAGGAGAATAAAGCACATCCCTCCAAACACGCTCTCCTGCCAAATTGTTACCCAAAATGACAGCAATGCCCTCCATCGGTAGAGAAGGTCGCACACCTACCACAACCTGACCAGTAACCAAATCTGATTCAAGTTCAATAGTGTGCAAAGGAACAGACAGAATTTGTAATACCATTCCTTTTATCAATACCTTATTTTCTGTACTGGAACTCTCTGAAAAGGGCAAAACAGATTCTAAAATAAAGGTATCTGAAGCACCAGTGTCTCTGAGAATTTTATCTGGAACCTTCTCATCACTTCCAACCAGAGACACCAGACCATCTGTAACAAAAGGAGCATAGCCCAATTTTTCTTCAACACCTAACCCTGAATTTCCCTGAACGGTGTTGAAACTAACCTCAACCGCTGAAGAAGCAGCAAGAGCAGATTTTGGTTTTAACTTAGAACAGTTCAATTTTGCTTTGAGCACTGGACAATCTTTTATCCAGTGTCCATTATTAAAACAATAAAGCACACTGATCACGGTTGTCAAACAAACCTCTTGATTTCTTTCACAGTCTTCACTTTCCCAGGCAAGCAAAAACGAGTCTCTACAGGAACACTCTCCACTGAGCTATTAGAACGACGCCATGGACTCTTTTTAACCTCCCTATGGATCAAAACATATTCATCTGCAAGGACCGCAGCAGCTTCTGCACCCTGAACGTCTCGCTCAGTTATAAAAACAGCCAGTTCTTCAGATAAAGTATTTTAAAATTGTTCCAGCAGCAACAACTCATATAGAGAACAAAAATCAACGGCTCGTGAAACAGAGCACCAACGATCAAACTGAATCCTCGACTCTCTTGCGAACTCCGTAAATGACTGGTGTACAGCTTTTTGTAAAGACCAAAACCGCTGCCTGTAAGCCTCCGGAACCACTTCATAGGCCTTCAACACCACCTCTTTAACTTTACTATAAACCTGACTATCTTATACACTGAGAGTGGAGTAGGCTTTTTGAGCTTTACCACATAACACACACTGTAAAAGAAATGTTTGCTCAGAATCTTCCCACCCCATAAGATCTACCAACCGCTCAAACAAGGTAAAGAACGTATCCAAATCATTCTCATCAAATTTTGCCATGAGGTGAAGAGCACGCGCTACATCAAAAACACTAGGAACTGGATTGTCTATTGGAGATTGCAAACTCTCATTGTGGTAACCCAATTTACCTTCTCTAATCAGAGCAAACCTTTGAGCTTCAATATCCAACTTACGCAACTCAACCTCCTGAGATATTCTACTCTTCTCCACTTCTAAAAGCAACAATTGTTTCTGTTGTTCAAATGTAAGAGGTACCGTAGTATAAACAGAAACATTCCTTTCTCCTTGATCCTGAACTCCAATAACATCTAAAGGGCTCTCTGATTCACATACAAGAACACCTAACTCAATAAGAGCAGCTTTAACCACAAGCCCCAATCCTTCCTTTAAACTTTTGTCTTTAGTGGTAAGATTGATTTCAAACTTTTCTGCTACCTCTAACAACTGTTTTTAGAAAGCTTATTAAAGCCTTCCTCAGTGGGACTTCCAAGGAATTCATCTACTGTAATCATCTTTACAAAGTACAATTACCACCCTCTAGAAAACCTAGTGTCCACCTACACACCGCACTACATCAACCCTAGGCTTCATGCTTCAACCAAGAGCCAAGTGATTTTAAAGGGGTCATATGATGTGATTTCAATTTTTCCTTTCTCTTTGGAGTGTTACAAGCTCTTGGTGCATAAAGAAGATCTGTAAAGTTGCAAAAACTAAAGTCTCAAATCCAAAGAGATACTTTAAAAAAAAGTTAAGAGTTAACCACGCCTACCTAAAACGTCTCGCTCTAACACAACCCCACATATCTATGTCACGATGTGGGAAGATTTGCATAACACCGCCCAAATGTTCACGCAAAGAAAGAAGGCGTAACTTTTATTCTATGAGCTGTGGATCGCCGGATTGGATTTCACTGTGGACGAAGTGGAGTCCAGCCCAGTGTCGTCACATGTGGTTGCCGCTCCTGGAATCCACTGGCCGTGCCATTCTCAAGCCCACCCGCCTCTGCTCACTCAAGCCAGCCTCCGCTCACTCAAGGCCGCGGTGTGTGATGCTGTTTCCTTGTGAAAGCGAAACTACTTTGTTTGGCCTTCCAAAAGAGGACGATATCACTTCGTCATGCCTGGAGCTGATCCGTGCTGGTTGCTGAGGAAATAC
>NW_015544161.1:112131-125542 GCF_001515605.1 Sinocyclocheilus anshuiensis
TGAGCTTTGTAAAAATCGACACGTTTCAGAAAGGCGGGGCATAGAGGAGAAACAATAATGTACAGTATGTGGAAAATGTGTTTTTTGAACCTTAAACCGCATAAACACATTTCATTACACCAAATACACCAAATAATGTTCTTTTTAGCAGCATCATATGACCCCTTTAAGCACTCGAATACTGACAGTGCCGAGTCCGACCCCTCTCGGACAAACCAAAGAGGGACGATATCAGCGGCAGTGCCCTCAGCATAATCTGGCAGGGGTGCAGAATTCGGCACGTGTTATGAGATTTTCGGTTTCCGAGATTTTCTGTTTCAGTGGGCGGGGCATACATGAATATTCATGAGTTTCCCGGACATGCGCGTGGAACCAAGTGGAACTGAGAATTTCAGTTCACGCTCCTTGTATCTCAGCACGTTTAATGGAATATATATATTTTTAAAGGTAAATATATTTACAGTGTTGCACAAACTACATTTGTATATCATTTTGTAACAGTTTATAATGTTTTTATTAGTTTACAGTGCACGCTTTGTGCAGTCGAGTTATTCCTTATTTGACAGGATTCACTTCCATCTCTAAGAGATCAAATTCATATCCACTTGTCTGCAGTGAGAGTTGAGCTCAAGAATTACGCTGAGGGTCCTCCTTTAGAACCTGAGCGCATGGGGCCTTATCTCAGCAAGGTATAGTAAAGGCAACTTCATTACTCATTGTTCAGTATCTAAAACTAGCCTGACTGAAATGAACACACTTGAACATCTGTTTCTCTATGTGTAGAAAATCTTGGAGTTCAGTGACCAGATAAGCCAGTTGTGTAGAACAGGAGAATCAGACAATGGGAACCTCTATTCACACCTTCGACCAGTGTTCAAGCAATGGGAATGTCATCTGAGTAACTCCAAAGCATCATGTACGTCATACAGATATATAAAAATCTTGGTGATTGGACACAATGTACAATACACCACAAAGGGACCATTCAACAAAAAATGACATTCATTCTGTTATGATTCAGTGTTTTGATTCACTGATAAAAGTCACTCGCCACCTACTGGAGTAACATTGTAACTACAGAAAGAGTCACTGTAAAATCTGTCACTAATACAGACACATTTTTTTGGAACAACAAAAGGGGTGATATAATGAAAATACAAATAGTAAAATTTGAGGATATATATAATTATAATAAGGATATTAATTTTGAGATGACTATTGTAAGATTATTTGATTTTAGTCAGAGAGTCTGTAAAACGGATGACAGAAAAATATGATGAGGCCCATCGTGGGAGAGAACTGGTGACTTTCAGTGACTACTGTGTGTATGAATCAATGGTGAAGAAACATGTTGGAGACCTTAAACAACCTGCTTTGGATACTTTGAAACTCATCCAAGGTTGCTCTTTGGACTTGCATTTACTTTGTATGTGTATTACGTTTGACATGATTAATAATAATAGTTTTCATCTTAGATATTGTGCAGAAGGAGTTCAGAGTCATGAGTGAGCTGTGTTTCCCAAACTACCCTCATCTGAGACACATAATACAGGTGGGTTAAAATGACACTTGTTGATTACATTAAATAGGCCTAGACAATAAAAGTCTTAAAAATAACATTTGATCACATTCCTGGTGTATCTTCCCTTAGAATCATATTGACGACATTCAATCAAAGCAAGAAAGCAAGGTGGAGAAGAGGATCCATGAGTACATTAACATGGAGAAACTTGTGTACAAGCAGGATCCCATTTTTACCCAGAAAATTGTAGACTTCAAGTTTGTGGAAAAGCTACAGGAGTACGAGTATTAGTTTGGATACGGGAGAGAACGCGACCTCACCCCACAACTGTGCTGTTTTTGACACCAGGAGCTTGACGCCTGATAAACTGATCATCTACTACGAGGTTTAAATCCATTCTTAAATCCATTTTTGGTATTGAATGCACTGAAATCCTCCCACATGTTCTCTCAATCCATCAGATAGTGTATCAGCATCTGGCCGACTACATTCCTATGGTGATTCTGCTGTTCATACTGTAGGAAGCTGCCGTGATGCTGCGGACTCATGCTATGGACCTGCGGGATGGAGCTGATGTTGTGAAGCTGCTTGTAAAGGAGGACACAGAGTCTGGATGGAAGAGAGCAGAATTACACCAACGCATGGAGAGACTGCGTCTAGCACAAGAACGCATCAGTATATACCTCTGAGACACAAGTTGCCTCTATTTTTTGTCTTATGCTTGATCACTAAAAGCATTTTAAAGTCAGCAGCAAAAGAAATATCAAAATCAAAGAACAAAAGTGTAGTTTGAGGTGCTTTAGAAATCATATTGATTTTTTTAGGTTCAAGGTTAAGGTTCAGTTTAATCATGAGTAATTATTTGAAATAAAAAAAAAACTTAAAGATGAGTGTGAAGTAAGTGTCTTTTGTAAATGACAAAGCATCAGTGATATTTTGATATATGAAGTGTTTTTGAATAATAAAAAATGTTTAAGCTTGTTACGATGTCTACACATTATACATTTTAATAAAACAAAGCTATAATTCATAAATTCTCTTTGTTTTGTCTTTACATATATGAACTTAGGTTTTAGATTTTTTAATTAATGATATTGTTTTGCTGTAGTTTTGTTTTGAATGATGTCATTTTTTTTATGTCAAGTTTTTGATAAACTTACCTTACAGACCTTACTGAACTGAAGCCCTTTCTCTCCATACAAATGTAAATGTTTTACACAAATACAGTTGTATATGCACTAAAACGTATTTGGGAAAATAAAGTGTGCTAGCAACTGACACAAGAGTCATAATTTTCCTTATATTCCATGTTATAATATTTTATATTGTTTCAATATTAGTTGGTAACTACAGAAAATAATGATACTTATGATACTAGTCCACTTTACTGGAGCCAAATAAGTATATTTACTTTTATTATTTAAGGCAGTCAGCCTGTATGCTTTTTTAAGGTAGCATGTTTTGTGAGTCAGAGAAAAACAGCACATGTTGCCATCATGGATAGCATATTTTGTGAAGCAGGACTAACCCATCTTTAACCCTAAAATGGGTAGGTAATCATGAGAGGACACTGGCTCAAAAGAACCTTTAATCCACATTCCTCTTGAAGAGCAGACAGGCCTGAACTTTAAGAAAATTAAGATTTTTTTAACGGACTGTGATTAAATTCTGCTGTGCTTGTCTGACTGTTGTATGTTGGCACTAAACATATGTACATATTCCATAGACAATGTAACAAGTAACAAATACAATGGTGACATTAAAAAAAACAAAACGATACTTGCTATCGTTGCCAAGTGAAATGTATGAGAATGTTCGCCGTGTGCAAGATAAAGGTAACAAAACCCTGCTTTTAAATTTGTGTACTTTCATTTTCATTTTACAGTGGGTGTGATACACTATAACTACAGTCTGATAGAAAGGATCCTCTTCTGATTTCTCTTCAGCATCACTACCTACAGACACCGGGTTTGGATGAAGCGTACATTCTAAAATTTTAAAGAGGGATCCAGAAAGAAGGATATCATCTATTCTCCACAATTAACTTCACTTTCATTCCCACCCTTTTTGGTTTTCCAGAAAATGCCCAGGTCAAGGCAAGGAATATTTTCTATTCTCTTCTTCTTCTAATTTAGATAGAAACAGAATGATGAAATAGAAAACATCATAGTTCTCAAAATTAAAGCTTAGTATGTTATTACTTCTAACAAATTTTAATTAATCTGGTTAATTAATATTGACAAATATTGTTTTGGATTTAAAAAAACTACATTAGAAATGTACATTAGGTTAATTCAAGTTAAAGGGGTCATATGATGCGATTTCAATTTTTCCTTTCTCTTTGGAGTGTTACAAGCTCTTGGTGCATAAAGAAGATCTGTAAAGTTGCAAAGACTAAAGTCTCAAATCCAAAGAGATATTCTTTATAAAAGTTAAGAGTCAGCCACGCCTACCTAAAACGGCTCGTTCTAACACACCCCTACATATCTACGTTGCTATGTGGGAAGATTTGCATAACGCCGCCCAAATGTTCACACAAAGAAAGAAGGCGTAACTTTTATTCTCGCTGTAGTTTTGTTTGTTGTTTGTTGTTGTAGTTTCGCCATGTCGTAAAGACACTGTGTGCGTCGTTGTGAAAGCGAAACTACTTTGTTTGGCCTTCCAAAAGAGGACGATATCTGCTTTGTCATGCCTGGAGCTGATCCGTGCTGGTTGCTAAGGAAATACTACAACTTTGCGCTGTGGATCGCCGGATCGGCTTTCACCGAGGACGAAGCGGAGTCCAGCCCGGAGTCGTCACATGTCCTTCCAGACGCTCCTTCGTCGAAATCGCCGGCCGCGCCGTTTTGAAGCCCGCCGCCTCTGCTCACTCTAACCCTCCCGCCGTTCCTCACGCTAGCCCCCGGAAAAGAGGACACGACTAGAACTCAGTGGTTAAGTTGTATTTACAACACTGTTCCAGAACGCTTCAACCCAAATATTCGGATGTGTGCAGCACATTTTATGGAGGACTGTTTCCTGATCCTGGGAGAGTAGACTACAATGCCGACTGTTCTGACTCAAAGACCGTAAGTGCGTTTTTTATATTTAAAGAGTTTCTATATTTTATATATTTAAAGCAAGTTTTTTGGGCAGTGTAGAGTAGGGCTTGTTGTTTGTCATTTCTCCAATCACAAATGCAGACATGGTTTTATGTTTAAGGGGCGTAACATTTCCGTCACACGCTTGAGGTATTCGGCCAATCATAACGCACTGGATAGCTGGCCAATCACAGCACACCTCGCTTTTTCAGACCGATGAGCTTTGTAAAAATCGATGCATTTCAGAAAGGCGGGTCATAAAGGAGAAACAATAATGTACAGCATGTGGAAAATAATGTGTTTTTTGAACCTTAAACCGCATAAACACATTTCATTACACCAAATACACAAAATAATGTTCTTTTTAGCAGCATCATATGACCCCTTTAATTTATTTAGCACATGTTAATTATCTAAGAAATTTTAAAAGAATAACAAAATAAAAATGTAATAGAAAAATGTATTTGAAACAAATAAAAGGTAAATAAATGGTATATAGAGAAGGACAAACAGAATGAAATACAGTAAAACTGTGCAATCAGGGACGTTTTATAATAAAATGTACATTATTTTTACAGTCAGGAAATGAGGGGAGCGGTTCACAGTCATTTAGAGGAGAGTATTCGTCCATATATTGATCTAATTGACACTCTGCGGTCAGCTGGGATTCATAAGGACTTGGCGTTACCGACTATCATAGTAATCGGAGACCAGAGTTCTGGGAAAAGCTCTGTGTTGGAAGCACTGTCTGGAGTTCCATTACCAAGAGGGAGTGGTGAGGGCTTGTCTTAATCTCATTTGCTATTAGATACTGATATGAAAGTTAACCGAATGCTGACAATAAGAAAAACATTTCTTTAGTCAGCACCTGCACTGGTGTTTTTGAATATAAAGCAATTGTCACATAATTTTGAAGTGTTCTACTAATTGTTACCTGAACTGTGTTTGCTATAGGAATTGTCACCAGATGTCCATTAGAGCTGAGGCTGAAGAAGGTAAACGTTGGAGTCAACTGGAAGGCTGTTCTGTCTTACAGCAATAACAAAATTGAATTTGTGGATTCATCATTACTTGAAAACCATGTACATGCAGGTTAGGAAATATGCTTGGAATTGGTTTCTTTTTCTTCCTGCTTCCTACAATACTATCCTGACTGCCAATTTGGTGCTTCGTAGTGGACGTTTCTCTTGCGGTTGCCACAGATTGAGATCTGTATACAAAAAAGGTCACCCCTTGACAGCTGTGTGTGACATCCCCGATGTTATAATACACCATGTAATACAACTTGTGATTGAAGTTTTAATTTACACACTAATTTGAGTTGATTCAAACCCCTGCAGACAGTTGGTCAGGACTGTGTAAAGACATTGTTGAGGTAATTCAAACTGCAGATTCTATGATCTCTTTCAGTGAGTTTACTGATCATAATTCTTATGAAAATAGACGTGGTTCTGGAACAAAAATTTACATGAGATATTGATATAGCTACACATAAAGCGTTTCAATACCATTTCTAGGCAAATAAATAGGTCATTCTACATATGCCAACAAGATGGCACCCTTAGTGCATTGCTGGTAATTGAACACACTTGAGATATGATAAACAGGTAGGTTAAGATGGGGAAGATTCCCCCCTTAAGAACAATGTGGATTTACCTTTAAAGTATAACATATTTAGATAGGTTGAAGTTTAGAGTATGCAAATCGACACATTTGCTAATTTAACTGTTAGCTGTTTGATTTCGATTTTGTGATCTGTCTCGACCAGATACTTCTCGAGAACCGGCTCAAAAGAGCGATTAGTTCTTACATCAAGAACCGGACATCTTGAGCTTACTGATGTAATGTAGTGTGTGCATACAAAGTTAGTGTATTTTGTCAGTCGTACTCACCCTTTCACATACATAAAGATCCCTTTATGATCACTTGAGCACAGCTGATGATGTTTTGAAGTGACGCTTAAAGGGTTAGTTCACCCAAAAATGAAAATTAGCCCATAAATTACTCACCCTCAAGTCATCCTAGGTGTATATGACTTTCTTATTTCAGACGAGTCCAGTCGGAGTTATATTAAAAATGGTCTTTGATCTTTCAAGCTGTTTAATGGCACTCAGCGGGTGTTGCAGTGCATCAGTCCAAAAGAAGTTAAATAAAAAGCGCCCATTCTTAATAAAAAGTGTCTCACACAGCTCCGGGGGGTGAACAAAGTCCTCCTGTTGTGAATCGATGCATTTTTGTAAGAAAAATAACCATATTTAAAACGTAATAATCAATTTAATCTAGATTGCGCTCACTGTTGTACACGGAAGCAGCTCAGGGCGGATGACGTATGATGTCGGATTTGCGCATGCACAGATCAGAAGTGATGAACGCGGAAGTGCAGGGAACAGATCAAAACAAAACAATGGTCACTAATTAGAAGTACAAAACGAGGATTTGTAAAGAAGAATGTCGGAGGATTTCGATATAAGCCAAGAGAAGACTGGTTTTCCTTTGCTAAAGTAAGGAAACTTTGCTTCCTTTGCTCCTGTTAACTAACGTTGGTTCCCTTTCATAGGTTCACTTCAATGCTGCGATGACGTCATCGCTTTAGGAACATCCTAGGAGTGACGAATGTCTGAAGCCCTTATACCATCATGCTAATTTATTGGCCAAATAGAGCTTAGCACCGCCCCCCACGCGGTGCATGAAGCAGAAGACACACATGACAGGTGCGTGCTATGCTTGGGCCGTAATCACGCTCAAGCTGCGCTTAGCAGCCTATCCAATTGTCAACACTGTGATAGCCTGCGGCTAAAAGTTTTGCACTCGAGGCTCGCGGCCTTTTCGAAAGGCCTTGCGTCTAACTCCCGCCAATCTGTTTCTGCGGTTGCCGAGGCGCCGCATGAGACGATCACTTGGGGTGATGCATGCGAGTCAGAGCCCATGGAGAACGAGATGACGGAGTATTCTCCTTTCCTCTCGCTCTCGCCCTGTCATGTTCAAGAGCTCCAAGAGCATTATGTCGAGCCGGTTGTCTTCGTCAATGACGATTTGTGGCCCACCCTGGAGGCCCGTAATGAGGTTTCCTTCGGTTGTGAGCTGTATGACGATGATGTGTTGTCCACCGCGGCCGCTGATTCAGAGGATTTAATGGTGGAATCCTGCAGTTCTCTCCCTCCGAGCGGACAGGAGAAATGCAATTACCCGTCTTACAATGAGTTGTTAGACGTTGTGACGCGCGTGGTGGACAAGTTGGGATTAGACTGGGACTGTGAGCCGACGCAAGACCAGGCCCAATCTAAATTGGATGACTGGTTTTTGACTAGTCGTACTCCATCCCAGCCCCGTAAGCCTCTTCCCTTCTTTCAAGACCTCCACCAAGAGGTTTCAAGGTCTTGGAAGCAGCCTTTTTCGGCGCGTATTACAAACGCCGCTGCCGTTGATTTCGCCACCGTGTCTAAATGGCGGATCACGGTTACGGGGCAATGCCGACCATTGAAGAGACTCTCGCGACACACCTCGCGCCTAATTCAGCTCCATCTTGGAAGTCGCGCCTTACGTTGCCGTCCAAGCCATGTAGGATCACTTCCAGTTTAATCTGGAAATCTTACATGGCCGCTGGGCAGGCTGCGGCCACGCTACATTCTATGGGTGTGCTTCAAGCCTATCAGGCAGAGCTTCTCAAGGAGCTGGATGAAGGGGAAGGCCTCACTCCTGAGGCTGTTAAGGAGCTCAGGAGAGCTGCAGATTTCGCAGTGGGTAGGTCTATGGCAGGTATGGTGTCAGTTGAGCGCCACCTTTGGCTCACTCTCACAGACATCAAAGAAAAGGACAAAACTTTTCTCTTGGACGCTCCCATTTCAAAAGATGGCCTATTTGGAGATTCAGTCACCACCGTGGTGGAAAAGTTTAGGGCAGCAAAACAGCAGTCTGACGCTTTTCGCCAGCTCATTCCGCATAGGCCCAGGGAGGCAGAGCGTCAACCACCAATGGTCCGTTCACGCTCATCCTCTCTACACCATCATCGGGAGGTTCAGCGTAGTGAACCATCGCCTATGGCACCCCCTCGGAAGGATTGGGGTCCTAGGTCTCGTCCACTGGTTCACTCGCGCCAATGCAAACGGATAGACCTGAGTTCGACGGCCATGGCCTCTCGTTCTCAGGCTCCTAGTAGCAGTTCCTGATTCCCTCGCTCGTCTTCGGAGGCCAGGCCCTCCTTTGGAGAGTTTGGTCGGACCGAACAAGCGTATCCGCATCTCTCAATGTGGCCTCCCGGCTCAGATCTTGACCGTCCCGCCGCTTACTGCGCCTCCTCACGGCGAGCACCTCCTCAGACACTCTGCCTCCTCAGACGTCCCAGCCTTCAGAGCTCGAGAAAAAGCCCACGGGTCATGCGAGCATGGCCCGTCTATGACACCCTTCATAGCCCCCACCCTTGGGGTGTTGGGCTGGCCTGACAGGGCTCTTGGATGCCATCCTGTTATAGAGGTTCCCGCCACTCAGTTGCTTCGAGGCCCTGTGCGGGAAACTCAGGCGAGATTTTTATCAACCCCGCCCATGCTACCTGTTCTCGTAGACGCCAGCGGCTTTCCGCAGTCAGATGTCTTGACACCTGTAGTTCGACCACCGCCGAACATAGTGCGTCTAAAACCTCGAGCAGATTTTTGGGTTGCGTGGAAAAGCTTGCCCGACATCTCGCAATGGGTACTACGTTGTATGTATGGGTACACCATACAATTTCGGAAAGGGCCACCCCCTTTCAGCGGGATTCTTCCCACGACAGTAAAGGGTCTATAGAAGAATTATCCCCCAGTCAGATGGAGTCGTGTTTTTACAGCCGGTATTTTGCTGTGCCCAAAAAAGATGGTGGTTTATGTCCGATTCTGGACTTGCGTCGTTTGAATCTTGCGCTCAGAGTGAGCAAGTTCAAAATGCTAACAGTAAAGTCCATTTTGTCTCAGATCCAACCCCGAGATTGGTTTGTGACCATCGATCTAAAGGATGCATACTTTCACATCCAGATCGTCAAGAGACATAGGAAGTTCCTCAGGTTCACTTGCGAGGGCAAAGCCTGATTGGTTGGGCAAAGCCTGAAAGGCTGATTAGACCTGATTATGTTCCTAAGGTCGCTTCAAATCCATTTCGCTTTCAGCAAGTGGTCTTAGAGGCTTTCTCCCAATCTGACGCGGGGTCAGGTAGCATGGGTCTCTGCCCAGTCAGGGCATTAAAAATCTATGTAGACCGCACAGCTCAGTGGCGTGGATCGGACCAGCTGTTCGTGTGTTTTGGTGGTAAGAGCAAATGCTCCACTGTCACTAAGCAGCGAATGTCGCATTGGATAGTTGAGGCTATCGCTTTGGCCTACGAGGTGCGTGGCTTGACTTCGCCTCTAGGATTACGTGCTCACTCTACGAGAGCAGTGGCTTCTTCTCAGGCCTTTCTGAAAGGGTCGTCGATGGAAGATGTTTGTGCTGCGGCAGGATGGTCCTCTCCTAGCACCTTCATCAAGTTCTACAATCTAGACATGAGGATCTGATGAAATATCGCATGGCACGCTGATATAGCACACGTTACGTACACGTGGGAGGGGCGGTGCTAAGCGCTATTTGGCCAATAAATTGACGTGATGGTATAAGGGCTTCAGACATTCATCACACTGAGGATGTTCCCAAAGCGATGACGTCATCGCAGCATCTCGTTCCCTATTCAGGGAACCAGGGTTACATACGTAACCGAGATGTTTTCACGAGACTCACCGGCGCATGCGCAACGCCGAATTCATACATCATCAGCCCGGAACTGCTTCCGTGTATAACTGTTGGCACAAGCTAGATTAAAGTGATTATTACATTTTGAATATGGATATTTTTCTTACAAAAACGCATCGATTCGCTACAGGAGGCCTTTGTCCCAGGGTAAGTGGGTCGACTCTCTAATTCTCTTGCTCACCTGCTACTGGCATTGTGAACCTCATCAAGAGGCAGTGAAGAGAATAGGACTCGGGAGGTTTTCCTGAGTGTGACCTTGCTGACAATGGGCTACACAGTCCTGTATTTAGGCAGGTTTATAGGCATGCAGATGTATGGTTTCATGGGGGCACCAGATCACTACTTGCTCTCGCACAGGAGCTCTGGACATGGGCTCACACCAGTCTCTCTAAAGACAATGAAAAAAAAAAAAGCATCAGATGCCTTGACCCGCCACAATGAAGCCTGGCAACTGGAGACTGCATTCAGAGGTAGTAGAAGGCATATGGAGAACATTCAGTGAGGAACAGGTGGATTTGTTTGCCTCCACACACACAACTCACTTCTGTTTATGGTTCTTGGAGCATGACCACGACAGCCCATTGGATCAGGGTGCTTTTGTACACAGCTAGCCAGACCTATTGCTGTACACTTTCCCTCCAATTCCTCTCATCCATGCACTACTGGACAGAGTCCTTGGCTGCGTTCCAGTTTGTTTTTTATGCCCTTCTCTCGCTAACTTCCCTAACAAGTCTTGTTGACTTGGATGTCATTATTTACATTGCATGAGTACCCACTACTACTGGCAGAACCATTGCAATGGGTTGAATTGGAACATCCTAAGCCCTTGATCACTTGAAATATGCTATGGATTTTATTTATTATTTACATTTTTTTTCCTTAAGAATTTGTTTGATGCAGCATTTTATATGTATATACAGATGCATGGGCTGTTTTAAATATTTTTTAAAATAATTTATTTATATAGTTGCTTGGGGTAGGGATAAATTAAACACAATCTGTGATGACATCACAGTCGTGTTGCACTGTGGTCTATGGAGCAGCCTGAAGCATACATATGAAGTAGACTCGCTTCCTCGGTCAAAATCGAGGGGTTGAGGGTCTGTCCATATAAATTTATCTTGTCCACTTCACAAAGTGGAATGCACTTCAAAATGACAGAGGGGATTCCCCCGAGGGGAAGTGCTTAGGGAAGTTTGTGAGCCTGTGTCTAAATGCGAAGTGGAACGCAGCCCAGAGAGAAAAGCACTGCATTCTCCGCAGTGGCTGTCGTGGACATGACTTCCCCTTCCTGCTGTCACTAACATGAGAGATTCATCCAGATTCCTCCATCGAGGGATCTTCTACATGGGCAGGAGAGCAGGTATGGCACCCTTGGCTGGAGTTTCTCCAGACGTGGCCCCTGAGGCCAGTACTAGACTGACTTCATGCACCCCAGAAGTCAGACACACTCTGGAATGCAACAGCCCCTTGAACCCATGCAATGTATAATAGCAGCTGGAAGATATTTCAGGACCCGTTTGGTGCAACCCTCTACATTGCGAGTAAATCACTCGCATATGCGTGTCCGTACAGGGCTGGGTTTCAGGACCGATTGTTCGCCTTCACGCTAGGTGGCGCCGACCAGCAATGCATTTTTCCTCAGATATGTATCTCATATATGGATTTAACATCGTCCACTGCTCAATATAGAGTATTAAATTAATATAGCTAAATAAAGTTTGGTTCTACGCCAGAAACACAAACTATCTATAACGCTTACAAGAAAACATCTTAAAATATAAATAGAAGTACAATTAGCATCAAGCCACATTTGAAAATTTGTGTCATTATTAATGTATTTGCTTAAAACCCACTTTAGACCATCATCGAGTGCTTGTAATAACTCCCGATTGTGATCTATAGTTGATTTTGATTCTAGGCTGACATGCACTCTGTTTAATAACACCGATTTAACGTCATCCAATGCTCAATATACAGCATTAAATTAATATAGCTTAGTAAAGTTTGGTTCTACGCCAGAAACACAAACTATCTATAATGCTTACAAGAAAACATCTTAAAAAATAGAATTACAATTAGCATGAAGCCCCATTTGAACATTTATGCCTAATTATTAAGGTATTTGCTTAAAACATACTTTAAACCATCATTGAGTGCTTGTAATAAGTCCCGATTGTGATCTATAGTTGATTTTGATTCTGTAATAGGCAGACATTTGTATGTTTAATAACGCCACACTGCTTATTGTCATAAACATCCTTTATTGTTATAAAAAATACCATGAGCTGTATACAAAACGCATACAGAAAATATATCGTCATAATCATATGTCTATTTGCTTTCATATTTCATGTGTAGAAAAATGTTTTTCTATGTTTTCGATGTTTTTAAAATACGGAAGATTCCTTACGCGCTCTGAATCATAACACTCGCGCACCTGGAAGAAAAAGGACAGTGCTCTCCAGATCACATAATTCAGTGGAGAATTAATATGAATTATATTAAGAACATGTGAGAATAATCTGTTCTCAGATAGGCCTACCAAAGATAGCCTAACAAAACCTCAGCATCCACTCTCTTCTCTCTCGGGATACTCTTCTTCTGTGTTTGTTTCTTGCCTTTTTGTGCAACAGCAGCTGCTCCGGTCACGTGATCCTAGCTCAAATCTTATTGGACGGCTCGTGTTTTCGCTTTCATGTGCAACGCACCTGTATTTGACGTACCGTTACCGTAAACTCTAGTGTGAAGGCGCACAACTCGCCGTCGCTTTGTTTCACACACACGCAGCGAGAGAGGGAGAGAGAGAATTGAAGCGCTACATGTAAACGATATTCTTTATTGTATTTTCCTGTCAAAATAACGGAGGTCCTTTGGAACTCTTCGGCTTTCAAGAACTACCGCTTTCTCCGGTAGTGGGCGGAACTAATGCGCAAACTCGTGTTTTCGCTTTGCGAAACTGAAAAGATTCGTCGGACTGGTGCGAAAAAAAAACATTCGCATTTTCGGTGCGCGAATGTTCGCGGTCTATGTGGAAGCATCCATAGGAATCTGTTATT
>NW_015544161.1:125967-126506 GCF_001515605.1 Sinocyclocheilus anshuiensis
ATCCCTGTTTTGATTTCAGCAAATCAGTTCGAGCGAACGCACACAACCTGATTAATATTCATGAAACCAGTAGCTCATTAATCCTTGGTGCGTTTTATATTGTTCTTATTAGTAGAATTCGTATCATTATTATCTTATCAGTATTTTTGTTAGTTTTTTTCCCATTTTTTTTTTACAGAAACACTGAATGGCCAAAAAAGCACCACCACCAGTCCGAAGTTCAGTTAAAATGACTAAGCGTCATCGCCTCCGAAATTCGTTTCGCTTTTTCGCGCTCAGTGTGGAAAGGCCTTAAGTCTCCTGAGTTTAGAAAGAGCAAACTCAGAGCAATAAAATATTAATATAATGGAGTCTTGATAGAGATTTCAGCAAGACAATAAAGAGATATTCTATGTTTCTTACACCACATTCTGTTTTGACTCTTTTTTTCTCAAATATTTCTCAAGTCTCATTTGTGTCTACTTCTATTTCTCCTAAGGAATTTTAGGAGAAACATCTGAAATGCTGTTGATACTAAAATGAGAGATATATGAGAATCT
>NW_015544161.1:126759-126877 GCF_001515605.1 Sinocyclocheilus anshuiensis
TTGGTTACGAAGTTTTAATTCCAATTGCTAAAGTTCTATCATTAAATAATATTGATTATCATATTACAATGCTTGACTGACTGATGTTAAGAGTGTACTTTCAGATATTTATAAAACT
>NW_015544161.1:126890-149138 GCF_001515605.1 Sinocyclocheilus anshuiensis
TCCCATGTTTCTCACACGTTTCTCTCCCATTGTCATTTTGGATTCCTTTCTTTCAGAAATTTCTCATGTCTCAATTGTGTCTACTTTAATTTCTCCTAAGAATTTTTAGCAGAAACATCTGAGACACTGTTGAGACTAAAATGAGAAATACACGAGAATTACAACTACAATTACAAAAGTCTCCTGAGGTTAGAAAGAGCAACCACTGAGCAATAAAATATTCCTATAATGGAGTCTTGCTAAAGATTGCAGCAAGACAATAAAGAGATATTCTGTTTCTTCTACAACATTCTCTGTTTTGACTCTTTTTTTCTCAAATATTTCTCAAGTCTCATTTGTGTCTACTTCTATTTCTCCTAAGGAATTTTAGGAGAAACATCTGAAATGCTGTTGATACTAAAATGAGAGATATATGAGAATCTCATCTAAGTCTCCTGAGCTTAGGAAGAACAACTACTGAGCAAAAAAATAAACTTCCTATGGGCAGGCCCCCATAAAGTTGATTTCATTAAAATCTTTCTCCTGGCAGTGTCAAAAGCCAAGCATGTCAGTGAGTTCTATGCACTTTCTGTCAGCCCTGCATGTCTCTCTCCGCTGGGGTATGGTAGACACAAGTGTTAAGTTAAGACCAAACCCAACATTCTTGCACAATGTCCTCACAATGGAACCAGCCCATTGACTTATCAGAATACATTGATAGTAGTGATGATCGACAGTGTCTGCTGTGCCCAGTCAGGGTGTTGAGACAGGGGGTCTCCCACTCTCTAAGCAGTGTCTCTCCCACTGGATGGTAGAAATTATTGAGTTGGCCTACAAGAATGCTGGTCAGACACTGCCTGCACATTCTACAGGCCATTCTGTTAAGGGTGTAGCAACATCATGGGCTGCTCTTAAAGTTCTATTATCAGAATGCAGCCACATGGTCATCTCCCTGCACATTTTCTAATTTTCATAGGGTGAATGTTGCCGCATCCATCAGTTGTTCTGTCCCAGGACTCAGGAGTAAAAGTCATACTGGAACCACTCCTCGTGACATTGCGGGGCAAATGTCACATTTCCGACCTCAGTGCATTGTAGTCAGTCACAACACAAGATGGCGCCATAACTCAGCAAGAACATTTCATGTTCTGCCAATTGTGGCAAAATCATACATTTAAGCAACATTTAGTCTGTCCCAAAATCAGTATATTGTTCAAAACTATCTAATTTCTAATATAACGGTACATTATTCCAGATGTTAGCGTTAGATAGCTTTAACTATCTAATAGTTACTTTGAACAAGTGTGGCCCAAGGGGACTTGTCGACAAGACAACAAGAAGTCAAACAAACAATTTGATTTCCTTCTGTTATTCCCCTTAAAATAAATATTTTATATGTCGACTTCGCCACCTAGGTTCCTATTACCCCAGGAACTCTATAAGCATGACATTTTCTCTAAAGGTTACACAGGTTCGTTATCGGACAAAGGAATGGTCAGAGATGTGAGTTCCCCATAAAACACTTTTATTCAAGCAATAAATTACTAGAAAAACACCAATAAAACACCCGTTCCCTCAAAAAGCATCCTATTCGACACACTTATAGCACTAAAATACATACACAAGAAACTTTTATATCAAAGGAATAAACAGGGAAAAGGAAACAAAATAACAATAAGCTAGGATGCCAACAAAACACACACACACACACACACACACACACACAAAAGACAATTTACAAATGAAAACAACAACAACAACAAAACAATTCAGTACAATGTCCAAAAAAAACTAAACCCACAACTAAGCAGGGCTGAGGGACATCTTCTCCGGCAACCCTGCCAAAAATGCTCAAACCACCAAAAGACTGAACCCCACTCAGTACTCTCACACCCCACCACACCAGTGAGAACAAACAATTTGTCCAAAATGAATGAAACAATCAAAACAAATTCTAGATGAAAATGAGACAGTTGTTCAGAATGATCAAAACAAAACAAACACATAATGAAAGCAACGGGAAAAAAGCAACTGTTCGTAATGATCAGAACAAACCAAACACATTGATAACGAAAACAGTAGGACGAAACAATTGTTCAGAATTATAAGGACAAGCTTAACACATTGGTAGTGTTTTGCTTATACTTTACAGACAGACCCGAACAGTCATCCTTTAGCCGTGTCGACATCTTTATTTCTCTCCTTGACCCCTGCCCCTGGACACACCCCTTTAAAGCACCCATGCATAACAACACATCTCTCCCCTAAAGAGAGAAAAAAAATTATATATATATATAATATATATATATATAATCTCATCAACAGCAACAACAATATTCAAATGCAATATAACTTTGAATCACTATTAACTGATTTTACTACCTATTCCCTTTTTACCATAGAAACTAAACAGTCCCATGTAACCCAACTCAACACTTCACATAACTTCAGTCAGTCTTTCCGGAGGTTTAACGTTTCTTTTTGGTCTTCGTTCATTCACTGTCTCTGGTACTGTCTCTGCAACCTCTCCATTCTCTGGAACCATTGACTCAGAAGTTGCTGCTGTTGTTGTTGGATCCTGTATCTTGGTCTCAGAACTCTGCTTAGGACATAAATCAATTCTGTTCCGTTGCAGTGTTGATCCTCCATCCGTCAAAATCTCATAAGACCTTGGAGCCACTTGTTTTTCCACTTTGCCCTGCTGAGACCACATACCTGTATTGTGGTTCCTTATTTTGACGGTGTCTCCAGGTTTCAAGGCTGTCAGTGGTTTCGCTTTTCTGTCATACGGTCTCTTTTGTTTGATTTTTTTTGTTTCTGTTTAAAGCTTTTCACTTGACTAGTGTGTGGAGTGTCCAGAAGATCCTCTCTAATGGGCAAATTTGTTCGAATTCTTCTACCCATGAGCATCTGAGCTGGGGACAACCCGTTCTCCAGTGGTGCACTTCTGTAGATCATGAGACTTCTATGAAAGTCTTCATTACCAGCATGTGCCTTCCGCATGAGTCCTTTCACTATTTTCACTGCATTATCTGCCAGTCCATTTGATCTGGGGTAATTTGTACTGGATGTACAACCCCATTCCTCGGAAAACTTCTTGAATTCCCTACTAGAAAACTGAGGTCCGTTGTCTGTAAACACTACACAGGGGACACCATGGCGAGCAAACGTGGACTTCATGAAGGCAATGACTGCTTTGCTAGTAGTGGCCACCTCTGGATAATTAGAGTAGTAGTCAGTTACCATAATGTGACTCTTCACATCACAGTCAAATAAATCTGCTCCAACCTTGTAATAAGGTCTACTTGTTACAAGATGTGGAAGAAGAGGCTCTGCCTGCTGTCTGGGCCTGAAGGTTAAACAAAGCTCGCATGCAGCTGTCAACTGCGAAATGTCCAGATTAATCCTGGGCCAGTACATCGCTTCCCTCGCTCTCCTTTTGCACTTTTCTTCTCCGAGGTGCGCTTCATGGATTTTTTTTAGCATTTCTTTCCTTAGGCTCGCCGGGATGACAAATTTACAGCCTTTGAAGATTATGCCATCTACAACTGTAAGCTGTGATCTGCAAGCCCAGTAATCTCTAATTCTAACAGACAGTCTTTTTTTTCTTCCGGCCATCCTTCCTGAATAGCCACCTTCAGTTCTTTCATTGTTTCATTCTTCTCCGTCTCCTGTTTTATCTGGTCAGTCCTGTCCGCAGACACTGGGAGCGAGGCTACAACCATGTCCATGTAAGCTTTGATTTCTGTAGCACAGGTTTCTGTTTCC
Organism: Sinocyclocheilus anshuiensis; assembly: GCF_001515605.1. NCBI lineage: Eukaryota > Metazoa > Chordata > Actinopteri > Cypriniformes > Cyprinidae > Sinocyclocheilus > Sinocyclocheilus anshuiensis. Next base: position 130,638 of record NW_015544161.1, read on the forward strand.
TCTTGTCTATCTACAGCACGAGACAGTGTGTCTGCTGCGAACATGTACTTGCCCGGTGTGCAGATTAAAATTGCATCATATTTTTGTAGCCTGATGAGCATTCTCTGTATTCTTAGGGGACAATTATTCAGCGACTTGGCCATGATGGGAACCAGTGGTTTATGGTCAGTCTCTACAGTGAATGTTTGTCCGTATACAAATTAATGGAATCTCTCACATGCATATGTAATGGCTAGCAATACTTTCTCTATTTGCGCGTATCTTCTTTCTGTAGCAGATAGCGCTCTGGACGCATAGGCCACTGGCTGCCATACGTCATCATACTGCTGGAGTAACACAGCTCCCACGCCGTACTGTGATGCATCGGCTGAAATTCTTATGCGTCTTTCTGGATCATAGAACTTTAGCACAGGTTCTGCTATCAGAATTTCTTTCAAGGTTTTCCAGCAGGTTTCTTGTTCATGTGACCACATCCATTCGTTTTTTTTGTTCCAGTAGACTACGAAGTGGCGCAGACTGTGCAGAAAGCTGTGGTATGAATTTTGCTAGGTATGTAACCATACCAAGAAAGCGTCTGACATCATCTTTGTTCTGTGGTCTCTCCATATTTTCAAGTGTGGTTGTTTTCTTAGGGTCAGGCTTTATGCCCTCCTCTGAGATGACATCTCCTAGAAAGGTTAGTGATTTCATTCCAAATTCACGTTTCTCTTTGTTGAGCTTCAGATTGACTTTACGAGTCACTTCAAGTACCTCTCGAAGTCTGGTGTCGTGCTCCTCTTTGGTTGCGCCATAGACTATGATGTCGTCCATCATTGTTTCCACGCCTTTTATGTGTTCGTAAATCATTCTGATGGTTTTGTGATATACCTCTGGAGCTGAAAGTATGCCATATGGTAACCTCAGAAACCTGTATCTGCCCTCAGGGGTGTTGAAGGTGCAGAGTCTTGATGATGCCTCGTCCAGCTTCATCTGCCAGAATCCTGTAGAAGCGTCCAACTTGCTGAACCATTTTGCCCCTGCAAACTGTGACATGATTTCCTCTCGAGTGGGTAACTTAAAGTGCTCTCTCTTGATGGCCTTATTTAGATCTCTTGGATCCAGACAGATTCGGAGCTGGCCGTTTTTCTTTTCCACTATATGCAATGAGCTCACCCAATCCATGGGCTCTTCAGTTTTTGCTATCACTCCCAATTTTTCCATGCGAAGTAGTTCTTCTTTAAGCTTTCCTCTTAAAGCAAAGGGAACCTTTCGACATGCATGAATGACTGGTGCCACTTGGTGGTCAATGTGAATTTTATGTTCCCCTGGGAGGCATCCCAGCCCCTCAAAAATGTCTCTAAATTCATTAAGGAGTGTCTCATTGCTTGTGTCCTTATGCACATTAGCCACGAAGACTTTCTTTACTAAGTCCAATCGCACACATGTTTTTAAGCCTAAAATTGTCTGTACATCTTTGTTTACAACCAGCATCTGAATTCTGTGGTGCTTCCCTTTGTATAGGACGTTTGCTATGCAGCTGCCTTTCACTGGCACCTCTTCTCCTGTATAGTCTGTGACTTTTATCTTGACTGTGTTTATTTTTGGCTTCTGTCTGAGAGTTTTATATTCTTTCTCTGATATGAGATTGACTTGGGCACCTGTGTCCAGTTTAAACGGCACAATTGTACCACTAACTGTTAATGGTGCAATCCATTCATCTTTGCTATTGCTGCATACTTTTACTGAATCCACAAAAAATGACTGTGTTTTCTTCCACAATGTGTACTTTAGTTCCAGTATTTTTTGTTTTGCAGCATTTTACGTAGTGATTGCATTTGCCACACTTATTGCAAGTTTTTCCGAATGCTGGACACATCCTGGGTTCGTGGGGACTGCCGCACTTTCCACATGCATATTTATTCGAATCTGTTCGGATCTTTCCTTGTTTACATTTACTTTGCGGTGGCTTTATGTTTTTGAGAGCGTGCACTGTTCTGTCTTGTTTGTTTAATTCATTTGCTTGTGCGCGAGTAGTCTCTGCCGCTCTGCATATGCTTACTGCTTTCTCTAGCGTAAGATCTTGCTCTCGCAGCAGTCTCTCTCGTACTGAATTGTCTGAAATGCCACATACTATTTTATCCCTTATCAGAGATTCGCGCAAGTCACCAAAGTCACAGGTTTTACTGATAGTATGAAGCTCCGGTAAAAAATACTGATCAAAACTTTCGCCCCCTTTTTGGTCGCAAGAGAAGAATTTGTACCTTTCATACGTGATGTTCTGTTTCAGCACAAAGTACTCTTCAAATCGGGCCATGATGTTTTGCAATTTAAACTCATCCTCTGGTATCTGGAAGCTGTTGTAAATGTCAAGTGCATCCTCGCCGATGACATGTAGCAATATAGATGCTTTTCTTTTTTCGTCATCGCCACCTACCCCGCTTGCATCCAAGTAGATGGTGAAACGTTGCTTCAATCTCTTCCAATTTTCTGCTAAATTTCCTGTCAGCTGCATACCAGACGGGGTTTGAACTTATCCATTTCTGCGTTTTCTTTTCTTCCTCGAAGCACACTTGCTTTCGCTGTTTTGTCGCTTGTTACTCCTGTTTTTAATTTCTCTCTGATTTCTCAGTTTTCTCTCTTGCACGTTTGGGCTTAATATATCTTCTCTCGCCTCTTTAGACTTTCTTTTTAGTCAATATTTACGAGAGAACCACTTCTGCCACCATGTTTTGCTTATACTTTACAGACAGACCCGAACACAGTCATCCTTTAGCCGTGTCGACATCTTTATTTCTCTCCTTGACCTCTGCCCCTGGACACACCCCTTTAAAGCATCCATGCATAACAACACAGGTAGTGGAAACAATAGGAAGAAGCAGTTGTTCCAGATTATCAGAACGAGCCAAACACATTAATGATGAAAGCAACAGGGCGAAACAACAGCGCTGCCCAGACCACTGCGGACACAGCCGGTCACGTTAAATTCACAATATACACATGCTCCGCTGGATCAAGAGAGGGACAATTCAAGGCAGGTTTTGCTAAAAAAGTTCAAACTCAGAGCAGCAAGCTCATTGGCTGCAGATGCAACATGAACCAAACTGTTTGTGCCAAGTAGTTAACGCTGTGAATATCATCAGTTTGTGTTAAGGACCCATCAGCCTTCACCATCTAGAGTTTCATGACAGAACTTGGCATTTATTTGCAGGTTTTCAACCTAAAAAAGTCATACAATGTCTCTTTTGCAAATTTTTTTCACCACATTAAGACACATTGTTATACAGAAGAATTCTCGAATGCATTCAGTATTTTTCTTTTTATAAAATAAGATATTTTCACCTAATATCCGATTGTGGAGTTTAATGTGTTTATGAAGTTAAGTGATACTTAAACTATCATACTAAACATGTTTGAATTGCTTACTGCTCAGCTGAGCATGTATGTATAAACTTGACCAAAGCATTCAGGTTGAGTAACACAGTTAATTATGTGGTGTGTGTGTTTTACAGCCCAGAATGAGCTGGCAGGAAAAGGGGTAGGAATACGTGATGACCTCATCACATTAGAGATCATGTCACCAGATGTGTGTGACCTCACACTGATTGATCTACCTGGAATTGCCCGAGTCCCAGTAAATGGACAACCACAAGATATTGGAAACCAGGCAGGTTGTATAATATGATTTTGCATGCCACATTCAGTACCATACTTATCGAGTTTTAAAATGGTCATATTTTGTAGATAAAACGTCTGATCAGGAAATATATTGAGAAGCAAGAGACTATAAACATGGTAGTGTGCCCATGCAACACTGACATTGCAACAACAGAAGCATTAAAAATAGCTCAAGAAGTAGATCCTGATGGCAAAAGAACTATTGGTAATGTAGCACATAATCCACAACACCTAATATGTTAATGAGCACCTGTGTCATCAAATTTCCATTTTACAAAATAACTATTTTTCTTTCTCACAGCCATTTTGACCAAGCCAGACCTCATAGATAGAGGAACAGAAACGAGAATTCTGGACATTGTCCACAACAAAGTGATTCCTCTTCGCAAAGGTTACATCATGGTGAAGTGTAGAGGACAACAGCAGATTGATGATAACATTTCTCTAGAGGAGGCAGCACAAATGGAGAGCGATTTCTTCAGAACCCATGAACATTTCAGGTTATAACATCAAAAGAATTTAATATAACTTTGTGTTTCCTAAAATATGTGTCATTAAGACTTGATTTGTCATGTTTCAATCAGGTTGCTTTGTTTTCCCATTCCAACAGTTTTCTATCATGGTAGTAAACTGAAGTTACAAAAATATGCGCCTCATTTTGGCCATGAGAAATTTGTGCCTACACAAATGGCATCCTTAAAAATGACTTTAATTAGGTTTTTTAATAATGTTCACTATGGCCAAAGCACAGTTTTGGTTTTATAAAATATCTGGTTATCTACAGATGTCTCTTGGAAGAGGAAAAAGCAACTATTAAAAGTCTTGCTGTCAAACTGTCTCAGCATCTGGTCGGTCACATCAAAGTAAGTTTCTAAATGTCTTACTCTAAAGGCCTATTCATATTATTTATTTTATTTATTCTTTATTTTACCAGAAATTATCCAATTGAGATATAAATCTCTTCTACCAGGAAGTCCTGGACAAAATGGCAGCACAGAAAGTTTCACATAAACAGATTACAAATACATTAAGCCAAAAATATATTAAAGAATAAACTCTTATCCAACATCATATAAAAAAAAATGACGTAAAACATTCACATGTTTCCTTTAGGTAGGATTTCAAAAGGTTTCTAAAAATATTTAAAGATAAAAGTGCTTCTAACATCATAAGACTCTGCATTTCATTCCATAACCTAGGACCATCCAGTTCACCTCCGTGCTGACCAGCAATGCTCCTGTCTTATGGGCAGAAATCGCAGTCCTGCTGGCAAAGGACGTGATAGAGCTGGTCCCTCCAGCCGATATGAGGTTGGGGTTTTACAGCACTTAGTTCAATGTACCCAAGAAAGGTGGTGGGTTACGACTAATCTTGGACCTGCGAGTTCTGAACTGGCCCTTCACAAGCTACCATTCAAAATGTTGACGCAGAAACGCATTTTCGAATGCATCCGTCCCCAAGATTGGTTTACAGCGATCGACCTGAAGGACACGTACTTTCATGTCTCGATTCTCCTTCGGCACAGGCCGTTTCTCCGCTTTGCGTTCGAGGGACGGGCATATCAGTACAAAGTCCTCCCCTTTGGGCTGTCCCTGTCACCCCACGTCTTCACGAAGGTTGCGAAGGCGACCCTTGTTCCTTTGAGAGAACACGGCGTACGCAATGACTGGCTCATTCTGGCACAGTCACAGGATCAGTTGTGCGAACACAGGGACATGGTGCTCAGTCACCTCAGCCAGTTGGGACTTCGCGTCAACTGGGAAAAGAGCAAACACTTGCCGGTGCAGAGGATCTCTTTTCTTGGTATGGAGTTGGACTCGGTCAACCTGACAGCACGCCTCACAGCGGAACGTGTTCGGTCAATGCTGAACTGCTTGAATTTTCTCAAGGGCAGGACAGCGGCCCCACTGAAACTATTTCAGAGGCTCCTAGGGCATATGGCATCCGCAGCTGCAGTAACAATGCTCGGACTGCTTCATATGAGGCCGCTTCAGCACTGGCTTCATGGCTGAGTCCCGAGATGGGCGTGGCAACATGGCACGCACCGAGTGATGATCACTCCGGCCTGTCGCCAAGCTTTCAGCCCGTGGTCGGACCCTGCATTTTTACGGGCAGGAATTCCCCTGGTACAGGTGTCCAGGCATGCTGTTGTGTTCAGGGATGCCTCCACCACAGGCTGGGGTGCCACGTACAACGGGCATGCAGCATCGGGTATTTGGACGGGTCCCCATCTGCATTGGCATATCAGTTGCCTCGAGTTGCTTGCAGTACGTCTTTCGCTGGGCCACTTCAAAACGCTGCTACGAGGCAAGCATGTGCTGGTCCGTACAGACGACACTGCGACCATACATAAACCATCAAGGTGGTCTACGCTTCCGTCGTACATCGCAACTCGCCCGCCATCTCCTCCTATGGAGTCAGAAGCATCTGAGGTCACTTCGTGCCATTTACATTCCGGGCCTGCTCAATCGTGGAGCCGACGAGCTCTCACGTCAGCCTGCGCTTCCGGGAGAATGGAGACTCCATCCCCAGGCAGTCCAGCTGATATGGAGACACTTCGCAGCCGCACAGGTAGACCTGTTTGCCTCTCCAGACACGTCCCATTGCCAGCTGTTCTATTCCCTCTGCATGGATGCACTGGCGCACAGCTGACCCCGGGGCCAGGGAGGTCAGGGAGGACGAGGAGCAGGTCCTGCTAGTTGCGCCTTACTGGCCCAACCGAACCTGGTTCTCAGAACTGATGCTCCTCACGACAGCCCCTCCCTGGCACATTCCTCTGAGGAAAGACCTACTTTCTCAGAGACAGGGCACCCTCTGGCACCCGCGTCCAGATCTTTGGAACCTCCACGTGTGGTCTCTAGATGGGATGCGGAGGTCCTAGGTGATCTACTCCAGGCGGTGGTAGACACCATCACTTCGGCAAGAGCACTCTCTACGAGGTGTGCCTATACCTTGAAGTGGAACCTGTTCGTTGAATGGTGCTCTTCTCACCGGGAAGACCCCTGGAGATGCCCGATCAGAGCTGTGCTTTCCTTCCTCCAGGATGGGTTGGAGCGAAGGCTGTCTCCCTCCACCCTAAAAGTGTATGTTGCCGCGATTGCCACACATCACGATCCTGTAGATGGTGAATCTCTGGGAAAGCACGACCTGATCATCAGGTTCCTGAGGGGCGCGAGGAGACTGAATCCTCCTCGCCCTAACCCCGTACCCTCTTGGATTCTCCATCTGGTGCTTACGGCATTACAGAGGGCCCCTTTTGAGCCATTGCAGTCAGCAGAGCTGAGAACTCTGTCAATAAAGACAGTTCTCTTAACTGCGCTGGCTTCCATCAAGAGGGTAGGGGACCTGCATTCGGCCTGCACCTGGAATTTGGGCCGGCCGACTCTCACGTTATCCTGAGACCCCGGCCCGGATATGTGCCCAAGGTTCCCACCACGCCTTTCAGGGATCAAGTGGTGAACCTGCAAGCGCTGCCCTCGGAGGAGTCAGACCCTGCCTTAGCTTTGCTCTGTCCCGTTCGTGCTTTACGCCTATACATGGACCGAACGCAGAGCTTTAGGACCTCAGAGCAGCTCTTCGTCTGTCACAGAAGCCAGCAGAATGGAAAGGCTGTCTCCAAGCAAAGGTTGGCCCACTGGATAGTGGATGCCATCATCATGGCGTATCAAACCAAAGATGTGCCGTGCCCCCTTGGGTTGAGAGCACAGTCGACAAGGAGTGTTGCTTCTTCTTGGGAATTGGCGCACGGCGCCTCGCTGACAGAAATATGTAGTGCTGCGGGCTGGGTGACACCAAACACGTTTGCTAGATTTTATACCTTTCGTGTAGAGCCAGTGTCTTCTCGTGTACTCGCCCCGAGTAGCCAGTAAAACACAGAGAGATTGCTCAGTGTCTCGCTTGCTGCGCCTTCCCTTCCACAGATCAGACATGTGCGCTTATTCTGCTCCACAGTTCAATTCCCCACAGGTGAACCCTGTTGAATTCCTCCATCGCCTTCGGTAGCTGGACATGGCAGAGCGTCCGGTGCTAGGCCTAACACTTGTAAGTACACCTGTTGGTTAACCCCTGTGCTAGGCTAGGTGCCCATATTTAGTGATCCCCACGGTGATCCCATGTGTGTATTCTTCCACGGTACGGCTCCCCTCTTGGTGAGCCTGTGTCTTTCCCTTGGCAGAGTCCACTCTACCGTCCTGCCGGTGTTGTCTCCCTCCTAACTGGGCCGGAGCCACCTTAAAGACATTCCATATGTTGTACTGCCCTTAATGCCCAGTCCATATGTGTAATCTCCACATGATACCTCCCTGCGGGCGGGATGTGGATTCCTCAGCATCCCTATGAAAGGCACGCAGTAATAGACTCTCTCCATGTAAGCCCTGTCCTATCTTCCGCCCCAGTAGCCGCGGTGGGATCAGGTGGCTTACTAGGGGCGCTGGAAGGGTCAGCAATGGTGGCGCTTTGTTAAAGATCTCAATTCGTCGGTACGTTCCGATGTGACATCGAACATGACCGACTGAAAGGGAATGTCTCAGTTACGTATGTAACCCCCATTCCCTGAGGGAGGGAATGGAGATGTCACGTCCTGTCGCCACACTTGCTGTACCAAGTGTACTTTTTGTTCGACGACTCAGCGAAAACCTGAATGTGCATTGCACCCGCTTCCGCATTTATACCCGCGCTGCGGAGCGGAGCGCAAGATGCAAATCTCGCACGCCAATATGCATTGGCTCGTTTAGTTACACTTGAAGATGATAGGGCTCTCAGGCGAGATCCCAATACATTGGTACGTTCCGACGTGACGTCTCCGTTCCCTCCCTCAGGGAGCGGGGGTTACATACGTAACAGAGATGTTTTACCAAACTCAGACTATGCTCTAGGAACAATTAAGTGTAATTTAGAAGAAATTCTAGTCCTATAATTACAAGTATAATATGATAAGAGATTACAAATACAAGTTGGCAATTTGCCTAATAATGCCTTGGCAATAAACAGCAGAATATGCATTATTCACCTTTGGTACGGGGAGGACCAACCAGCCAATTTGTACAAAGTACAATGATAAGTACGTGAAGATGCATTCGTCACAAATAATATTGCAGCATGATACAGTCCAGCTTCTTCAGTAAGGATAGGTTTGCATGCATATAAAGCACAACACCATAGTCCAACACAGAGGAAACAACTTTGGATAATTCTCTCTTTTTTTTTTGCTTCAGAAGAAAAGCATTCCTTTATACGAAAGAGAAAACCCAATTTAGGTCTTAGCTTTTTAAAAAGATTTTCAATATGTATATTAAAACCCAGCCTTTCATCAAGCCATATGCCCAAGTATTTATAGCAATTTACCCTTTCTATAATCCAGCCCCCTTCCAAGGTTAAAATAGGTGGAACAGTTATTTTAGTGCAACAATGGTTAAAGACTATATATTTAGTTTTTTTAGTATTTAAAAACTATTTCAAATTTAACAGTGAAAATTGTAATGACCGAAAACTGTCTTGTAACAGCTCTATGGCTTGATTCATGGACTGTGCAACTGTGTAGATAATTGTGTCATCAGCATACAAATGTATTTTAGCTGGGGTTATCTCTTTATCTAAGTCATTTATATGAACTGAAAATAAAACTGGTGCTAAAATAGATCCCTGTGGGATGCCTTTATTTATTTTTAATTCTGTGGAAGTGACATTTTCAACGGAGACACTGCATTCTTTCTGTCAGATAATTATTGAACCAATTTAAACTCATTTTACTAAAACCTAAGCAACTGAGTCTCTGCAATAAGATTTTGTGATCTACAGAATTAAATGCTTTAGAAAGATCAACACATAGTGCTGCACAGTGCTGATTTTTATCTAAACATATAATATCATTTGTGATCAGCATAGCTGCTGTTACAGTACTATGACCTGACCGGAAACCTGATTGAAATTCATTTAAAATATTATTTTCTGTTAAAAACCATTTTACTTGGTCATTTACAAAAGATTAAAAAACTTTTGCCATCACTGATAGCCTTGAGATAGGTCTGTAATTTTCTAATTCAGAGGGATCACCCCATTTAACAAAGGGAAAACCATGGCTGATTTACATGCATGTGGGATTACATTTTAAGTTAAACTTAAAGCAAAAATAGCAGTGATTGGTTCCGCTATATAATCTGATGCAATTAAAAAAAAATAAAAAATACGGTTCTATATTTTCAGGCCCTACTGATTTTTTGCAATCTAAATTTGATAGCGCTTTGTGAACTTGTGCAACTAGAATAAGAGTAAAAGTAAAAAGCTGAGTAGGATGAGGTGTCAGCTTCAACATTCCCTTTTATTTTATATACTCTTAAATATAATTTTTTCACTACATCTATTGAGTGTATTTAACATGCGCATTCCATATGCATTGCATGAAAAATAGAAAAAGTGTTGTGGACCAAATTTTGTGTGTGTGTGTGTGTTGTCAGAAATCACTGCCACAGCTTAACGAACAGATAAAAAAGAAGTTGTGGGATCTGAAGAATGAGCTGAAGGAGTGCGAGGCTGGACCACCACAAGACCCTAAGGGAGCCAAACAATTCCTCATTAAAGTAAGAACTTAATCATCTGAAGCCATCACATCTTCCTGCTTTCTGATAGTTTGATGCTGAGTTCATGGAGCGCGTACACATGAAAGTGTGCCATGAGTAGAAAAGAGATCTCATGCCTTGAAACACTGATAAACTGCGATTCAGTTCTTGTGAGTCAGCGCGATTTATTCTCTTCTGCTAAAAATGAACAGATTGAAAATATGAAGAATTTAATTGAATTTACAAAGCAAGAAGAAAACATCTTGCTATATCAGTGTAAATGAAAATTGTGTGTAGTTTAGTCGATAATATACTGTATATATGTATACAGGGACTTGACCATGTAAAAGTCGCATGTAGTCATTTTTAAAGCTTTATTGTTTGATTCTAATTACATATTATTTATATATATTCATATTCATTAAAAGTAAATGCTTAATTATAATTGATAAACAAAAATTGCTCATGTGTAAAGGATTAACAGTATAATAACTATATAAATCATAAAAAAAATTCTGATAAATAATCAGTGCTAAAAGCCAGAAGATTGTCTTAAAAAAGTGGACAGGAACAGAATTGGATTCTGTAGCCTTTTGAGACTGTACTCTGGTGTATCTCGAGTAGTCAGCTCAGTGCCCTGAAACACATGACCAGCAAGGAACAACCAAATTAGCTCCACTAATAAGCTGCTCAGAAAATGCAAGCCTCCCAGTGCTGCAACATCTCTGGGGCAGACCTGAACTTGCTGGAAACTGCTGCGCCCCATCATTAAAAAAACAGATATTTGAAAGACTGGCCCATTTCACATTTGACAGGAATCAAAAATAAATAATTAAACACCGCACAGTCTGTCAGCTATTTAGAACAGTTATGACAACAACATCTTTTCTAAATTATGTGCTTTGTATTACAGAAAATTTACTAACAAAACATGCAGCCTTGGAGGATGTTAAGTAGTTTGTAAGGCATCTTGTATGCTAATGACATACTAATAGTAGATAGACTAATAGAGATAGTATGTTAAAAGCACATTTTAGTTCATATTCATTGTCTCAAAATAGCACAGTTGTATAACATATCTTTGAGTTTTTACAAATTTTACAAAAACACAACTCAACCTCTCAGAACCTTCTCCAGGCAGGATAAAAAATTAAAAAAAACATTATCTCAACCAGTCCTCATAAACATTCTTACATTCATAACTTCACACATCTAGAGCTTCTTCAATATCCCCATTTTTAACAAAGTCCAAAAACACCTCCCAAATATCAAAAAATTCTGAGGATTTCTTCTTTATTACATACGTAAGCTTTTCAAGAGCCAAACAAGATATTAAGTTTTTCGGCCATAGTCCAAGGGAAGGGCAATTGGTGTTGTTTCCAACAAAGGGCAATAGAATGTCTTGCTTGTAATAGACACAAGTCTACAAGCTTTCTTTCTTTCTTTTCTTTTCTTTTTATTTATTTAGTCATTTATTAGACGCTTTTATCCAAAGCGACTTACAAATGAGGACAACAGAAGCAATCAATTGTAGTATTAAAACAACTAAAAAACAGATCCAAAACTAAAAGCTAAAACTTTATAAATACTACCTATACACATTTTAAAAATAAAGATATTAAATAAAAATGACAAATGCATACAACAAAATTACAAAACTGATCATTTAAATGAAAAACAAAAAATAAAGCTAAAAACAATTCAAAATATTAAAGAACAAAAGGTAAAAACTACATATATGTGTATGTACAACCACACACACATACATATATATATATATATATATATATACATACACATTTATAAATTCAATATATATATTATTTCATTTCCATTTAGTTTGTTGAAGTATTAAAATAACTCAAATTAAATAAAACTAAAACTTAATAAAAGACCTATACAGACATAATAAAGTCAGACATAATTGAATTAAAATTAAAATAAATAACAAATAAAAATAATACTTCTTTAGTAGACAAAGAGCAATTGACTGCATAAGTACTAAATACACACAATACAGGACATAAAGGAATTGAAGACGAAGTAAATTGAGAAACATATTGAATTACCCCACCCCAAAACTTCTGCACCTCCTCACATTTCCACACACAATGAAAAAATGTACCTTGAAGCTTGTTGCATTTAAAACATAGATCAGGAATGATTGGATTAAATTTATTTAATCTTACAGGAGTTATACAAGTTCTCATTACCCAGTTATATTTTAAGAGTCTCAACCGAGTGTTCATAGTTTGTGTTTGTGCATTTAAACAAATTGCTTTCCAGTCATCCAATGGAATGTTCATATTTATATCTTTTATCCATGCTTGTCTTTTATTTTCAGAACTTTCTTTATGATTTTCTCTTAGTATGTTATATAACTGGGTAATCCATCCTTTGCTGTAGCATTCTTGTGATGTGAGCATTTCCAATATTGACATTGGGGGGAGTTGCACAGAATTCTTTAAACGTGAAAAAATAAAACTTCTGAGTTGAAGATACTTAAAAAAGTGTTTCTGTGGTATGTTAAACTTTGTTACAAGATATTCAAATGGCATTAACATATTATCTTCGTATAAATCCATCACTCTAACCATGCCTTTATTCATCCAAACTTTAAATCCCACATAATTTTTGGCTGGGCTGAAATGATGATTACCCAAAATAGGAGAAAAGCAGGAAAGCAATGGGAGGTCTCCAAGATATTTATGGGCTTCATACCAGATGACAATAGTGTTTTTGACAAATGGATTATCTGTCCCTTTTTTTTTAGATCTTTAAGGGGTGCTGAATATAAAAAACTGTCAAGCGACAAGCCTTTTGCAGCTAACTTTTCAATCTGTAACCATGGCAAATCAGCTTCACTAGAGAACCAGAACATTGCAGCCCTCAATTGAGCAGCCCAGTAATACCATAGTAAATATGGTTGTTGTAGCCCTCCCCTTTCATAGGGCAGGTATAGTAAAGAGAGTCTCAGTCTTGGCTTCCTGTTACTCCAAATAAAATTACAGACAAGCTTTCTTATTCTTGGAAAAAATGTAAGAGGAGGGGGAAGCGGTATTGACTGAAAAATATATCGAAATTTTGGTAATATGTTCATCTTAACCACGTTTATTCTTTCCATTAAAGAAAGAGGCAGTGTCATCCATCTAGTCGTCTCTTCAGATACTTCAGCTAACACAGGTTCATAATTAGCTGAACTAAGGCAGCTTATTTTAGGGATTATTTTAATTCCTAGATAAATAAAACCATTTTGAGCATTTACAAATGGGTGAATCACCTTTGGATTTAATCTCTCTTGTTCATTAAGAAACATAATTGATGACTTATCTTTATTTCCTTTATATCCAGAAAAATTGCCAAACATGCCAATAAGCTTTAAGAGGGATGGGATAGATTTTTCAAGCTCTGATAGAAATATGATGGTATCATCAGCATATAGAGCAATATGATGTTCTAGAGCTTCTGTATAAACACCACAAATGGTATAGGGCTTATTGCTATGGCCAGTGGCTCTATAGCTAGTACAAAGAGTAAGGGCGAAAGAGGTGAACCTAGCCTAGAACCATGGCTAAATTTAAATGGCGGCGAGATTAGATTGTTAGTGAGTACTTCTGCAGAAGAATCAATTAAAAGAATTTCCATCCATCTACGGAAATAGTCACAAATAGTCACAATCCAAATCGTGCAAGCACCTCCATTAAGTATGGCCACTCAAGTCTGTCGAATGCATTTTCGGCATTGAGTGACAGAATGCCCGTATCAGGGGCTCCAGCTCCTGCATGCACTATGTTACCCGCCTAACATTATGGAATGCCTGCCGAGTTTTGAGCCATTTTGAGCCATTTCTTAAACTGTTTTTTTTTTTTTTTTGTCCCGAGAGGCTATCAGTATGAAAATTTTTCAAAAAATGTTGGGTTATCATCATTTGGGCCATTAATATTATTTAGATTAATAACTTTACTCATATAAGTTCCCTGTACTATCAAATATCTACTGGTCTTGTCTGTAATACTCTTATTTACTACGAAGGGTACGGACTTATAGATCAACAACATAACCCCTCTGGAATGGGAGGAAAAACATGAAGCCAAGACCTGGCCTGGCCATCTTTGTACCTTCAGTATCTCCTCTTTGAGTGGATGAGTGTTCTGTAAAAATATTATAGAAGATTCCAGTTGTTTAATCCTTGTCATAACTTGTTTAAGCTTAACCATTGTAATCATCCCTCTTACATTCCAAGAGGTGAATTTAAGTTTAACTTGTGAGATTTTCTTTAACTTAAAGGTCCTATGACATGCTGCTTTTTGGATGCTTTTATATAGGCCTAAGTGGTCCCTAGTACTGTATCTGAAGTCTCTTTCCCGAAATTCAGCCTTGGTGCAGAATTTCAGCCGATTGCAGAGCATTATAACCACACATAATTAACAAATAATATTTTGATGCGGAAGTTAACCAAAAGGTCTGCTCTACTCAGGATTTTAAAAAACAAAACCAAACTAATAACTAAAAAACCTGTCTTGAAAAAAAAAAACACATTCACCTATCACCATGGGATACAGTTATGTCCCAACACTGATCCAATGTCAACAAGGGAGCAGTTAAACAAACAAAGCGATTAGCTAAATAATATTTTTTTTTAAAACAACAACTGGATTTATGTGAAACTCCTGGCATCAATCTACGGTTATACGGACATTCACCACCAAAATACTCTCAAATTATAGTTAAACTCTTCAAGGAAAAGAGTCGTATAGTGTGTCTGATTTCCTTACTTGCCATTGTAGAAACTACTGTCATTACGTAACTTACATAGCAATGAGAGTAGCCGTACTATACCCAGCTAAGATCAAGAAATCCGAACAGTAAAAGTGAGAAGCAGTCATTTCTAGCTGGGTGTCCATAACTACGGAAATCTGACAGACTTCCCTGTTGTACCTCTACGCTTCCTCTGCCCGCATCACTCGGACTTTATCTTGAAAGTTCAGAAACTTAATGATTAGCACTCTTGGAGATGATCTAATGGATTGTGGTCTACCTGGGAGCCTGTGCACTCTCTTTATACTGGGCGGAGTTGTTTCGGGACCCAGCGATTCGAACAGCCACTTTTCCAGGAAGGAGGTTTGATCTCCGCGAACGGTTTTAAAGATCGTCAAGCTTGCGTGTGAGGAAAGCTGTGTTTAACTGTTTCTTCCAGCTAGCTCTTTTTCTGAATTAACCGAATCTTCTACGTTGCTAATGCACTCTTCGGCCATATCCATGCGCCCAGAGAAATCTCTTACATCCTTTTTAACATCTTGTATCGCCGTTAGAACACCATCAATCTTTGTGGCAAAATCACTTCTCATTAGGTCCAGTTTTTGAATCATGTCCATATTCAAGCAAGCGTTGGCATTTATTGTTTCAACTATTGTTTCTATTGTCTCACCCTGAGAGGCGCTGCATACGGTATCTGATGAGCTAGCTACACTACTAGCATCCCACTCGTCATCATGTACCATGACTGGAGAAGAGCTCGATTTAGGCTTAACTTTGCCTTTTTTCGACGGCATCCTAATCCTTAGTTTACAAGGAAGAGTTAATGAAGCAGATTAATGTTGTGTCGGTGAATAAAGAGAATGATATTCAGGATTTTAAACGAATAACGCCAGGAGCTCACAGAAAAACCTGCACTTAGTTCAGAGTCATAACCACGGCCCAAAAATAGCACAGTTGAGTACACTTAGATGTTCTTAAGATTCTTATATTGAGTACAAAATTAGTGCGTGAAAATAGAGCACTTTAAGTACATTGTGGAAGTGTACTAAGTGTACTGAAATAAAGTGTATTTTAGTGCACTTTTTTTCTCCTGGGTAGCCTTCTAGCCTTCAGTGCAGTACATTTCATCAATTTCCGATGCTAGGGAGTGCTAATAACTAAATAACTCTGAACTTTTGAACAGTGTTGATATTCTTCACCAATACAGCACAGTATCCACAGAATCTGCTCTTCTATATTTGGTCATTTTCTCCACTTTTCCAAACTGCTTGGACCCTGATGATTGCTGCTCACTATATTTACAGTTTTGTCTTGTTTGTATATTGAAGTTTGTATATTAAACAAAATCCTTTACCATTTTACTAGCTGATATGTATGCGAATTGTAAAGAATTGACAGATTCTGGTTCTTATTCCGATTCCACTGATTGGTTGTAGGTTCTGTTAATTCTGTTTTATCCCCCCCCAGAAGCACACCCCAAATATTGGTCCTAACTATATTTTTTGGTTTGCATGAGAATGTGATAATTTCCATAATTTATTTCACAGTAGCCTATTAATTTTATTATATAATGTAACTTTGAAACAGTTTCATGTAACAATACAATTTCTTTCTCCACAGACCTTAACAAGATTCAATGAAGAAATCAAATCATTATCATTAGGGGAGCAGATTACTGAAGATCATTTGTTTGTCCAACTTCGGGAGAAATTCAGAAAGTGGCATGATCATCTTAACAGTACAAAGACATTCTGTCAGTATATTTTTCAAATTTCTTAGAAAAATTGAATTCACTGTTTTGCTATTCTAAGAATTCTAAGTTCAAATGAAAAAGTCAATTAATTTCAAATCTTGTTTGTTCCCAAACAAGATAATGATTTAATTGCAGAAATAAGTCAGTTAAGTCAGAAATACAGAGGGAGGGAACTGCTCGGCTTCAGCAACTACAGAACGTTTGAGAACGTACTGCAGAGGCATGTGGCCACACATAAAGCACATGCCATTAAATTACTCAACATAATCAAAGGTATCGTCACACATCTTCATGTTCATGTGAGAGTACTGAGTATAAAACCAAAAGAATGTTTGTCTTTTGATGTATGTATTTTTTTTTTTCTGAAGACATCATCTTACAGCAATTCACTGATGTAGTTTATCAGTGTTTCCAGAACTACCCTGCTCTTCAAAACATCACTTTGGTAAATATTCCTTTTAAAAAGTGGCATAGAACTGTACAACAAACTCGCATTGTAAATCAAGTTTAATTAAGTTCTCTTTTCTCTGTACTTCTTCACTTGACTCTAAAAGAATAAAATCGATAACATACAGTCAAGCCAACAAGCCAAGGCAGAGCAGAGGATCTCAGAGCAGTTTGAAATGGAAGGCATGATCTACACTCAAGATCCCATCTACTTGAAGTTCTTGAATGAGATTAGTGACGAGAAATATTCAGAAGATCAGTTACCTGTCCTTGACAAGAAAAGCAAGTACAGTGAAATGCTGCAGGCGTATTCTGAGGTAGGCTATGTCTTTCTAGTTTCCAATAACAATATAATGTTTTGTTCGGGAATAATTTGCAGTGCTTGTGCAGTGTGCAGGTAATTTTTGCAGGTATGTTTTCTTTCAGATTGTTGTGCAGCGGATGTCTGACCAACTCCCCATGATGATCTCCTTTTTCATGCTGAAGGAAACTGCTCAGCTCCTGTCTACGGACATGTTAAGTTTACTAGATGGAGTAAATGTGAGCGAGCTCCTGTTTGAGAATTCTGATGTTGGCAGAAGACGCAAAGACCTACAGACTAGCCTGGACCGTTTGACTGCTGCTCAGGAAGCACTTAGCGATTTTATTTGAGGGATCATCTGACTAGTGGTATTACCTAAAAACGCATGACGTATTCAACAACTTAATCTATGAAACTATCTTCAGCATATGAATAGAAAGCATTATTTAAACTTCCATATTTCACTTTTCCATATTGTTACTATGAGCCTTGAAAATAAGAAAATATCCTTAAGTGTATAATTAGAGGTTATTTAATCTACTGACTAGATGATACTATCTAAAAATATCTAATGTATCTGATAATGATAATCTATAGAATGTAGGGTTGTCACAATACCACAATTTTGACTTTGTTACGAAACATAACTAAAATATCTCGATACTACTACTGATACTACTAAACAGCAGCAGGAATATTAGTCTGCTGTCACTTTAAGAGCTGCACGGACCGAATTTATTGATACACACGTGTTTTTTTTTCTCAGCTGTTTACGTTAATTTCAGTCATAAACCAAGACGGGCATTTTAATGAAACTGTGTGTGTATTTGACCGCTGAAGCGCAGTAACTGCTGAAAGAGATCTGAATCTGCAATCGCATGCTGTCTGCAGGAGGGAGGACTTCCGTGCACGCGCTTAGGGTGTGTGATAGCGCGTGAGTTATTTTTCAAGGTTTATTGCGTTTAAAGGGATAGTTAACCCAAAAATGAAAATTTGATGTTTATCTGCTTACCCCCAGGGCATCCAAGATGTAG
>NW_015544161.1:149157-151210 GCF_001515605.1 Sinocyclocheilus anshuiensis
TTCTTCTTCTTCTTGCTTTACGGCGGATCGCAGACTTATAAGTGCATTACCGCCACCTATCTCTCAAGTGGACCATTGACACTCCTAATTGAGATTGTAGATAGTGTCAATGGTCCATTTGAGAGATAGGTGGCGGTAATGCACTTATAAGTCTGCGATCCGCCGTAAAGCAAGAAGAAGAAGAAGAAGACGTGTCACGTGCCGGCTGTGTCGAGGACGCGCTCAGTGCAGTTCAGACAGTTCAAACATTGCAGTGCATCAGAGGTAAAAAACGATATAAATATTGTTCATTTTCTTTCACAGACCGATCGTTTTGTGTCTTTACACATCAATGTATCGTCACGAGCCGCAGGGTTTAATTTGGTTAACTTAATTCGTTTTTTTTTTACTCTCAAAGCCGTGATTCCCATTCACCTCCATTATAAGACTGACAGACTGCAACAGTTTGACTTAAAAATCTTCGTTTGTGTTCTACTGAAGAAACAAAGTCACCTACATCTTGGATGCCCTGGGGGTAAGCAGATAAACATACAATTTTCATTTTTGGGTGAACTATCCCTTTAATAACTATTTTTAACATAAAGCACGTCCCGCGCTTTATTTTCTCATTTATGCATGTTTATTATTCACTCCTAAATTGTCGATAACTTTAAGCAGTGCTGCGCGGATATGATATAAAGTTTGGTACAGCCAGCATGCAGGGAGCTGAAGCAGAGTGCTGAACACACACCGTCCTGCTGTTGCACGTCGACGCAACGCAGGAAATACAGCTTTTATTAAAACGCTTTCGTTCTTAAAGAGCAGGTCATATGGTATTTTAAAGTATCCTAATATTGTGTTGGAGTCACCTACAACAGGTTTAAATGCATCAAAGGTCAGAAAACATTGTAATTTTCTCAGAATATACATTTAATATTAGAGTCATTTGCCAATGATTTAGAAACGATTCGTTCCAAACAGGTTCGGAGCAAACCTCGCACTTCCATAAGCCTACTCTGCTCTGATTGGTCAGCTGGCCAAGAATATACATTTAATATTAGAATAATTTTTCAATGATTTCGAAATGATTTGTTCGAAGCAGTTCTGAGAACTGTAAACTCCTCCCTTCCATAAGCCTACTCTGCTCTGATTGGTCAGCTGGCCAAGTCTGTTGTGATTGGTCTTTCGCAATTCGAGTCCGAGCCCGAGTCCGAGGATGATACCAATGCAGTCGCTCAACCGGAAACTCCATGGCAAGCAGGATTTGATTAGGACGTTTCTCAGTGGTAAGTTTAAACTTTGTATGTGGTACTTTACTTGATGTGACAGCAGTTTTATTGCATTCATTATTATTATTATTATTATTGACTTATTTGAGGTGCACATGTGGGAACTGTATTATGGCGCTTTTCCACTGCATGGTACGGCTCGGCTCGGCACAGTTTGCATTTCCACTGCAGTTTAGTACCGCTTTAGAGTTGGCGGGATTATAGACATGTCGTTATAGTTGTGCCGCCTCTACTGCCGCGACCTCCTGAAAACTTTTTCATTCCGCGGCGTCCCATCAAGCTCTCGCTGGATCCGCTCCTCGGCTATCAACGAGAGGAACGTACGTACTTCCTCATCAGACCATTATTTTGTTGTTTAAAAGTAGGTGCGCTCGTTCGAAATTGTTGCGTTCGTTGTGTTCGATCCTCTCTGTGCTGATTAAATCTAGTGGGTCTCGTGTCGCAAGTTCAATGACGCAGGTAGTGACGATTCTCTCCGGCAAATCAGTGATCAGCAGGGTTTACATGTCACATTTTGGTAACGGTACGGCTCGCTTGGAACCTCAGCCGAGGTGGTACTAGCTCTCGCTGGATCCGCTCCTCGGCTATCAACGAGAGGAACGTACGTACTTCCTCAACAGACCATTATTTTGTTGTTTAAAAGTAGGTGCGCTCGTTCGAAATTGTTGCGTTCGTTGTGTTCGATCCTCTCTGTGCTGATTAAATCTAGTGGGTCTCGTGTCGCAAGTTCAATGACGCAGGTAGTGACGATTCTCTCCGGCAAATCAGTGATCAGCAGGGTTTGC
>NW_015544161.1:151220-154116 GCF_001515605.1 Sinocyclocheilus anshuiensis
GTAGGTAGTGACGATTCTCTCTGGCCAATCCATGATCAGCAGAGTTTACACGTCACGTTTTGGTAATGGTACGGTTCACTTGGAAACCTCAGCCGAGGTGGTACTAAAAAAAGTACCAGGTACTGTACACAGTGGAAAAACAGCGAGCCGTGCCGTACCATGCAGTGGAAAAGCGTCATTAGAATGCCCAGTGAGGCTGAAAACACAGCATCTTCTTGACATGATGTAAACACACTAACTAGTGGAAGTGTTTGTGGGCAGGTCAGAGTGTTCGTATTTCGCAGGCAGATGGGGATTATGCAAATGTGTTACCTTGTGACGTATATAGGTAATAGGCAGAAGATTCGAAAATATGACGACTCTTTAAGGTGGTTCAGAGTCAACTCTTTCTTTTGAGAGACAATATCTTTATTTATCATGC
This sequence comes from Sinocyclocheilus anshuiensis, assembly GCF_001515605.1. Taxonomy (NCBI): domain Eukaryota; kingdom Metazoa; phylum Chordata; class Actinopteri; order Cypriniformes; family Cyprinidae; genus Sinocyclocheilus; species Sinocyclocheilus anshuiensis. Next base: position 151,642 of record NW_015544161.1, read on the forward strand.
ACTTTTTTGATGAACAACTTTGCAGACTGTTTACATTAAAGGATAGCTTCGATACAAACTGCAAAAAAATATATTTTTCGAAAACCCATATGACCTGCTCTTTAAAGTACCGGTACTAGTAAAATGAGGAATCATACTGTTTTTAAAAGCGTGGTATCGTGATACCTTTTAGTACCGGTATATCGTGCAACACTAATAGAGTGTGTGTATCTGACAGTTTAACTCATATAACATCTTTGGCAACATGCCATTCAATCACATGGTATGTTGTAAAGGTTTCTTACTTGGCTCTCTCTGTGGATTGTGGCTTTATGGTTGTCTGCTTGACTCTGGAGCTCTAAAGAAATTAAGAACAGCATTAGAAAAAGGAAATGTTATAAACAGTTTTGAGTGCATGTGTCTCAATGTACAATCCAGCTGCAATCCTGTAATTATCAATATTAAACACTTGACATGCTTAGAAACAACATATATTGCATAAAGCGCTAAATAAGATTTAATTGAATGAACAAATACGTTTTCACTTTTTTTTATCACTTTCGCTGTGTGCTTGCATGTATAAATTATGTTATGCCAGGCATAAGATAACAACATTTCTGATGTATATTTTCCCTCAATACCATATTGACAAACAAACACTCAAAGCAAGAAAGCAAGGTGGAGAAGAGGATCCATGAGTACATTAACATGGAGAAACTTGTGTACACGCAGGATCCCATTTTTACCCAGAAAATTGTTTACTTAAATAGACAAGAATCGGGTGCCAATAGGCTGTCACTCTAAATATGTGGGAGGGAACTTACCCTGCCACATAGTTAATTATGCACTGTGTGTTACAGCCCAGAATGAGCTGGCAGGAACAGGGGTAGGAATATGTGATGAGCTCATCACTTTAGAGCTCATGTCACCAGATCTGTGTGACCTCACACTGATCAATCTACCTGGAATTGCCCGAGACCCAGTAAAAGGACAACCAGAGGATATTGGAAAACAGGCAGGTAATATAATCTGATCTTGCACTTCATGTTTAATATCAAGCTAACATCAATCCAGTTTTAAAACTGTCTATGTCTTGTAGATAAAACGTCTGATCATGAAATATATTAAAGGGGTCATCGGATGCCCATTTTCCACAAGTTGATTTGATTCTTTAGGGTCTTAATGAAAAGTGTGTAACATACTTTGGTTTAAATTGATCAATGATAGTGTAAAAAACACCCTTTTTACCCTGCTCTGCTCTGTTTTCAGCAAGCCTTTCTAGTCCATGTTGCTTTAAATGCTAATGAGCTCTGCTGACCCCGCCCCTCTCTTCCGTGGAGTGACGCGCAGACCATAGATATGTGTAGATTCCCTATTCGACGCTCCAGATACGTTGATGCGACAGCCATCTCGCATTCACCATAATAATCAATGAATATTCAAAGATATACAAGCGTATAACTTGCTGTTGTAGACGCACAGCATCAATGCTCAAAGGTTCGCAGACCGTTCCAAAAATTTAGGGTCTTAATGAAAAGTCTATAACATACTTTGGTTAAAATTTCTCAATGGTAGTGTAAAAAACACCCTTTTTAACCTGTCAAAATCAGCTCTGTTTTCAGCACGTCGTTCTAGTCCATGTTGCTTTAAATGCTAATGAGCTCTGCTGACCCCGCCCCTCTCTTCCGTGGAGTGACGAGCAGCCTGTAAACTTCTGGGGCTGTCAAAAAAAAAATTGAATTTCGAATATTCGTCATTCGTTGCATTCAAATTTTAGGTGTGCGTCAGACAGCCTTATCAGTGGCGCAGGAGATGCGATGACGATGTAAGTGTCGTTGCATTATAATGTTTTTGTTAGCCTATCCAGTTGAAGCCACTAGATGCGGCGCTGCTGCGTTGTTCATTAAAAATATTGCGGAAAAAGAGAACATCAGTGCTGGAGAAGATCTTGTTTACATCAAAACTGAAACCAAGCCGTTTACATAGAACGCATATTTCGCGCATTTTCTAGAGGGACATCTATCACCGTTGCACTCGCATCTCGCTCAAAAGAGCCACATGTTTAGAAAGCCATGTAAAATTAATGTAGGTTTAACTTTTAAAAAAACATATATCGAGACTTTATGGCAGGGTTTTTCCCCATCCCGCTGCATCTCATGTTTTTAAATGAAAAATGTACTGTGTGTGATTGGCTTTCCGCCCTTTGTATTTTCAGATGTTGGGAGTAAATGACGACTGCAATGTTCAACAACAAAACACCTCAATCACTTAATCGGAGACATTCTTGTCTTCCCCTGCACTTCAGCCACGAAACTTGCTAACTAGCACATATTAGGAAAGGCTATTTGCAAAGATTCATTAAAAAACCCGTTATACGCACTTCTTCTGTAGATGAAGCTGGACCACTAATGACTCGCGCGAACAAAGGCATTTAGGCAGATCGGGATCAGCGCATTCCCTTCAAAAACGAAAGTAACGTTAATCCTCTGCGTCTTC
>NW_015544161.1:154265-163013 GCF_001515605.1 Sinocyclocheilus anshuiensis
GCCGGCATTGTAGTCTACTCTACCAGGATCAGTAAACAGTCCTCCGTAAAATGTGCTGCACACATCTGAATATTTGGGTTGAATTGTTCTGGAACAGTGTTGTAAATATAACTTAATCACTGATTTCTAGTCGTGTCCTCTTTTGAAAGGCCAAACAAAGTAGTTTCGTTTTCACAACGAAACAGCATCACACACGGCGGCCTAGAGTGAGCAGAGGCAGCGGGCTTGAGAACGGTGCGGCCAGCGGATTCGACGAAGGTGTGTCTGGAGGGCTTGCGGCAACCACATCTGACGACCCCGGGCTGGGCTCCGCGTCGTCCACGGTGAAAGCCGATCCGGTGATCCACAGTGCAAAGTTGATGTATTTCCTCAGCGACCAGCACGGATCAGCTCCAGGCATGACGAAGCGATATCGTCCTTTCTTTGCGTTAACATTTGGGCGGCGTTATGCAAATCTTCCCATATCCTGACGTAGATATGTGGAGGCGTGTTAGAACGAGCCGTTTTATAGGTAGGCATGGCTGACTCTGAACTTTTATAAAGAATATCTCTTTGGATTTGAGACTTTAGTCTTTGCAACTTTACAGATCTTCTTTATGCACCAAGAGCTTGTAACACTCCAAAGAGAAAGGAAAAATTGAAATCGCATCATATGACCCCTTTAATGGGCTTTAAAAAAAACACTGGGTGGATTTTATCATTATAGGGTGGATGTGTACACACACTTCCAACACACATTTATGTTCAAACATGAATACAAAACGTAAAGTGAATTTTGCATCCGATGACCCCTTTAAGAAACGTGAGACTATAGCTGTGTTCCAATTCAAAGACCGCATCCTTCGAAGGATGCTCCGAGTCTAGCCTTCGCAGGATTTCCTAATTGTGCCAGCAGGTGTTCCCGATTAATGCTCCTGTCGCGTGGCAACGGTGCGAGAAGAGAGCTGCCATCCTGAGATTTGTTAATGAAACTGAAAATAACTATGGAGCCTGAATTGTTAGTTTTTGACTGTATTTATTATACCTTATACTGGAGGAAATGTTGGTGATGGTTCACCCCCGGCAAATAAGTGCAGTAAGAACTCGAAGTGAGGAGATGGAGCAGTGGAGGGATGCTGATAAATATAGAGGTAAGTCAGCTGTATGTACCTATTGGTGTTGGTTAACTTGAGTACGCTGCACTTATGTTAATTAGGCTAAGTATCTGAAGCGCTCCTCCCGAACTTTAATAAAACATAATTTTGTGATACAGACAGATGATTTTTCCATGAAATTAGCTGCCCCTTAAAATAGATAAATTTAGAATTCAGAGTAAAAAGTCACAATTGTGAGATATAAACTGCAAAACAAGATATTGCAATTGTGTTTAAAAATGTTGCAATTATGTTAAAGTAAAAAACAAAAAAGCCTGGCTCATTCTGATTTAATTTGTCCTGTGTGAACAGCCCCTGAAAATGCTCTTTGTACAGATAATACCTCTTTTACCTTCCCAACAAGTCCTGTAAAATGATAATGTAACAGGCTCATTATAACAAATATCATTTTTTCTCACGGGCATTAAATGAATTCAAGGGCCAAATTGAGTCCCTATTAATAGGAGAGCTAATGGCAGATCATGGTGAGGAAAACTTGTTTTTGGCCAGCTTCGTGCTGAATTCAAGAAGTGGAATCATCATCTTAACAGTACAAAGACATCCTGTGAGTACATTTTCAAATTTAAGAAGCCCAATAAGTTTGAATTCACTCTCCTTTTATCAGAGTTTTAATGAAAAATTTTAATAAGAAATCCATCTTGTTCCCAAACAAGTTTACAATGCAAAAGAGTTGACCCAGAAAAAACAGAGGGAGGGAACCACCCGGCTTCAGCAACTACAGATTGTTTGAGATGATTCTACAGGACCATGTGGCCAAACTTAAAGATCCAGCCATTGATTTACTCAGTGCCATAAAAGGTACCATCACACATATTTGTGTTTAAAGACATTGTGTTTCTGGTCATTGTGGAGTGCTTCCATTATCAAACCAAAAGATTAGATCACCAACTGAACAAATAATAGGCTAGTTTTAGCACATCTGAATCTTGTGACATGTGGCTATTTGTCTTTTTGATGTGTGTATTTTTTCTCTAGACATCATCATTAAGCGGTGAATAAGTGTTTCCAGAACCATGTCCTTCAAAACATCACTAAGGTAAATAATGCCCCTCAATTGCTCCTCAAATTTAAAATGGAAAGCATGATCTACATTCAAGATCCCATCTTCATAAAGAGTTTAAATGAGATTACCAAGGAGTCTTTTTCAGAAAACGAGTTACCTGTCTTTGACAAACAATGCAAGTATACAGTCATATGCTGGAGGTGTATTATTAGGTAGATCATTTTAGTTTTCAATAACAAATTGCACTGTGCTTGTGGTGTGAGAAAGTAACTAATCTAATCGTTTACTTTTCAGATTGTGGTGCAGAGAATGGCTGACCAACTGCCCATGATGATCTTGTTTTACATGCTGCAAGAGACTACTCAGCTCCTGTCTACTGACATAATGAAATTACTGGAAAAGCCAGATGTGCGTGAACTCCTGTCTGAGGACTCTGATGTCAGCAGAAGGCGCAAAGACCTAAAAGCTTGACTTACTCGTTTGACTGCTGCTGCAGAAGCAATTAGCAATTTTTTGAATGACTAGACCATTGTTTAGGAAATAAAGAGCAGATCGTTTCGATACCAAGAAAGAAACAGCTAAAAGATATTAAAGCAGAGATAGATTCATACACTTGGATATAAGCATTTAGAGTTTAACTAATACAAATACAGAGTTGTAACTAGGCTAATATAATAGAGGAGCATACATACAACACATGCATGTACCATATTGAGTTTATAACAGCTTAATTATGGCCTAAATAAAGAGAATGTCTTTATTTTTGTGTGTTATGTGTATTGTAAGTGTGGGCATAGTTCATTGGGCACTCGGGCATTTAATGAGTGTTGTCTGAGTGTGATCGTCTTCTCGTTGGAATGTGTTTGAAGTCAGATGGGGAGACCAGAGTACTGTACTGTTTAGCATCTTCTGAATGGTGGTGGGAGACTCTTGGAGATTTAGCACCCATATAAATGTAGACTGTGGAGCCAGGTCTGTATAATTTATATGCTAATGTCAAAAGGCTAAAAGGATCTCTGAGACATGAAGCCCAAACAATCATCAGTGATCCTATGCAGACGTTACACTACTGATAGCTTGGAAACGCAGCACATGTTTTACACACACATAATCCAAATGTCGGGTCTTGTAGTTGATTTCAAACTCTTCCGATTATTGAACATAATGAAAATGACTTATTTACATACTTTTAGTGGTAATGATGCTTTGAGAGTGTGTGTGTTAAAAACACATACATCTCTCAACCAAGCCTGCCCCCTCTTCGTGAATGAAACACCTGTGTAAAAACCCTTTGTGCACATACTCTCAACTAGTGACAGCCCAAAATACATTTTCATTAACAAAATGGCTCCTACAATTATTTTAAACAGGATTTTTTTTTGGATTAGAAAACAGTCAAAAATGGGGGGAAAAGGTCAAAAGTGGAAAAAAAAAAATCTTCCTCTGCCATCTTCTTGAAGTCATTTTAAATGCCTGAAATAAGTTCTGTGATTACACAAGATCATGATATTTTCACTTTTTATTCTATGGTAGTAGAATACTACTGGTAGAATTAATACTAATTAAATACAGCAGTAATGCCCCATATTTTACATGTCATAAAACTAACAAGTGGCTTAAAGGGATAGTTCACCCAAAACTGAAAATTACCCTATGATTTACTCACCCTCAAGCCATCCTAGGTGTATATGACTTTCTTCTTTCAGACGAATCCAATCTGAGTTACATTAAAAAATGTCCTGGTTCTTCCAAGTTTTATAATGGCAGTGAGTAGGTTTTTTTTTTCCAATAGTCCAAAAGAAGTCCATAAAAGTGCATCCATCCATCATAAAAAGTGTCCCACACAGCTCAGGAGGGTGAATCAGCATGGGATTTGACAGCAAAACACACGTCCTTGATGTGTGAATTGCTATTAAAAACACGCGTTCTTGATGCGCACTTTGGAGTCACCGAAAATGCGCGTTTTTGACATGCGTTTATCATAACAAAAATGGGCGTTGAATATGTGAGTTTTGAGTCGGCTGAAACCATGGTTAATTTTCATAAGAGATGCTGTAATAACAAGATGTTTTGTCATTAAATCGTCATAATTATCTTGTTAAAACGACATTTTCTCGTAATAATTATTATGAGAAAATATGCTGTTTTAACAAGATAATTATGATTATTATATTATGGCAGCGTGTCACTCCCGGATAATCGAAAATGGGCAAAGAAGCGGGACCTGGTTGCTGAAACCACGCCCACCTAGCTTGATGGTGGTGACAGCAGCGGCAATCCACCTGTCACTCAATTATCACTCACGCGCCCTTAATTATGCAGAACTTTAAGGCTTAATATAATTTAAACGGATGAGTTATAAAAAAGTTCACCCCTCTCACAGTTGTCATGAAGGGCAAAATTAGCTATATAGACCAAAATCATTTTTTGAACCAGGCTGTAAACATGTTTTTTCTGCTGTAAAGTTGGGCATTTTAACATGGGGAGTCTATGGGATTGACTCCCTTTTGCAGCCAGCCTCTAGCAGCCAGTTGACAAATTACAGTTTAAGTAACTTCCTTGTTGGCTTCACGAGAGAGAGCGGGAGGTTGCCGCTTGGTCTGACCACCTTTTTTTATTAAAGAAATGGAAGATGGCGGCTGCATGTTCTTTACAAATCAGAGATTATTTTATTCAAATAAAATGGCCTTTGGCTTTTATGATCTAAAACAACATGTAGGAAAATATGAAAATATTTTAATCTCAAAAGGCCTATTTAAGAAAAACCTTAGATGCAAAATGTTTTCACTGGCGATTACAAGCAAGGGCAAAATTTGTTTTTAGATAATAAGGAACTACACAATCCTGTACTTGAGTACAAGTACAGAATCTGACAGTGAACTAAATTCTTCAGATTTGAATTCTAATTTAACTTAATTTAATCTAATCTAATCTAATTTAACTGATTCTAATTCTGATTCTAATTTTTAAATGGCAAACCACACGTCGAGGGAGCGCATTTTGATCCAAAAAATGCATGTTTTCGATGCGCGTTTTCATTACCCCAAAGCACACGTCAAATCACAAGTCATTGTCAAGGACGCGCGTTTTACTGTCAAATCGCACACTTTTGACAGGTCAGTGTGTGCAATCAGACGCCCAATCAGGCATTTATGAATACTTTGGCTTGCCATAAAGCTCAAGCTTGCGGTGTGAAACAGACGTAAGGTGTGTTTGTTTTTCTACGTGACATATATAAACGCAAATTCATATACCCAGAGTCTTCAACACAATAGCGATTAATTCACAATGTGAGTGTAACCGGACTTTCATTTTGTTGCGTGCAATGGTGAATCGCAGTGTGCATTTGTGGGAAGTGTTGATTCTTTTAACTCAACGGGAGCATATGAAACTTTCTGAATCCGAACATGTTACTGTGTTGTTTGTCTCCACTCTTCTCTCTCTACAGCACCACGCCTGCTTTTGTAATTTTTTTACGACATTTATGAGGATTATGAAATAGAGGGTTTCCTGATCCTTTAATGTACTTTCATTTTGAGCCTTATCTGGGTTAGCTATCATACACTAAGTCCAGTCTGACACGCAGGATATCAAACCCTTTTGATTTCTCAGAAACACTAAATTTAGATGAAACCCATAATCTATTCTTTGAACTTTGCTTTCATTTTCACTTTTTGTTTTCCCAGAAACTGTTGAGTTCAAGGCAAGGCTTGCTGTTATAATAGAGTGCTGCAGAGATCATTTACTTATTAAGTAGGCCTACACCATGATCGTGCAAAAAAACAATTTTTCACTTTCGACTGTTTTCTAATCCAAGCTGTTTAAAATAATCTGTTTTTTTTATGTTGTTAGATTAAGAACAGGTTCACAGGTGTGGTGACAAATTAGGAATGCATTATTAAAACATTGACTCTCTTAATCAAACAAGTCAATATAATATTTTTAAATTAAATAACATGCTTAAACAATATTTATGTGTAGAGTATTGCCAAATAGGTCAAGTCACCTTCATTTATATAGCGCTTTATATAATACAGGACGCGTCCTGGGAAAATGGCACGTATGGTCACCCTACTTTAAGGACCTGTGAAATAACTGAAATCACTGATCAGGCTTTTATATGTAGTTTGAGGTAACAATGGGTTTTATAGGTTTGACTGAAATAATGCAATAACTGACAAAACAATTGAACAAAAACAGATAAAGACAAAAAGTAGCCACTGATAATATCTAAACATGTATCCAAATCCAAATGGAATTAAATTAATTTATGTGTGATGACAACTTAAAAACTAGGGATTGTTACATAGGCATCCAGTGGCTATAATGGTATTACAGATAGGCCTAATAAATTGTGCAAAATGTTTTTCCTAACAGTCAATTTGCAAATAATGCGTTCAGATTTGTGTAAATCACACCAAGGTTGTTATTTAAGATTTAAGAGTTATTTACATAATCAGTTTTATGTTATTTTGTATGTAATCTTATATTTTCTTGTTTGGGAGTGGGAGTGGGATGGAGGGGGGCGCTAATAGGGATTTCGCCTAGGGCATCAAAATGGCTAGAAACGGCCCTGATGGTATGGTATTACAGCTGTGAAATTACAAACAAAAAATACACATTCTGAGACATAAACTGAAATGAATTGTGAATTTTATTAACATTAAATCGTCCTCCTCCTTTTTTCTTTCAGACGAATCCAATCTGAGTTATATTAAAAAATGTCCTGGTTCTTCCAAGTTTTATAATGGCAGTGAGTGAGTGGTTTTTTTTTTCAATAGTCCAAAAGAAGTCCAATAAAGCGCATCCATCCATCATAAAACGTGTCCCACACAGCTCAGGAGGGTGAATCAGCATGCGATTTGACAGCAAAACACACGTCCTTGACGTGTGAATTTCTATTAAAACACGCGTTCTTGACGCACACTTTGGAGTCACCGAAAATGCGCATTTTTGATGTGCGTTTATCATAACAAAAATGGGCATTGAATATGCGAGTTTTGAGTCGGCCGAAACCATGGTTAATTTTAGTAAGAGATGCTGTAATAACGAGATGTTTTGTAATTAAAACGTCATAATTATCTTGTTAAAACGACATATTTTCTCGTAATAATTATTACAAGAAAATATGCTGTTTTAACAAGATAATTATGATTATTATGATGATAAGTATAATTATTACTAATAATATTTTTCCTTTATAAGAGGTATTATAATCAAGACATATCAAACACAGTTTACAAACATTGTGTATGAAACAATACTGTATTCCGACTAGTATTTCATTATTTAAAGGGGTGCACACAAGTCTACTGTACACTCTTAAAAATAAAGGTGCTTCACGATGCCATAGAAGAACCTTTTTGCCCAAATGGTTCCATAAAGAACCTTTAACATCTGAAGAACCTTTCTGTTTCACAAAAGGTTCTTTGTGGTGAAAGAAGGTTCTTCAGATTATAAAAAGGTAAGAAAGAGATGGTTCTTTAAAGAACCATCTCTTTCTTACCTTTTTATAATCTGAAGAACCTTCTTTCACCACAAAGAACCTTTTGTGAAACAGAAAGGTTCTTCAGATGTTAAAGGTTCTTTATGGAACCATTTGGGCAAAAAGGTTCTTCTATGGCATCGTGAAGCACCTTTATTTTTAAGAGTGTATGCTAAAGTCTGACCACTTTTTTTATTAAAGAAATGGAAGATGGCTGCTGCATGTTCTTCACAAATCAGAGATGATTTTATTCAAATAAAATGGCCTTAGGCTTTTATGATCTAAAACAACATGTAGGAAAATATGAAAATATTTTAATCTCAAAAGCCCTATTTAAGAAAAACCTTAGATGCAACATGTTTTCACTGGCAATTACAAATAAGGGCAAAATTTGTTTTTAGATAATAAGGAAGTGCACAATCCTGTACTTGAGTACAAGTATAGAATCTGACAGTGAACTAAATTCTTCAGATTTGAATTCTAATTTAACTTAATTTAATCTAATCTAATCTAATTTAACTGATTCTAATTCTGATTCTAATTTTTAATGGCAAACCACACGTCGAGAGAGCGCATTTTGATCCAAAAAATGCATGTTTTCGATACGCGTTTTCATTACCCCAAAGCACACGTCAAATCACAAGTCATTGTCAAGGACGTGCATTTCGCTGTCAAATCGCACGCTTTTGACAGATCAGTATGTGCAATCAGACGCCCAACCAGGCATTTATGAATACTTTGGCTTGCCATAAAGCTCAAGCTTGCGGTGTGAAACAGACGTAAGGTGTGTTTGTTTTTCTACGTGACATATATACAGGTGCATCTCAATAAATTAGAATGTCGTGGAAAAGTTCATTTATTTCAGTAATTCAACTCAAATTGTGAAACTCGTGTATTAAATAAATTCAATGCACACAGACTGAAGTAGTTTAAGTCTTTGGTTCTTTGGTTTCCAAATGAAATACAAAACTTGCTCTCATCTGAAAAGAGGACTTCGGACCACTGGGCAACAGTCCAGTTCTTCTTCTCCTTAGTAAGACACCTCTGACGTTGTCTGTGGTTCAGGAGTGGCTTAACAAGAGGAATATGACAACTGTAGCCAAATT
>NW_015544161.1:163034-179372 GCF_001515605.1 Sinocyclocheilus anshuiensis
AACTTTTCCACGACATTCTAATTTATTGAGATGCACCTGTAAACGCACATTCATATACCCCGAGTCTTCAACACAATAGCGATTCATTCACAATGTGAGTGTAACCGGACTTTCATTTTGTTGCGTGCAATGGTGAATTGCAGTGTGCATTTGTGGGAAGTGTTGATTCTTTTAACTCAACGGGAGCATATGAAACTTTCCGAACATGTTACTGTGTTGTTTGTCTCCACTCTTCTCTCTCTACAGCACCACGCCTGCTTTTGTAATTTTTTTTTACGACTTTTATGAGGACTATGAAATAGAGGGTTTCCTGATCCTTTAATGTACTTTCATTTTGAGCCTTATCTGGGTTAGCTATCATATACTAAGTCCAGTCTGACACGCAGGGTCCGTGTAACCCTTTGCAGTTCTTTGTTCAATTCGCACCATCAAAATGAACCAAATGAAACGTTGGCTTCAAACTTTCATTTTCAATTTCTTTGGAGCAATTTTCAAACGGATAATTGTCTCTCATTTTAATTTTAAATTTTACGAGTTTGGGATGTTGCGTCCGATTCTGATTTTTGAACTAACATAAAAAATTACTCATTATTCTGATTTTTTGCTGAGTTTTGCGCTCTCGGTTGGACTGTACCAGTGGGGGGAGCGGGGGGTGGGGATGTGGATGTATTTACCCTGTTTTTATACAGTCTATGGTATTTACCCAGAGCGCTGTATGTATATGCCTATGCATTGACACGTCTGACCATGCAATAATTTATCGCCTGCCATACACTATGTCTCAGACAGTGGCAACGCGCTGAGGTATCTCTACGTGTGCTTTCTCTAGAATGATCTAATCTCCTGTATTCCTGTAATTAATGTTGTTAGAAGTTATAGACCAAACAGAATATGACATCCCAATGAAATAGTAAATGCTAAATAAATTACTGGTAGGACACTGATGGGGGTTGGGGTGGGTGGTGGGTGGGGGTTAATGATGTCAGATATTGACAATAATGCTATCTATACCTATAAAACAATAATGCTGACAATACCTATAAACCATCTCAATTCCATTCCTGGTTAATGGGTAATGTAAAATATTCATATTCAGGAAAACTTGTACTCATTTTGTACATGTACTTATTTTTGTTTGTTGTCTACATTTTTTTTTTATTAGTTTTTTTTATTAGATTGTATTTATGATATTATTGTTAAATGTTCAATATGTATCTGCCATGTAATAGGCGGTGATGCTGATATGGCAATAAACTCAAATACTACTACTGCAGTGACCCACCACGAGCAGGACGGGGCACCCCTGATCTATTATAAATATATAAATATTAATATTTCACCCTGCTTATGGGTGAACTATTATTATTTATATATTTATAATATTCAAAATAAAATATAGAATGAAAAGAATAGATCTATGATAAAGAAAGATTTATGAAATAAATAGGGAGATAAAGAGCAAGAAATAAAAGTTTAAACATTGCACAGGCAGTCCAGTAGATGGTAAAACGAGACACGTCAGAAGATGAAGACGTGCATTCGGAACAGTAGGTGCAACTAAGTGCTTAAATCACACCCCATAGCAGTGTGCTCTTGACAGAAGCAGCTACGCAATCTGTGCGTCATTGCCAACGACTGGGCGCACTTCATGCAAGTAATGATGGATGACCTGTACCAGCCGCAGTTCAGCCTATACCACGGCGCAAAAAGGCTGATAATGTCAGCCCGAAATCTGTCGAGGGACCGATTGGAGTCCATTTTTAAGGTGAGTAACTGGTTGTGTTTAATACTTTCGTGCATTCTTTTGTCTTTAATAACTTTTGTTAATGTTAGCTGCGGGTCCTGCGGGAGTGCAGGTCTCTACCGTAAGTGCACAATTACACGCGCAAGTTAAAAAAAGTGCGGCTGGCTTGACCGCAGTAAATAAAATAGCAGCAGCAACACTTGAGATCATTCCCCTCACAGATCATGTTTTAACTTGACATTCAGCAACAGTTCTCACTACAAACATAGAAACAATCGCACGAACACATAAAAGCTCACAAAATCGTCTGATTTAATTCCTCATATTTTCCTCACATGCTGCTGCTGCCGCACTAAACGTTTATTTCAGCAGAAAAGACGCCAGAAAAGATGCACAAGTAGCGCTGAACCGGATGAAAACAACACAGAAATGAGTCTGTAAAATGTGGCTTAAACAGACTGTATAAAGTGTGTTAGATAGTTGTAGCAAAGTTGTTTTTAATACTTTCGTGCATTCTTTTGTCTTTAATAACTTTCCTTAATGTTAGCTTGATAGTGAAGCTAGCATTAGCCACTAGCCAGCATGTGATCGCGCCGGCGCCTCCCATAGGGTTAAATTGAAACGTGAAGTCCAAAGGTTAGTAATATATAGTTTGTTGTTTGTTTACACTACAACGATGTACTAAAACAGACATCAACGTTGTCAAAACGATCTGCGAAATTGACTAAAAATATTGTATTATGCATGCTAGGCCAGTAAGACACAAGTGTTACCCCGCTAAGCATGCGTGTCACATCACCATTTTCACAAATTCACGCTTTTTTTTTTTTGGTTACGTGGAGATTGTAAAGGCATTGTTTTCAGAACCTTGCACTTTGAAACCTTTTTTCAAAAGCTTGCGTTTTCAGGCCCCCAAAACGCCGTTGTCGTGTAACGTTAAATGAACGGCCAAAACGCATAAAAGTTTCCATTTCAGTGAGTAGGGTGAAGCTGCAGGCCCGGAGACCCAACTGCACACTCAGACCTGCACGCTCAGACCTGCACGCTCAGACCTATCGTTTTTTTCAGACAGTGCCACCTGCTGTTTGGAAGATTATCTAACCCGCTTTTTTTTTTTGGTTACGTGGAGATTGTAAAGGCATTGTTTTCAGAACCTTGCACTTTGAAACCTTTTTTCAAAAGCTTGCGTTTTCAGGCCCCCAAAACGCCGTTGTCGTGTAACGTTAAATGAACGGCCAAAACGCATAAAAGTTTCCATTTCAGTGAGTAGGGTGAAGCTGCAGGCCCGGAGACCCAACTGCACACTCAGACCTGCACGCTCAGACCTGCACGCTCAGACCTATCGTTTTTTTCAGACAGTGCCACCAGCTGTTTGGAAGATTATCTGCAGGCCCGGAGACCCAACTGCACACTCAGACCTGCATGCTCAGACCAGCACTCCCAGAACTATCGTTTTTTTCAGACAGTGCCACCTGCTGTTTGGAAGATTATCTAACCTGATTAGATAAGATTACCTAACCTGAATTCAATTGCTGATAGATTGCAACTTACACTATTTTTCTACTATAAAATATTACGCTATGACTGAATGCATTATTATATAAAATATTACACATACTAGGTTATGATTTAGTGCATTAAGTCTGGTTTATTTTTATTAATTGTATTTGTAAATAGAAATGGTTCAGTTACTTAAATATTTTCATAGTCATTTATTGTTTTCTTAATTATTAAGGATTTATCACATTCTTTAATGTTGAGTTAGGGGATGAACATTAACTCTATATTTACATACAATAAATTATAGTGCTCGGAGTCATTTTCTCACACCAAACTTTATTTTTGTATTCTTTTTCATGAGGTCCTACAAGTCATCGAGCTGTAAACAATGCAGAGAAAAATGGTGAAAAAAATAATTGGGTTAATTTGATCAAATCAAACACTGACTAAGCTAGCAATAATAGGTTACGCACCACGTGTTTGAAAATAACTGGGGTGAACAAAATTCACGGCTTATTTTGTCGAACTATCTATCTAAACTATCATTAAATACTAAAATAGGCTATTCGTTTGTTGGTGTAATAAGATGTCACATTGATTTATGCCATAAAACCTGGTAATTTTCAGGAATCGCTTTAATAAAATTAATAACCTTACTCACGTGTCCGATGTTGCTACTTGCTAGCAGTTTTATAATGTTTTTTTGTATTTTTTTATTGCAATTGAAAGAATAACAACAGTTATGAAGTAACATGGGGCTAACGGACAAGTTTTATAATGTTGGAAATTATTACGGTACACACGCTACAAAACAAATGTTCATCCAAACAGCAGGAGGCACTGTCTGAAAAAACGATAGGTCTGAGCGTGCAGGTCTGAGTGTGCAGTTGGGTCTCTGGGCCTGCAGCTTCATAATGTTGGTTTCAGTTGAAAACGGTGTCGTGTAAACGAGAACTCTGCACTTAACTGTGCACCATTTGCTCGCAAGGCAGAACGTAGATAGTAGATTGTAAGCTCTCTGTAGTAATGCGTAGTTGTTCATCTTTATTGCCAGCTGGCCAATAGTAGCCTTCAAATAAAATGTAAATAATGTAAATAACATTAAGAAACTGTAATAAATAGCAGTAAAGTTGTAAATACAAGTGGGAAGCTCTGGATTTTCTTTAACCGCCAAGTTTACGACTTGGGGGTGTGTCAGTGGGAAATGTGGCAGAATCACAATACTATATAGGTAGTCTCAGCCTCAGACGTTATGCTCACAGACCTTTGGCCAAAGATTAATAATATATAGAAAGACGGTTCACTCCTACTAGTAATGAATGGGAGAAACGGCAACGCGCAATATGGCGGAATATGTCAGAGCCAATCGCTGACTGATAAAGTCATTGCATCACTGCAGCTGCTGTTAGAAGCTCTGGTTGACCGGTTCCCATAGAAACCTGAGATTCGTGATTGGTTGCTTAAGCATGTCAGTCGGACGTTGTCTTGAGTGGTCCTTATTAGCCAATAAAAGCTGCGATAGAGTCTGCCGTCAGTCTGAAGGCTACACGAGACTGCTTTACAGGCGTTTAGCAGTGACATTAATCTAGCATTACTGTTTCCTTCCCTTTAGGTCGAGCCAGATAGTCTTTACTTAGAAGACGACATTACAAGAGAAACATTTTTTCCAGATCAATCTGGACAGTTTCAGACCACCCTGATGAGAGACAGAGGATCATTTGCTGTGTTAAGAGAACAACAAGTTTTGACACCAGTTGCAGGCCCTTCATCACCATTATCCTGTCGCCCAAAAGGGAGCACTGCCTTTACACACCCATCTAATACGTTTCAAAACCCTCTACGAAGGGCTAAATCAGCAAGAAAACAGATTTATGTAGCAGACATTGAGGACAGCGGGAAAATATCTCAATACAGTATGTATTTGTATCCAAATCTTTTAGCTCATAAATTGTACTTCAAATGCTGTAGCTAATGTTAAACTGGATCAGTTGTTCCCAACCGTGGTCCTGGAGTACCACCATCACTGCACATTATAGATGTCTCCTTAATCAAATGCACCTGATTCAACTCATCAGCTCATTAGTAAAAACTCCAAGACCTCAGATTGGTTTGTCAGAGAGACAAAAAATGTGCCGTATTGGGGGTACTCCCGGACTAGGGTTGGAAACCGCATAACTGGATTATGAACTTTTTCTCTATCACAGCTACAGTGCATGTCACAATATCTGAAGGCCAGGGTGTGCAGGCGGTGGGACAAACAGTGCAGGAATATTTAAATTCCGCTGACAGCTACAGTATCTGCGACGCAAAAGGGCTGGCGATTGCGGATACATCAGAGACCAAAGGTATTTCACTGCAAATGTCCACGTTTATGCCCTGAACTACCATACATGCTTATCAACTACCCTAAGAGTCCTCTCTTTGAGGATGATGGCAATGGTAACCCTAGTTGTACCTGAGAAGTTTTTTAACTGCTTACACACAAAAAGTATGTGTTGGTTACATATGTTTCAGTTTGTTTCCATTACCTTTTTAAGCAAACTATTTTATTGTGGTAACATTACACAAGCAAACTGAAACATAAAAAAAAAGTGTTAAAGTATTGGAATTTTGTATTCATAGTGTTAGGCTATTGTAAGTGGGTTTGTTGGGACTCTAAGAAGCTGAAACTGAAAAAGCCCAACAAACAAGTGCAAGAAATTGTTTTTTCCTTGCATATTGTTTGTGCAGTTTTGTGAATTGTGTATAGTTTTGAAACATGCAACTAAGTTTTGAAAATGTAAGCAGAAACTGTGAAATGTTATGTTGGCATAATTTAGTAATGTTGCATTTTAGATTTGGAATTTTGGAAAACATCGAGCCGGAAGGTATATGCCATCAGAACTGTAGACCTGGCCAAGCTCAAGATGGGAAGACTTGAAAGTGCTTCCAAAAAGAAAAGGCAAGTTTGTTTTCAAGAATCAAAATGATATATTATGCAGTAAAGGCCTGCCTTGCCCCAGTGTGAAACCATTTAAATAGCACTCACTATAAGTTGACTCCATCTTCACAGCTGTAGGCTTCTTTTGCCAACTCACAGTAAAGCTTTCTGCTACACATTGCATGAGGCAGACTTTGCATGATGTTTTAGATTGGTAAAGTGTATACCTAATGTTCCAGGATTGCCCTGTGTGACCGGTAATTAAATTATACAAATTACAGTAAAAACTTTCTCATCCATGTTGGCCTATTGCTATTTCTGCATGATTCACTTGTCATATTGTAAGGCTAGAAGCTTACACTGCTATTTTGAACCAGTATTAGAAACAAAAAGCAGAATGATGTGCAGAACTGAATTATGATTAAATTAATCTAACTCTATTAGAGTTGTTATTATATAACATCTTAGTTGTTTTTAGGTAAGAGTCTTTGCTAGAACTGATAAGAAAACATAAGATTTAACCTGAACGTTCAGTTCATGTTTAGTAAAATAGAGAGCCAGAGCCTCTGTGACTTACCAGGCAGAGGATGACATAATTGGTTTTAAAGGGTTAGTTCACCCCAAAAATGAAAATGATGTCATTAATTACTCATCCTCATGTCGTTCCACATCGTAAGATCTTCGTTCATCTTCAGATCAAACGTCTTCCGGAAGCTCAAACGTGCTGCATAACCAATGAGGTTAATTCTTGTGTGTTATGTGGTGTGTTTGAGCTTCTGGAAGAGGTTTGTTCTTGTGTGTTATTCAGGTTTGTTTGAGCTTCTGCTTATGTTTGCTGATCAATGTTTACATGCGAGTAAAAGCCTAAATGAAATCTATTCATCATAACAAGTGATCAATTCTCTTCAGAATCAGTGATAAAAGGAAAGCTTCTCAAAGCCTTTAAAGCAGGCAAAATTATTAAGTTACATGCTTAAATATATAGTTATGCAACAATACACTGTGCAGTAAAACCAGTATCTAATGGTTACCTGTATGTCTGTAACTGTACAGGTACCCAATCAGTCTGTAATGCACTGCTTTGATCTCACTGATCAACTGTTACCACCTTTCATTCTGAAACTTATACCCTAAGCAAAGAAATGTTAAATGTTTAGAATTCAAACACCAAAATAGGGTTGTGCTGATAGGCAGTAGTATTGTATATTTATGATATTGTTATTATTAAGCTAGTATTATTAAATTGGCCTGCCATAGTTTTACTTAAGCATCACAGCATATAGCCGGGACAACATGCGCATTAAATCTAGCATTAAAATACTCCTCGTTGAAAATGTTTTAAAAACAGACTACAAAACTATAGCCCACATCAAATTCAAACTGCAAGGTGTTAAACCTATATTCACAAATTTGGTCAAGAGTGCTTTGAGAATGAGAGAATTTACAAATGTCTTGAACAGCTGTGAAAACAGCATCGTCATTGGTCAGTATTTTGTTTCCTTTGCATAGCACATTAACATAAAATGTTTATGATAGGCCTAATAATATAATACAAATGACAACACTAACAAATTATTATTTTATTATATAATAAAAATGTATAGCTAGTAACAGTCTATTATGCCTATTGTCCACACAATCAGTCAACAATAAATTAAAAACCAATTTGTTTAACACCAAAAACAAATGAAAGAAAACAAAGATCATAAACCGGAAGAACAGTGAAATAGCTTGCAGTGGCCGCATACAATAACATTAAGAATCTATGGTGGTATAATTTTAAAGTAACGTTTTAAAATTTGTAATAAAACTAATAATGATGACTTATTACACTAACTCTTGATATTATTGATGTTACAGATAGACTGCAGTGAATTGAAATGCTGATACTGTCTGTGAAGTAATGGACATGTCTTTTTCACTTTTTTCAGGGTGCACTCTGAAGAAAATGAAGTTCTAGATGGCCTGCTCGACACTGAGCTTGAGATAAAAAAAACTCTGCATCAAGGCTAGCTGAAAACATGGATGAAAAATTTAGCGAGCTAACCATTTCAGTCGCCCACATTAAGGCTAATGTCCTACAGGTAGTGCAACAGATTGAAGTGTTAGCTGAGATGAAGGAGAACATTTCTGAAGTGTCAAAGTCACTATCCGTTGCTTCCTCTCTGCGAGATGCGGTAGCATGCAAGATGTGCACAAACATGCCCAATTCTGTGCTTGTTATAACTGCATGTTGTGGGCAGGTGGCAGGGTGTGGCCCCTGCATCCAGACGTATCTAAACGACAACGACAGCTGCCTTTTGTGTAAAGCAAATATGTTCGCAGGCAAACTGGTGTTTTTAAGAGGCCTGAGTGAGGTGCTACCAAAACTGACGAATGAAGCGACTTAAATGGGGTCTGGCTGACATTGTTTGGCTCAGAAGTTCAGAAATAATATTGTTTTACATATTTTTATATGTATTTGTTGTATACCTTGCTTTGTTGTATTTGTTTAGAATCTTGGGCATGGTGTTCAGGGGTTAGTATGGCATCTGGCCGAGTAATTTTTGTTTTTCTGTATCACATTTTTGTATGTGTAGGGGTGTAAATTCATAACAGCCAGCTAAGTTTATTTGTGGAGTCCAGTGCCATATACAGTATCTTAATGGGCATTACTGTTCCACAGCAGTTTCTGTTCCTGTTCCTGAATAGGCCATTTAAAGAGAGACCCCCCATTTTCTTCTATACACTGTTGTTATATGAACCACAGCACATTTTGGCTCTCCTGGCAGAATATGCTTGCCTGGGGTCATTTCACTGTTAAAAACACTGTTCATAGCACTGATAGTGATACAAGGGTTGTTGTATATCTTGTGGGGTATTATGAGAAACTAAATTCTGAATTTAACAAATGTTATAAATGTTTTTATTATGGTAATTAGCAAATGTTAAAATAAACCAGTTAAGCTTGCAAATGGACTTATGTCATTAATACCAGTTATGTGTGACACTGACCCCACACTAAGTTCAAGATAGTCATAGTGCATAGCTGATAAATATGGTGTTATGTTATGAGTGACTGTACCAAACATAAATCATGTTAATTAATGCAAATAATGTAGTGTCCTTGTACTTTAGAATGAAACCATTCCATGCTGCAGTTCAGGAGTGAGAAAAGACTGACAGAACAGACAATAAATAATACACAAAACCCAAAGATTTTGATAATGACAAAGGGGAGTTCAATCAAATATGTGCTGGTCCCAATTTGGGAGGTCACTTTAAATTATCAACATTAAAACTATTCATTCTGCAAAAACAGTTTGTTGTCAGCATTTTACTTTGTTTTTGGATGAATAATTCTTCTGCATTAATGTATATGTTTCATTTTATTACTTTAAATACCGTTTTTGTTTAAATGCTGTTACCTTTAGACACAGTAGATATACAGCAATGCATCTTATAATCTCATGTTTGTAGCTTTGCTGTCCTGCAACCACTTATCTTAACCACTTATCTAAAAAAAATGACAACTTTTAATGACACTTTTTAAATGAGACTTTAATACGAAAATGAAGTAACCAGTAAAGATGTCAGACATAGATTGGAGTCAAAAAATTTTTGCCTCTGATATAGTGCAGTAGAAATCTAAATACTCTGCTACTGATACTGCTACTGTTTAATCTGAACAACAAAAACAACACCATCACACTAGCTATTGCTCCAGTCTACGTGTAATGTTCACATATGTCTCCAAACCCTGCCAGAATAGGCCACTGTGACCTAAAAGACTATCGTAAAACATTTCATCATAACTACAGGTCGACAGCAGCAAAGTTTCCCTCTGCACCTGAAGGTCAGGGTGGCCATCAAGGGGGTTGCGTCCAAACGGCGCAGGATAAGTCAGAGTTCCTCTGTTCCTAATGTAGTCAGCTGCAAGTTCCTCAGCAAAAAAAAAAAAAATCGGCCCTGGCATTTTTTGGTCCAGGCGGCCCATCACCACTTCGATATATATATATATATATATATATATATTACGTTTTATTAAAAAGTGTTTACGCATGCTACACTCATGGTGCGCAGCCGCGCACACACAATAGGATAGGTTAGATTCCGTTGCGAGTTCCTATCAAGCACTTTACCAATTCAACTACTCTCCTCTCCTCCTCCTTTTCGGCAAAAAAAAAAACATTCTGTCGGCCCCTTAAATGCGTCGGCCCACCGGGAAAATGCCCGGTATGCCCGATTACCAATCCAGCCCTGCACACAGTGTGTACTTAACTGGGTAGTTTATTCGCGAGTTGACTTCTACCCACTTTCTTTCAGCAGCGTGGTTCTGTCTTGACTGACTTTGAATGAAAGGGTGTCTGTTGACATTAGTGCGAAAGGCCCTAAGATTATCTTGTTGATACAGACATAAATAAAATTCACGTCCGTGATCAACTCTTAGCTGATCAAAAAGGCCATGACTCAAGCAGATTTCTCTGTACACTTCGTCATAAATGATAAGATTATTCTTGATCGGCATTACAGAAAATCCTAAAATGTTCCCACTGAAACCATCAGAGGCAACAACTTCAGTAACCCCAAAATCCACAAGCTTTTCGTTTTGGTCCATATGTAGTTTGTGACCGGCATACTCAGCGTAATAGACATGGGGATTCGTTTGGCGAGCAGTTCCCTCTCTTCGCATCTGAGTGTACTGCGGGGTAATTTGTGCCAGTGCGCGCCTTACAGCCTTTTCACCCAACCTGTATCCCGAAGCTCTCAACATCCCAGTCATCATCTTTCTACCGTACACAGGGCCGCAAACAGTAACAATTTGTGTTAACGTGCAGTCACACAGTTAATGGAGGTCTGATGGTAAATTATTGCATGGTCAGACGTGTCAATGCATAGGCATATACAGCGCTCTGAGTAAATACAAGTGGAAAATCAGAATAATGAGTCACTTTTTATGTTAGTTAAAAAATCAGAGTCGGACGCAACATCCCAAACTCGTAAAATTGAAAATTAAAATGAGAGACAAGTATCCGTTTGAAAATTGCTCCAAAGAAATTGAAAATTAAAGTTTGAAGCCAACTTTTCATTTGGTTCATTTTGATGGTGCGAATTGAACAAAGAACTGCAAAGGGTTACACGGACCCCACGCAGGATATCAAACCTTTTTGATTTCTCAGAAACACTACGTTTAGATGAAACCCATGATCTATTCTTTGAACTTTGCTTTCATTTTCACTTTTTGTTTTCCCAGAAACTGTTGAGTTCAAGGCAAGGCTTGCTGTTATACCAGTGTGCTGCAGAGATCATTTACTTATTAAGTAGGCCTACGGGTGTAGCTTGTGGGGGTGCCAGGGGGGCCTGGCTCCCCCATAGCGATTTAAGAATTTTACTAAATATTTATTTATAAAGTTTTTTCTATGAAGTAAAAATGCATATAATGCAGTTAATAATACATGTAAAAGTGAATACGTAAAAGTTAATACATTTTAAATTGTTATTGTAAGTAAATTAATAAATAAAAAAAAACTTAACGTCTCCCTCAATCTCATTTGCATAAGAATTGTCACGTGACGAATCTGCATTTTGGTGGATAATAGACTTAACGGTAATGCTTGCCTGTTGTGTGGAATAAAATTATGTTCTGCGTTTTTAACAACATACACGAACTGCAAATAAATCTGGAGACAACGAAAAACTCCGATGAAGATATTAATGCCGTGCTTAATGATTCCGGACAATCAGATAAAGGTGATCCACAGGACGCAGCCGGTTTAGCCGCACACTACTTTTATGCCGACCATTTACATCCAAATGTTATTTAATTTTCACAGAACACAACCTTTAAATAGATTTTAGAATATACACTGTTTATCGTCTATAAGACTAAATAAAAAGTGTGCACCTCATTGTGCATTAATTTGAATCAAGCCCAACAAATGTGTTTTAAAAACAGTGGATGAGTAATTCACTCCTTGATTTGCTTAATAAAAGCCTCCTTTGAGATAGTTTTGACAGACATGTTTATAAGCGCAGCTGTAATTTGTGGGCAATGTATGTGGTTACCATGATAACCTCACGCCCTTGCCACTGCTCTATGTGAATATGTAGATTTACTATAGCAAAACTAAAATGTGTTTAAAAGTACAGTCTGACCAAATCCACCGGTTCGGTTTGGCCCCCACAAACTCAAACGTCAAGCTACGCCTACCATGATCGTGCAAAAAACAATTTTTCACTTTCGACTGTTTTCTAATCCAAGGTGTTTAAAATAATCTTTTTTTTTATGTTATTAGGTTAAGAACAGGTTCACAGGTGTGGTGACAAATTAGAAATGCATTATTAAAACACTGACTCTCTTAATCAAACAAGTCAATATAATATTTTTAAATTAAATAACATGCTTAAACAATATTTATGTGTAGAGTATTGCCAAATAGGTCAAGTCACCTTCATTTATATAGCGCTTTATACAATACATTATTTCAAAGCAGCTGACGATCAGCAATTCAAGTAGTTTTATCCTATTTGTTATATTTATTGGCTTGGTCAGTGTCTTTGTGGGATTTAGGTTATTTTGCTATTGTAGGCTTTAAGGACCTGTGAAATAACTGACATCATTTGGTGAAGTGATTTGGACGTAATGAGGCCAAGGCCTGCCTGGAACTACTTTAGCTGTGCATTTCCATGAAAATAATTGCACACCTTAGAACGTTCGTCAGTCAATCAGATTCAAGCATTCAGCACCCCGTAGTGTAACACGCATTTTTTTGTATTTTTTCCTTCCCTTTTGGGGAAGACGTGGCCTAATGGTTAGAGTCAGACTCATAACCCAAAGGTTGTGGGTTCGAGTCTCATACCGGCAGGGATTGTAGGTGGGGGGAGTGAATGTACAGCGCTCTCTTCCACCTTCAATACCACGACTGAGGTTCCCTTGAGCAAGGCACCGAACCCCCAACTGCTCCCCAGGCGCCGCAGGATAAATGGCTGCCCACTGCTCCGGGTGTGTGTTCACGGTGTGTGTGTGTGTGTGTGTTCACTGCTGTGTGTCTGCACTTTGGATGGGATAAATGCAGAGCACCAATTCCTAGTATGGGTCACCATACTTGGCCACACTTAATCATCATCTGGGATTCACTTTAAATATTAATTTTAAATGTGTACAAATATTTAATGCAGTAGTGTTTAATTCACTTTGTTGTCACAAATTCATCATGACACAGCAGTCACAATAAGATCTTACCTGAAATTGACATTGCATTTTATGTTGATATTGATGTTATCTATCTACTTGTGCTAAATGTGTCGGATCGTTCCAGCAACGGTTAGCTGCAGGGTGGAGTTATTCTGATCATTATAGTGTGAGAGTCAAAATAAAGTAGTATGTTCATCTTAAAGCATTTTGTGACATCCAAATAAACCATTTTATGTTACTAAATAATACAACATTATAGGATTGTTAATAATTATTGAAAGTATAAAAAGCAGAAACATTTTGACTGATGAAACGTGACGACAATAAATACACTATTGTGACAATATATGGTTTATGTGTTTTTATATATGTTTTCCAAGTCATCTCCAGGTAATAAATAATATGTCAGTGCTAACTGACATATAATTTATTACAGTACAGAAACTATAAAATATATTTTCTACAAAGATGTACCTTTTAGCTTTAGGGTGACAGCTTTGTACCTTTTTTCTGAGAGTGTAGGGAAAAATATTCAGAGTAATTTACACTTGGCTTGATACCTTTAGGTCAAACTGTGTCAGAGTTGATTGGATTTAAATAGGTTCAATATTCTATATATATAAAGTACCAAAGGAATAATTTTAAAAAATAAGCCTTGTCCTATATGGGGGATAATATTCAGTGTAATTTGCACTTGATTTGATATCTTTAGGCCAAAAGGGTTGGAATTTAATGGATTTACAGTATTACATTTAAAAATCTATAATTATTCTAAAACACATCAAATGTATATTCCCCAAACAAATCCTTGTGTTATGAAAGGTATATTTTTCTGAATATCATATACAGATTACCACAGGTTAGGACAATTAAGAGGACCCTGATCAGAGAGGGGGCCCGATGCAAATATCTAACAAATGTGAAACATTAAGCAAACTTTACCACAGTTGACCAGATTCCCATTGCCACTATGAGATACGTGTCAATGTAACGCTTATGTTACATGTTTGTATAAAATGTGGTCTCACCGAAAGTGAAACTGGGAAGTTTTCAGCCATTTTTCTCATGATGAAACTGCCCTTTTGTTTGATCTTCGTTTGTTTTCGTTCTTTTAAGGGGTGTGGGAGGCTACATAACTTCAGTCTGATACACTCTTCAGCATTACCACAAACACTGTGTTTGGATGAAACCTAACATTATTCAGAGGCACCCAAAAAGAAGGATATTAGAACTAACTTAATTTTTTCCTTTTTTTTTTTTAAGGCAAAGTATGTTTTCTTATTTTTCATCTCCTTCAGACAGAAGTAGTGCTCATTATGATAATGACAATACTCAGCATACTCAAAATGGAAGGTTAGTATAAAATTTAGAATAACTATTTTTTCATATATATATATATATATATATATATATATATATATATAAACTTTGTGATAAATGTTCTATATGTTCATTTATAGGCTTAGTTTATTTTTGGTACATGCTCTGAGGTTTAAAAAAAGAGAAATGTACATTTGAAAATGTACTGGGGTGTAACGGTACACGTATTCGTACCGAAAAATTTTTTGTACAGGTCTTTCGGTTTGGTATGCATGTGTACCGAACAAATACAGCGTTGGTTTAACCACTGCACAAGCGGAACTTCATTGGAAACTTCTAGTTTTATATATTGTTACTAGGGGTGTAACGATTCACTCGTTTTCTTGATGCATCGATTACAAACTCTGACGATGCACATGCATCGATCTTAAGCATGAATTTTTAAATCGTGAATCGTCGATTTCGGACAGTAATCGATTTAAAACGCTAAGAATCGAATGAATCACGGTTTCTATAGCGATTCAATGCTTTCAAAATATATACACATTAAATTACTACAAGCACGAATTAATGGAGACCTTGAACAGTGTTCGTGCCTCGCATCTCTCCTTCACGCGCTCCACTATCCTATTTACCGCCTGTGACTGTCACAGGATTGCGCTCGCACTCCGTTCGTCTCACTGACACATTTTTTGAGCAGCTGATGTGTGAGCTCTCCTTAGTGCTGTGGCCAGTAATGCTACAGTTAAGTAGTTTTGCTTTTCTGTAGTTTTTCAATGGCTCTCTGTATACCGACAACATTACCTGTGCTGCGTTTCCCAAAAGCTTCGTAATTTAAGTAGCACTTGAAAATCATCGTAGATCTACGAGAGCTCTGGAGCAATCGTAAATCCCTAAATCCATCGCAAAAAGATGTTATGCGGTCACCTGCAGGACAATCGTCAGATTACACCTTTAACTTTATTCAAGTGCAATGTGATTATAATATAAGGATTTGACTGTACTTTATTGTACACTTTATTACTCGTTTTTTTTCCATTAATTTATAAATGAAATAATTAAAAAGGGCAGAAAAAATTGAAATACACATCTAAATTAAATGACTGAACAAAACAAAAAAATGAATAAAAGAAGTAATGTAGGAAGTATGCTTCAAAGACAATGACTTGCTGACGTTCACGAAAACCGGCCATGTATTGGACCCGGAGTCTCTCTCTCTCTCTCTCTCTCTCTCTATATATATTACATAATATAATACAATATAATATAATATAATATAATATAATATAATATAATAGTTGTTATATCCGAGTTGTCTGGAACGCAGCATTAGGTTAACATTTCAATAAACGAGCGTGTACTACAATTACGAGCCATTCTATAAGGTGACATTTCAGCACTTGACAAACGGATGTAGCGACTCCTAAGTAGCACTTTAAAGGGGTCATATGATGTTGCTAAAAAGAACATTATTTTGTGTATTTGGTGTAATGAAATGTGTTTATGCGGTTTAAAGTAAAAAAAAACACATTATTTTCCACATACTGTACATTATTGTTTCTCCTCTATGCCCCGCCTTTCTGAAACGAGTCGATGTTTACAAAGCACATCGTTCTGAAAAAGCGAGGTGTGCTGTGATTGGCCAGCTATCCAGTGCGTTGTGATTGGCCGAATACCTCA
>NW_015544161.1:179469-191019 GCF_001515605.1 Sinocyclocheilus anshuiensis
TGTTACGCCCCTCACATACTGTTGATGCCATGTCCGGCCGGAGCGACGAGACAACATTAAAACCCATTATAAACGAGGCATTTGTTGCATCCAGTGGGGACATAATTACTGATTATAATTACTTATACTGTCTTTTTGCGCATTGCGTTGCATTGCATCACTCCGCGTAAACATAAAACTCTGTCTGCATTTGTGATCGGAGAAATGACAAACAAGTGCTACTCCACCCTGCCCAAAACTCGCGTTTGAATCATCAGTGGCAAATCCTTTAAATGAAAACGTACTTACGTGAGTCAGAACTGCCGGCATTTTAGTCTAACGTTACTCTCCCAGGATCAGTAAACAGTCCTCCATAAAATGTGCTGCACACATCTGGATATTTGGGTTAAACTGTTCTGGAACAGTGTTGTAAATACAACTTAACCACTGATTTCTAGTCGTGTCCTCTTTTGAAAGACCAAACAAAGTAGTTTCGCTTTCACAACGAAGCGAAAACTACTTTGTCTTCACGACATGGCTGCAGCGTCAACAATACTACAGTGAGAATAAAAGTTACGCCTTCTTTCTTTGCGTGAACATTTGGGCGGTGTTATGCAAATCTTCCCACATCGTGAGGTAGATATGTGGGGGCGTGTTAGAACGAGCCGTTTTAGGTAGGTGTGGCTGACTCTTAACTTTTATAACGAATATCTCTTTGGATTTGAGACTTTAGTCTTTGCAACTTTACAGATCTTCTTTATGCACCAAGAGCTTGTAACACTCCAAAGAGAAAGGAAAAATTGAAATCGCATCATATGACCCCTTTAAAGCACAGCTACGTGCGATTGTGTTAAGTGCATTTTTGGGAAACACACGTGACACAATAAAGAATGATCGTAAAATGACTCATAGAAGATCAATCGTTATCGGGAAACCCGGCCCTGAGCAGTCGAAGGCTGCGCATTTATTGCATGGACGGAGCAAAAATGTGTCTAAAAAGAGTGTCTAAAGGATACGCACAATTCCATTGAATGATAGGCCCTACATGTGTTTTAACAATGTCATTGAACCGAATTTACGAAGGAAACTGTTAAAATAACCACCGCATTAACAACGACCTTGAAATAAGAGCTATCTGTTAATCAGATGCATGAAAGTAGTGTTCCTTGCTATAGCAAAAAGACATCAGGCCCGTTTTCTTTCAGAATCATCATTCGCCGATGGAGAGGAAAAGTTAAATACTAAATAGCATTTTATTTTATGAAAATGAGATAAAGAAGTTTTCACACTGAAAGAGTAGTGATCTCAGGCTCATAGAACTTAAGACGTGCCAGGAAATGCCTAATATTGACAGAGGCATCTATATCTGCAGCTAAGTTGAATAAAAGGCAGAATGAACTAAAACGTTCAACGTTGAAAGACAATAAACACAATAAATAAAATTTATGAATGATGCAGTGCTAATTGACATATCATTTATTACAGTACAGAAACTATAAAGTATATTTTCTACCTAATTCTGTGCAGAAAATTGAAATAATTGCTTGTAGTACATAAAACAGTCATAACATTGCCATTAGGAAAAAAATATAGATTACAAATGATTGATTATTGTCCAGCAGTGTATTTGATTTCTTATAGCAAATTCAAAGTAAGAGATAAGAAAAAAATTCCTTGTAAAATAATAATAATAATAATAATGCATACATGCATAGGCCTAAATAAAATTATTGTATTTTGCATTTCTATCACTTCTGAAATGATGGCTACTCGGTGTATAATTATTATTATTTAAAAAAAATTTTTTTTTAATTATTTTCTTATCTCTTACTTTGAATGGTAATGTCGTACACCCCTGGTGTGACAAAATGTTAGCCTATACATAATACTTTTAAAGGTCTTTTTTCAAATCTTGGCTTACATATATTTCTACATATGCCGTGTCATGCCATAGCATCATTAAACTAACATCTAACAATGGACAAAAGTGTTTTTTTTTCTCTAACCTATGGTTCTCTAACCATAAAGGTTGCTGTGCAATTTGCCCCCTGACTAAGCATTTGAAGAATTTAGGGGAAGCATTTAAATAATCCTGTGAATGCACTTAAAGAATGCAGAATCCTGACTAAGCATTTAAAGAATTTAGGGGAAGCATTTATATAATCCTGTGAATGCACCTAAAGAATGCAGAATTGAATCGTTAATCGAATCGAATTTAATTTAATTGTGAATCGAACTGAATCATTCTGAATTTGCAAAAATCGTCCTTGAATCGAATCGAAAACCTATGAATCGTGAATTGAATCGATTCGCTGTCTACCCAAAGATTTACAGCCCTAATTGTTACTTTTGATAAGAAACAAAGTCTCATCTTTCAAATTATGTCCTTTTTTCAGGAAATTCCAACAATAAATGCGTTTTGACGCTCTTTGACGCTCTTACAGATCGCTGTATAAACACCTCAGTTCAAACGGCAGCGCGATCATCACTTCCTCTTTACTGCTAGGTTTAACGCGAAATAAACATGTATGAACATCTCATGACTCATATAATTGCTCAATCAGTGTTTCGACTGCGGAAAGACGTCAATAAAACAGCTTGTAAACAAAATGTCATGTAGCATTTCATTTACCTCAGGCATTCATCAGTGTCCACAGCTCGTTAGTTCACTATAAATGTAGAGAAGAGCATTTTACCGAAATATTGGACTATGAATATTTTACTTTACCTGTTAGTGATGTCTTAATTATTTAATGTTTAGGCTAAATAAATCTGTTATGAAACAAGTTATGACAGCCACTGTGTAAATATTTCAACAACAAATATAAATTTTATAATTTAGAAGTTAATTTAAAAACGGCATTATGTGCAATTTACATGTTTGCATTCTTTTTTTTAAGTTGTGTTGCTTGTTATATTTAACAATAAATAGTAATTAAATTTAAGTTTGGGCTCTGTTGTTAACTGTAACCTTATAGTAGGCCTAATGTAAAAGGGCTCACTATATAGAGCATAAACCAAGGTTATGGTTTTATCCATAAGAAAATTTGAATTATAACTGAATTTATTTAAAGAAAGAGCAATTTGATCAGTAAACCACTGTTTAAAAAACAGTTTATGTTTAGTTTTCCCCCCTGCTGTACCGAAACTGTACCGAACCGTGACATCAAAACCAAGGTATGTACTGAACCGTCATGTTTGTGTACCATTACACCCCTAAAATGTACACAAGTTTATTTATATTTATTTACAATATTCAAAGTGCTTTACATTTTTCTGCATAATAAAGAAACAAAAAAATAACAAATTTAAAGAGCATTTTAAAATAAACAATAAATACAAAATTAATGCTTAAAAGAAAAAATAAGAAAAGGATTTTAATTCAATTTAAAATGGACTAAAACCGATAAAAGGGAAATAAAATGTATGCATAGAAGTAAATATGTGCAATCTGCGAGGTTTTAGAAGTAAAATGTATATTTTTTCCTTCTTTCTTCTTTTAGTCAGAAAATGAAGGGAGAGGTTCACAGTCATTTAGAGGAGAGCATTCGTCCATACATTGATCTGATTGACACTTTGCGGTCAGTTGGCATTCACAAGGACTTGGCTTTACCGACTATTGCAGTGATCGGAGACCAAAGTTCTGGAAAAAGCTCTGTGTTGGAAGCACTGTCTGGAATTGCTTTACCAAGAGGGAGTGGTGAGGACTAATTTTACACTCCTTTGCTACTGGATATTCACACAAACACACACACACACACACACATACGTATACATATATATATATATATATATATATTATTCTTCCTCTGAGCCAAATTTTAACACTTTACTCCTCCTAGAGCTTTAAAGCTACAACCACCAAATTTGGGTCAGACCTTTAGACTTGTCTGACTTGGTGTGCAAAGTTTTTTTTAACTGATCCGACTTACGGTTTTCATAAACCAGACTATCAAACCGCCAAAAATCCTATACACTTTCATTGAAAACTTTTGGTCACTTTTTGGCTGGTCTTAGTTGGTCAAACTGTTTTTTAGCTAGATTTTTACAGAATCAACTGGTTTTAGCTGGTTGTTAAACTTTTTTTTGTGCTAAATTAGCTGGTTTTAACTGATTTTAGCTTTTTTTCACTCAATCTGTTTTTTTTCACTGATTCTGTTGGTTTTAGCTGGTTTTAAGCGTTTTTTTTAGCTGGATTTTTTTTCATTCATGTTAGCAATATGTGAAATCATGTTAAAAACATGCTAGCAACATGCTAATTATGCTAAGAACATGCTAACAAGGTGTTAACAATGAGGATGTGCCTGAATCCAAATACCATGTTCGGAAAGGAAATGACGTGTATTACGGAACCCCTAAAGGGAATAAATAAGAGATGGGAGGAAAATATATATTTCAATGCTTTCTCTTGCAATTATATCATTGGGTAATTACACTGTATATAAATTGCAGGCATCAGGGAGCTGCTATTAATATGCAGGGCATTGAAATCGCTTTTGAATGCGCACTCTCTTTTTACTTTCACTTTCGAGATTTGCGATCACACGTACTCTGTTTATACTACGGAGCGGCAGCACTTACCACACATTTTACAAGATTAGATGTTTGTCAGTGGTGCTCAGGATCTGTATATCAATCGCGTTATTCATTTTCCGTGCCTTTCCGATTACAAATTTTAATATTAACAGTCCTAATGGTATTAGTTAGATGCCACATATATTAGCCTATGTATTTTTAAGCTATGATTCTCCCACAATTCTGAAAACAAAACAGACAACCAAACAAAATATGTAATTTACTTGAGTTTCTGACTAAATGTTTTATTAATGTTATGAGTCTATTTAAAAAATATTTATTAATTTAAACGAATTAGCCAAATATGAAAAAAAAAATCATTTGAAATAAATAAATGAAGACTTGTTTCATTTTGAATCTCTTGAATGAATGATTCAGACATCAAATACATTTAACAGTCAGGCTGATGATACACATGTTCGCCACCTACTGGCATAATGTAACATATACCGGTAGCCTACAATCATTATTTGCAGCATATCATTACTTTCAAAGACCCATTCTGATCGCGTCTCCCGCAACATCAGAGTCTATATCAGGACTATAAACTTTTATCCCAATACATTCGTTATTATTTAATGTTTGCAACACAGAAATGTAGCCTGCTGTGTAGACTGTTTGTGAAGCGGTTTCAAACATAAAGATTTACATGATGAGCACTGCTCTCTCTGGATCAGCGGCTGCGCAAAAGCATTTTTAAATATTCCGATGTGATTTCAAAGGTCAATCGCGTGTGTTTGAATCGAGATCGCGATCTTTTAATGATTAAACGTGCATACATATGAGCCTTATAGCCTGTGTATTTTTCTAGCCCATGTCATATTTGTACCAGACCTCACCAGGCCCGGGCGGCCCCCCCGCTTCCGCGACCCATGCGGCACAACTATGACTGCTGCACTTGCGTTTCACACAAGAGATGAATGGAAAGCCATGTAAAGTTAAAAGAGGTTCAACTTTTAGAAAACATGTCTGGAGAATTTGTGGGGGTTATATTCCATTCCACTGCGTCTCAAACAGGGCCGTTCCTGACCAATTTGGTGCCCTAGGCAAGATTTTAGCTGGTGCCCCTTGCGTCACAGCTAATTCCACCCCCGATCATTCACACAGAAACTGCTTATGACATAAAAAAAATTACATATGAAATAAATAAGATGGTTGCACAATAAATAAATAAATAAATAAACTGACATGAACTCAGCTAGCTATTTAAATTAGAGAACTTTATTGTCCAAAGGCAGCTACAATACTATTTAAATCTTAATTTCTTCATTTCAAACATTCATAAATTTAGGGATGCACTGATCTTAAATTTTTTATGGCAGAATCCAATACTGATTTGTAATGTATTTTATTTAAGCAAAAGACAAGAAAGAATGAAAATATGAGTGCATGAAGAATATGGTTATAGTTGCTTTATTAGCCTATATTTTGATCTAAATTAGACTGTATAATTTCAAAACCTGAAGCAAAAACAGAATGGTCTGACTTTAGCTTTGTGAAATTAGGCTACACAAAACATACCAAACAGCAGATGGGCTGAATGAAAAAGCAAATTCAATCTCTGTAAGCAGGTGGCGCTTAAGGAACAGCAGTGATGCATTGTTTCTTTGATTACCGCTGTAAACACAATGCATTATACTGAGGCAAGATGAAAGGAAAATGGCATCTAAACTTTTTCCTAAGACAGTCAGTTCCCCTCAGAGATACATTCATACTTCGCACATTGTGAACAGTGAGCTTGCTCTGCCTGCTAATGTATTTGAAAAATTCAGATGCAAAAGCCTTTAAGTGCCTTCTGAAATTTTCTTCTAAAATTAGCATTTTTATCAGGATCCTATGTTTAGGTTCGGTAATTTTACTTTAATGGCAATGTATAGGTCATTTTCTATGCAATTAAAGTGAAATAACTGAACCTAGATATAGGAGCCTGATAAAAAGGAAACATCCTTTTTATTAACAACATGCTAATAATGTTAAAAACATGCTAGCAAAAAATGCTAATCATGTTAAAACCATGCCCATGCTTACAACATGCTAATCATTATAGTAACATGCTAGCAACATGATAATCATTCTAGTAACATGCTAGCAACATGATAATCATTCTAGTAACATGCTAGCAACATGATAATCATTCTAGTAACATGCTAGCAACATTCTAATCATGTTAAAACATGCTAGCATACATGTTAACAACATGATAATCATGCTAAATATATGCTAGCAACCTGCTAATCATTCTAGTAACATGTTAATCATGATAGAAACATGTTAACAACATGTGAATTATGCTATGCTAGCAACATGTTAATCATGCTAGAAACATGCTAACAACATACTAACAAAATGTTAATCATGCTAAAACATGTCAGCAACATGCTAATCATACTAAAAACATGGTAGCAACATGCTAATCATACTAAAAACATGGTAAAAACATTGTAATAACATGCTAATCATGTTAAAGTCAAGCTAGCTACCAGGGACGGACTGGGAGTAAAAAACGGCCCTGGATTTTCTCCCGAATAGGCCCACCACAACTACAAGCAGTCACTACTATCTCACATTACAGCAATCCTATCACATTTATGGTCAAATAACATTACAAAACCCATGGTGACCCTGCTGACAAAAACAATAGAAACCATCACAGAAATTCTAATGATTTCCACTACAAATACCATTACAAATATTACAAACCATCAACTTTTAACCATTAAAACCATGAAGTAATGTTTTCCTGTAGTGTGTTTTGGGACATATTTCATTAGGATTTAGTGGTTTTAACAAAAGCCACCAGTAGAAACCAATAGGCACGATTACAGTTTCCATTATAAACAATGCAATTAAAACCATTACAAATTATGTGAAAGAGCAAAAAGCAAAATCTATAATATGACAATGATAAACATAAACCTGGAGTCTAGAAACAACAGATTTCTTCAATTTGAGTATTCATATGTCTCTGTCTGTCTGTGTGTGTGTCATGTTAATCAGACTAATCACCTTATAGGCTAACTTCATTTACTCTATTTTCTAACTCAATAGCTCTCAAATGTAACCCATTGTAGAATCGCTGCGGTCTCGCAGGCTAAATAGGCTACATACTGTGTATAGTGAGAGAGGCGGGCAAAGGTAACCTGATGTAACTGTTCGTTTTTTTTTTTCTTTTAGCTTCTCCCAACCTCCTTTATCTTCACGTTTTTCGCTTGCCATCACGAGCGCACTCTCCTTCGCGTCAGTTTCTTATAAGCAAAAATAGATTGCATTAGCGCCCCCTTTTGTCGGCCGCCAATGTCACTTAATCTGACACTTTTTCTTTGATGATGAACCAGCCAGGCTGAGGGCCGTCTGGATGGACTCCAGAACGTCCAGATGGCCAGTCCGCCCCTGCTAGCAACCTGTTACCAACATGTTAAATGCTAGCAACATATTATCTAATGTTATCTTAACATATATCTAATCTTGCAAACTTTAAAGCTTTTAAAACTGCTTCAAACTTTCAGACACGGCTTTTTCAAGCCAAATTCAAAGTTTGTTCACCAACTTTACTCATCTAGCTCTTCTTATTCTGAGACAAAAATTTCTGTATCTCCTCCTAGGGCTTTCATGCTACAAGCACCAACTTGGCAGAGACCTAGGCCCTGATGTGTAGTTTGTTGCTATATCTTTTTAGACTGATCAGACTTAGAGTTTTCGTATAAATAATGATTAAAAATAAAATAAAAAATCCCATGTACTTACATTGTCTGAGCAAAAAATTCCCACTCTAGATGACAATTGCAGTCCACTAGAGGGAGCCACCGTATAAGAAATCTTTGAAATCCCCTCATTACTTTTGTTTTCCATCGGTTAAATTTACAAATAAATACATATATTTTATTCACACTGACAAGCTAAACCAACATATTTGATCGTGACCAGGTCAGGTCAATATCTGATAGTCTGATGAGTGGGGAAGGCGCTCGAGACATATGACTGATCTGTCACTGCTCCGATTGGCCGCTGCTGCGGCCTCACAAAAGTTCATCATTTCATTTGCATGTGTTTTTAAGCCTTGCCAATTAAAAAATTCAAGCGATTTTAAGCAATTCAGTGCTTGTGAGCTGTTTTGCGTATCACTGAAAGCCACGTCGGGTCAGGTGCTGTCTGTCTTTAATGTAAATCCATCGAAAAAGCGAGAATCATTCATTGCCCTTGGCTACCTTTTTTTTTTTTTTACAAGAATCAATCTATATTTAATGAAAACTATGGAATGTTATTTTAGATTCTTCCATTTCTGTATCTGAACACGTGCAAACCCAAAACCTGCTCTTTTGTGCTATTGCTTACAATTAGCTTACTGTGAAATTTAACTGCTATCTACACTTTTGTTATCACAATAAGATTATTTGTTAGAATACAATATAACAAGGGTCTGTAAGAAATACTACGAAAACAATTCCGCTTCATTTGGCATTTGAACGGACACATACAAGATCATGTCAAAATACATAATATCTTGCAAATATCATCCAAAACAGTCATTTATGTCTCATGTGAGCATAAACTGTTGAGAAATAAATCGGATGTGGATCATTATATTGGACTGGTGCATTAAAGCAACTGCAAGTACCAGCTGCTGTGTCTTTTATATTAATCCATCGAAGAAGCGAAAACCATTCATTGTGCTTATGATAATTTTGTTGTCATAATAAGCTTCTTTATTAGAAAACAAAATAGGAAGAGTCAATGGAAAAATATTACGAAAACAACAACTGTTGTACTTTTTTTGTGGTGCGGTCTGCTCAAGAACACTGAGCAGACATGTGATTTGGCTCGTTTTCCTCAAGGCCACCCATGTTGGCTTTCTCAAGCCAACATCAATGTTTGTTCACTAACTTTAGCCTCTAGTTTATATATGATGTACTGTACGTGTCACATAATGTTCACTGTTTGTAATTCACTGTATTTGTGGACTGTGTTTGATAGGAATTGTCACCAGATGTCCATTAGAGCTGAGGTTGAAGAAGGTAACCGGTGGAGTCAACTGGAAGGCTGTTCTGTCTTACCGTGATAAGAAAATAGAATTTGTCGATTCATCACTGGTTGAAAACTACATCGAACAAGGTTAAGACAAATGCTTGCTTTCAGTTTTGTTTTTCAATTTGATATGTTTGAAAGTTTTTAATGCTTGGAAAAATAATGTAAATTGTAGCTATTAATGTATGTGGCTGAGAGCCGTGTATACCAATAATATAGCTCCGGTATATTTTTAGTTATAACTGGCAGTATCACATAGGGGAGATAGCATTTGTTTCTAAATTTGATGATTTCTAATATTGAACCATAAAGCAAGTAACTTGCAATTTTATGTTTCAGTCATATATGTCAATAGAAAGACCAGAATTCCATAGTGAATAATTGTAACGATTAATAACACATCAAAATAAATAAATAAAGTTAGCCCTAAAAATAAACTATATAGTCATTTAATTAAAGGCCTGTTTCTTAGTCACACTTTTTCATTTGTCTTAACAATGCATTACAGAATACAGACAAGGTGCACAAATTACAAGATATCTGACCAAGTCACAAAATTATGATCAAATATGCTTAAATTGCATAATGAATTGTCTGTGACGGTCTCAAATCATGTTGCTGAACTGATCATGCTTAACTAGAGTTGCGGACTCAGAAATCTGTATACAATGGAAACAGGGGCAAGGCCAGAAATGTTTAAGTGGGTGGGCCTAGTGGGCAAAGTGTAGTGCATGAAAACTGCATGTCAAATTGTCAACAGAAAATACAGCACAAAGGTTCAATACACAAAATGTATAACACAAATTGATTTGATATGTGTAACATGTTCAAGCAGAAATGGTAGCAAAATGATCATTTAAATGCTATTTGTCCTAAATGCATTTAGACTAACAGTTAGAACACTTAGGATTGCATTTTCATCATGACGCCGTGGGATATTTGTAGCAAAATTCAATTTGAAAATGCATTCCGAGCTGACCACGCCCACTCTCCGTCAATCATTGCTGCAAGGCAGGGATTGGCGGAAGCGTGTTATGTTTGGATCGTTTGAAACATGGCGGCTCGAGATCTGATAAGATCGCTGAATTCACTGGCAGATGAAGTGGACCGTGAACAGAGAAATATATGAAGCGTATGGTGTTCGGACGCCATAGTATTCCAGACTATAAATGGACATTACAAGCATTACAATAATGATAAATAAAACAATTTTTGTATAATTAATTAATTTAAATTAATGTTTCTAATAAACACATTTATAACAGAACCTCAAGTAAACTACATGTTATTTTGTTTAGTCATATACAGGTGGGAGCTTTTTCAATTTATTACTCAGAACGACTTATTAGCCTACAACACCTTTAAAGACTTATTCAGGGAAGTACAGCAGGATGCAGGAAATGGTTGAGTATTATTTTAGGTATAAAATATCATTATTGTAATGCTTGTAATCTTTACACAGCAGCTTGGCTCCTTAAATGTTTAAAAAACAGCTAATTTCAAGACGCTGACATCACGTGGGTCACCCGCAGTGTAAGACGCTCAAAACTCAAAACGTTCAGTAGACGTTCGATCGATCGGTCGTTCTAACGTTTGATTTTAGCATGGAATACGCTTCAAATATTTCTCTGTTCACGCTCCACTTCATCTGCCAGTGAATTCAGCGATCTTATCAGATCTCGAGCTGCCATATTTCAAACGATCCAAACGTAACACGCTTCCGCCAATCCCTGATTGCATTTTAAATTGAATTTCGCTACCTATATGCTTCCATAAAACACAACCTAGAAAGCCTCAAGCTTCGTACACCGGGATGATTATCGCGCGCGCTTATCGCCTACGTTTTTCCACGCGTCTTTTGTGTTCATACCCAGGCGATGAGCCGAGTGAACGTGCAAATTCACTCCCTAACATTAGATGGCGCTTAATGAAAAACAGAAATACCCCGGTACACATCGAATCCTATTTGATCTG